>NC_135497.1:502515682-502818171 GCF_052857255.1 Amblyomma americanum
ATTGGAATTTTATTGCTGACTTTATGGAGGACTATAGTAGCTGTGCAGTTGCTATATATATCTTCCAGTATTTTGACATAAGGCTCTTCTACCCCCTGATTATGCAATGCCTGTATGACTGCTGAGGTTTCCACTGAGTCGAATGCTTTCTCGTAATCAATGAAAGCTCTATATAGAGGTTGGTTATATTCTGCGCATTTCTCTATCACCTGATTGATAGTGTGAATATGATCTATTGTGGAATATCCTTTACGAAAGCCTGCCTGATCATTTGGTTGATTAAAGTCTAACGTTGCCCTGACTCTATTAGCGATTACCTTAGTAAATACTTTGTAGGCAACAAATAGTAAGCTGATCGGCCTGTAATTTTTGAAGTCCTTGGCGTCTCCCTTCTTATGAATTAAGATAATGTTTGCATTCTTCCAAGCTTCTGGTACTGTTGAGGTCATAAGGCATTGCATATACAGGGTGGCTAGTTTTTCTAGCACGATGTCCCCTCCATCCTTCAACAGATCTGCTGTTACCTGATCCTCCTCAGCTGCTTTTCCCCTTTTCATTGCTTCTAAGGCTTTCTTTACTTCATCTTTCGTTACTGGCGGGATGAAGCATTGCTGTGCACTGCTGCCTTTTCTCATTAGCGCTCTGATTACATTGGCTACTGTACAGGTCTTTGTAGAACTCTTCGGCTACGTTAACTATCTTATCTATATTGCTAATGACATTGCCCTGCTTGTCTCTTAATGCATACATCTGGTTTTTACCTATGCCTAGTTTCCTCTTCACTGTTTTTAGGCTACCTCCGTTCTTTATAGCATGCTGGATTCTCTCCATATTAAACTTCCTTATGTCGGCTACCTTGCGCTTATTTATTAACTTTGATAGCTCCGTTAGTTCTATTCTATCGGTAGTGTTAGATGCCTTCATGTTTTGGCGCTTCTTAATCAGATCTTTCGTCACCTGAGATAGCTTCCCGGTATCTTTTCGAACTGTCCTACCGCCTACTTCTACTGCGCACTCCGTAATTATTGATGTCAGGTTATCGTGCATTGAATGAACATCTAGATCATCTTCCTCAGTTAAAGCCGAATATCTGTTTTGCAGCGCTATCCTAAACTCCTGTGCTTTCCCTCTTACGGGTAACTCGTTAATGGTCTTCTTCTTCGCTAGCTTCTTCCGTTCCCTCTTCAAGTCTAAGCTAATTCTAGACCTTACCATTCTATGGTCGCTGCAACGCACCCTTCCGAGGACGGCCACATCCTGAATGATGCCAGGTTTAGCGCATAGTATGAAGTCGATTTCATTTTTAATCTCACCATTGGGGCTCTTCCAGGTCCACTTCCTGTTTTCTCGTTTGCAGAAGAAGGTATTCATGATCCGTAAATTATTTCTATCCGCGAATTCGACTAATAACTCTCCCCTGCTATTTCTAGAGCCTATTCCATAGTCACCTACCTCGTTTTCGTCAGCCTGCTTCTTGCCCACCTTCGCATTGAAGTCGCCCATCAGTACAGTGTACTGCGATTTTGCTTTATTCATTGCTGATTCTACGTCCTCATAGAAGCTTTCAACGGTCTGGTCATCATGGCTGGATGTGGGTGCGTAGGCCTGCACCACTTTCAGCTTGTACCTCCTATTCAGCCTAATTACTATAGCTGCTACCCTCTCGTTAATGCTGTAGAGCTCCTCTACGTTGCCAGCTATATCCTTATTATTGAGTAAACCCACACCTAGTTCTCGTCTATCCTCTAATCCGTGATAGCACAGTATGTGTCCGTCCTTTAGTACTGTATACGCCTCACCTGTCCTCCTAACTTCGCTAAGCCCTATCACATCCCATTTAATTCCCGCTAGTTCCTCAAACAGCACTGCTAGGCTAGCCTCACTAGCTAAAGTTCTAGCGTTAAACGTTGCCATGATCTTCTATGATCAAACCAATTAACCCTCGGCCCTCAGTCCCCAGCGGCTGCAGAGCAACTGACCACGGCGGCGGTCAGACATGTGACGCAGCGGAGGGTGCTAAGAATCTCTGGCTCCGGACAGGCCGCCATTGGAAGAAAGAGTGTTAAATGTGCAATTTAATCTTATCGCATTCCCATTTCAAGGTGGCTTCAGTGTCCCCATAGTTTCCTTTTTTCCTTTATTCTAACTGGCAAAACTGTCGCGCGCAATTACTGAATCTAGGTCTCCTCGCAGAGTTCGATATTGCTATATTGCGGATTCGTGTCAAGGACAGCGAAATGTTTTTTATCAAAACCTTTATCGCGTTTAGAATCGATAAATGGCTGGAAGATGGCTGACATCACAAAACAATGAAGAGAGAGGCAGAAATGCATGTGCCTTGTTCCTTCAAGCATTTGCGCTGTGAAATAAAATATGAATTACCCACTAACCTGTTTTATAAATCTTCTCTGTCACCCGTAGAACCTGTGCGTATCACGCTACAAGTACGAAGCGGTTTCTGAAGCAGGTCAAACCATTTATTATCTTGGAACTTCATTCACCTTAAATGCAGAGGCTGAAAATTTAATTGCCAAAATACTGCGCGAAGATGACGGAACGAAAAGAGGAACAAAGACGGACACACCTCTCTCTTCTTGTCCCATCATCTTTGCGCAGTTTTTTTTTTGCAATCACTATGAACAGAGCATCCCATCATGATATCTAATAGCAAATTTTAAACTACGCTGCCCCATAAACCTTCCGCTACAAGCGATAGCCTTCCCTGATCTCTAGGAAGCCAACATTACTTCTTGCCCCTCTGTGCATGCGCGGCTAACGCAGGCAATCGAGGCCTTTGGGGAGACTCTCAGAGAAAGCCCGCCTTCAACTTCCCCCGATGCGCTTCCGGACCACTGGGAGGCTCCTGGCAGCGGCGATCCGAATCTTCCCGAAGAGCCATCCTCTCGGGAAGAGCAGCACGACGAGAACCGTGA
This sequence comes from Amblyomma americanum, assembly GCF_052857255.1. Lineage (NCBI taxonomy): Eukaryota > Metazoa > Arthropoda > Arachnida > Ixodida > Ixodidae > Amblyomma > Amblyomma americanum. The sequence continues at coordinate 502,518,616 of NC_135497.1, forward strand.
GTGAGCGATTCGCAGTTGACATATGACTTGAACAGAGACCCTGCATGGAGGAGTGGATATAGTTATTGATACCGCAGTATTTAGAAGCAGGAGTATGCAAAGGCCGCAAGCTGCTTAGTTCGCTTATCTATGATACGTAATGAGGAAAAACTACTCGTTTTATTCTCGCACGCCTTTGCTGATGAAGGCGTAAAGGATGTCCTTTGTGACGTACTCACGTCGGAGGGAAATCCTTCCCGATGTAGCGGCGACCGCACATCACGTTACTGACGTTCCTCAACACACATTAATCGTGTGCGCGGGGTCGTTGGCGGATGCTCATTTTTTTCTGCAAAGCGACGGTAGCCATATTTCAGTATGGAGAATGTTTTTAGTACGTGGCTAGAACATTTTGATATCGGCGGCAGACGTTTAAGGGATGCATGCATCTGTTCGAAAAAAACACTACTTTTGCGTGGCTTGTAGCTTCTTCGACTCGTATCAGCGGATGTAGCAAGTACCATTGGCCACAAAAGGTTACACGTTACGGGATGCGGCTATGCGGGAAAATTTATTTGGATCTAGCGACGTACGCTAATCGCGTGAAACGCCTGAAAGTGTTTGGAAACAATCAAGCGTTATTAGTTGATACTGGACGGCTGGGTTACGAGGTATCACAACAGTAAGATTTTATTTTTCTCGAGAACTCACATGCCGAAAACTCTTGAAGCGGACAGTATTCTTATACTTTTAACCACTATATCTCTCTTGTCTTTGGGGCACGCGCCTTCACCAAAGTATTATTTTCCTCGGACGCGCATCCTGAAATATTTCGCTGTCTGTAGTGAATTTCGGAATTTCGAGCTGGAAATTTATTTTCCGCCGCTTCAGTAATTCAGTCGCGTGATTTTAACACAATTTTTTAGAGATATCTGGCGTCTTTAGTGCCACGATAAGCCATTCGCCAACACAGCTACTACGCTTGCGGCATTTAACCATCTAAAAATACGCCCCAAATCCTGTCTTCCAGCTATCGACGGAAGCGGAACATTTGCGAGTGTTTACACAGCATTGGACGAAGCGGAGAGGAAGGTAAGTGAAGCATGCACCGATGTTCGCACTACCTTTCTCGGGGCGCTTTAGCAGGTGTTCTCAATATATAAAAGGCGCAATCGGGGCCCAGAATGAACTAACCAAGCACTAAAGCACTGGAACCGCACGGCAGATGACGGCATTAGCTAATTAAAGGAATATATGCAGCCAAATATCCATGCAATGACATTAGTGTTAAGGTAAGGAGCGGAATCCACCATAGATGTCATAAAATTCGGTGATTAGCTGAGAGAGGTCTCGTGGCCTTATGACGCCGTCGCTACGTGTCCACCACATTGTCAGCCCAGCTACCTCCACCTAGCAGTCCGAATATGGAGGTTGCTGCACCGAGAATTTCAAAGAAACTGGCATCAACACGCACCGAAGTTGCAGCAAAAACTGTGGCAAATCTGAAAGTTAATCCTATCGCTATCAACTTTGAAGGTGGATTAAGCGTCCAGTTAGTTTCCTTGTTTCCCCTATTCTCGAAAAGCTGTCTTTGCAATTACTCAATATAGATCTCCTCCCAGAATTCGATAATGCTATATTGCGGATTCGTCACTGCTATGCCTGACTGCAAGGAATTCACCACTAACAAGCACAGCGAAATGTTTCCCTTCGGCATCCTTCGCGCGGTGAGAATCGAAAGATGGCTGGGATATGGCTGACATCGCATAACAACGAAGAGATGGGGCAGAAATGCTTGTATCGCAAGCATCACAGGTCGTCGGCCCAATATTGCAACAGGATGGTCCCATCGTTGCCCTTGTAGGGTCGGCCTTTGTCAATACGGCTCCAATGTAGGGCCACTTACTTGTGCTGCTTGGGATCTTGTTCCTTCATGATTTTGCGCTATAGAACTTCATCCGAATTACCCAACATCCCGCACCATAGCCCTTCTATGTCACCCGTACAAGCTCTGGGCAACACGCTACATATACGGAGCGGTTTCTGAAGCAAAGCAAACCATTTGACCTCCCGGAAGTTGATTCACCTTGATGCAGAGGCTGCAACTTTGTTTCCCAAATAAAGTGCGCGAAGACGGCGGAAACAAAATGGGAACTAAGACGGACAAAGGCCTCTCTCGTTGTCCCATTTTCTTCGTGCAGTTTTTTGGCAATAACTATAAACTGACTAGCCCAACACCTTCAAACAGTAACTTTTAAACCTCGCTGCCCCGTAAACCTACAGCTACCACCGATCGCCTTCCCTGATCTCTTGAAAGCAAACATTACTTCTTGCCACTCTCTGCATGCGCGTCTAACGCAGGCAAGCAACGCCTTTGGGGAGACTCACAGAGAAAGCCCGCTTTCGACTTCCCCCGATGCGCTTCCGGACCAGTGGGAGGCACCTGTGAGCGGCGATCCGAATCTTCCCGAAGAGCCATCCTCTCGGGAAGAGCAGCACGACAAGAACCGTAAGTGTGCGATTCGCGATTGCCATGAGACTTGAACAGAGGCCTGCATGGAGGAGTGGATATAGTTATTGATACAGCAGTAATTAGAAGCAGGAATATGCAAAGGCCTCTGGCTGCTTGCTTCGCTCATCTAAGATACGTAATGAGGAACCACTATTCGTTCTCTTCTCGCACGCCTTTGCTGATGAAAGGGTAAAGGTTGATCCTTGTGACGTACTGAAGTCGGAGGGATTCCTTCGCTATGTAGCGGCGACCGCACATCAAATGACCGACGTTACTCAACAGACTTTAGTTGTGTGGACGGGGTCGGGGGCGGGATTCTCGTTTTTCTCTGCAAAGCGACTGAAGGTTGCTTTCAGTATGAAGAATGTTTCTGGTACGTGCCTCGAACATTTTGATATCAGCGGCAGACGTTTACGGGATGCATGTATCTGTTCGAAAAAAAAACACTATTTTTTGCATGCCTTGTAGCTTCTTCGGCTCGTATCAGCGGATGTAGCAAGTACTATTGGCCACAAAAGGTTACAGGTTACGGGTTGCGGCTATGCGGGGAAATTTTTTTGGATCTAGCGACGTACGCTAATCGGGTGAAATGTCTGAAAGTGTGTGCAAACGAACACACGTTATTAGCTGATACAGGACAGCTGGGTCACGAGGTGGCGCAACAGTTTTTATTTTTCGAGAACTCGCATGCAGGAAAATTTTGAGGCCGGCCGTTTGTACGTTTGCCCGCAACTTCAGACATGTGTTTGGGTTACGAGCCTTCACCAATGTTTTATTTTCCTCGGACCCGCATCCAGTAAAATTTCGATGTCATAGTGAATTTCTGGATTTTCGAGCTGCATATTTGTTTGCGGCTGCTTCAATAATGCAATAGTGTGATTTTAACAGTATTTCTTTAGTAGATCTGGGCTTTTTGCTGCCACAATAAGTCATTCACCAACACAACAGCTACGCTTGCGATTTTTAAACATCTAAAATATGCCTGAAATGCTGTCTTCCAGCTTGCGACGGAAGTGGAATGGTTGCGAGTGCTGACACAGCATTGGTCGACGTGGAGAGGGAGGTAAGTGAAGCATACACGGACGTTTAAAATACCTTTCTTTGCGTGCTTTGGCAGGTGCTCTCTATTTCTAAAAGGCGCAATCGTGCCCCAGCATGAACTAATCAAGGTGTAATGCACTGGCACCGCACTTCGGATGACGGCATTTCTTTAACTGAAGAAGTATATGCGGCCAAATGTCAATGCGAGGGCATTAGTGTTTACTTTCAGAGTAGAATCCGTCACAGCTAGATGTCATAAAATTCGTTGATTGGTTCAGATATGGCCACGTGATGTTGGGACGTTATCGCATTGTGGCCACCATGTTGAGAGGACGGCTGCAGCAGCCAGCACTCCTAATATGGCGCTTGATGAACTCACAACTTCAAAGAAACTGACGCAAACTCTCGATTAAGTTGCAGTATAAGCTGTGGCTTTAATGCTTTACAGATGGCCTGAGTGTCCCCAGACTTTCATTCGTTCCCTATCCTAACTGGCAAAAATGTCTTTGCATTTACCAAATATAGCTCTCCTCGCAGATTCCAGTAAAAATCTACTGCGATGCCTTCTTTCCTCGCGGTAGAAAAAAGGTTTTCTTAAGGCATACAGTTAAACCACATTATAACGAAGTTGAAGAGGCCTGGCGGTTACTTCGTTATAGCCATAGATACTTTATTGCAGCCCGTGTTGACCGAACTTCCAACGGGAATCGTCATTACTTCGTTATATCCGTTAATTCGCTATAAGCAGTTTCGTTGTAAGGAGGTTCGAATGTATTTGATTCCTATTTATATTTTAATGTATTTGACGGCGAAGTAAATGGGCTGAAAAAAATTGAAAACAAAAAGGTCGAGTATATTTCACAAAACATGGCGATACCTGCTTGAGCGTGATACTCAGTCGACAAATGCATTATCTCATGTGCGTGCCAAATCATCCACCAAATCATAGTGCCCGCCAATTTACGTGTTATATATCACTTACTGACCACGCCGTGTAGACGGTTTCGAGCCTTTTTAGTGGGCACAAGCTTCAGTCGGTTCCCTATGCACTGCACTTCACAAACGCCAACTTGGCTCTTCTGGCGGGCTGCACGAGTGAACCCGTTTTCACGTGCACGTTCTTTTTGTGCCCTACCGGTCACTTAATCGCAAACTCGCGCCGGGACGAAGACCGTGATTACGGCGCGAAACACTGCAATGCTAGCACTAACAGCCCATGCTGCAAAATTTGATGTGTATATGAGCCCACAGTTTGCTGTACAGCGGCTGGTGAACGCGGCGGATATACATACGCAGGTGATATCGGAAGACGCCAGTCTCGTCAGTAAGAACAGGTTCGAGTTCCTGGCGTTGGGAAAGTCCACAGTCAAGGGTGTCCCGGTGGGAGTGTTCACGTTGAAGGCACTGCCCATGGGACTGCATTTCGGCCCGTATCACGGAGTCAAGGTGGACTGCATCGAAAATGGCGGCTGCACCTGGCCGGTAAGCTTACCCGGCCAATGCGTAGAACAGAGAGACTGAGGTTGTAAAGGCTCTTATATGCAACGTTCGAAACACCTAAACGGTAATTTCACTACACTGCTAGCATTGTCATTCTCTCACATGCTTGCAAGTGCATTTGACGTGAGTGATTTTCATGGGGAGAGATTATGATGAAATACGTGCCATTGTTGTGTGAGAGTGAAAGATTGCAGCGGATGATAACAGCTTCAAAGCGCATATTGAGGATTCAAAGAACATGCACTCTTTCCAGCGTATGTGTATAATACTGACAGGCCGCATTATTAAATCGTTACATGAAAAACAGAAAAAAATGTATAAGGATGTTCACCTATGGTTGTCAGTGCCTCACTATTTTGCCAAACTTTCTGGCATGCAAAACATGAGACAAAATCATGGGACATCGCTGAGTCACCTGATCAATCATTAGGGGCCTTTTTTTTCAAGAGTCGCACCGTACAAGAGCTGCAGTCAGAGGCCAAGCAGGTGGCTTCAGCGTAAGCTTAATGCTAAGCTAAAAGGTGAAATAATAAATATTTACTCGTTAGAGGAATATTAATTACCCTTGAAATGAAGTAAATTTTCTTGAAAAAACTGAATGCACTTTTAAAGGACCCGGTGTTGGTTTTTATACATCATTGACAAAGGCATAATGCACACGGCATTGTTCGGTAGCCCGGGCTGTCCATTTTATCCGCACAGTAAGTTGTCACTAGACAAATATACTTGTTCTACGGCAATCTTCAGCCTCAAAAGCCTTTGCGCCACAAAAGTTTATTATCGTCAACATCATCATCATTATCAAAATAAGTTATATATTATTCAGTTCCATATTCTCAAAAATGATACTGCCCTGGTTTTGTTCCGATACGCATTGCTGCATGCGATCGCGTCCGAGAGTGCGCACGGCCACCGCTCCACAGTTATCCAGAGTCCTATGCTGCTTCGTTGACTTGTACCGGGAGCCCACGTGAAGGATATGCACATCCGCAAATCACCCTGATGGCGCCAGATGGCGCAAGGTACCCCGCAGGCTGCGCGCGGGCCTGCAGCATCCGGGCCAATCCGCGCGTTCTCGCAGGCGGTGGGTGGGCTTCTGGTACTTCGGTAACGGTAAGAGGGTACACGGCATGCTTACCGTGTCTCGAGGGCCACAGAAACCGTTCGTGTAACAGCGCCCAGGGGCCTTAACTGGGTTGAGTTGTCAGTTCGATGGCCTTCGAACTGCCCTTTGGACAGATGTATAAGATTAGAACACGAAATACTGGCCCTTTTCCGGACACTTAAAATTTACCCCACGTTTTTTTGCGTCTGTTTTTTTTCACGTGAGCACGGTAGCGGAAGAATTTGACTTGAGCGTTTAGACGGTTGAACCGCTGCGTTGCGCAGGTGCGACGATGTGGAGAGTTCTTCGTGGTAGACGGCCTTCCGCAACAGCGCAACCACTGGATGAACGACGTCAACTACACGCCCAGCAAGAGTAGACAAAACCTCGTGGCCTTTCTCGCCGACGGAGACATCTACTACCGCACGCTAAGGAACGTCGGCGCCGACGAAGAACTGCTCGTTGGATATTCAACGTCGTTCACCAAGAGTTTGCTCGGGAGCCCAAGAGGACAAGGGGCGTTGCAAGGAGGTGAGGAGAAACTTATCCTGCACTCCTTACCTGGTCGATAATATTCGGTTGATAGCGTGTGCAAGCTGCGAACATGCCTGATTCATCATCATCATCATCAGCCTAGCTACAGTCAGTGCAGGGCAAAGGCCTCTCTCATGTCTCTCCAATTACCTCTCTCATTTGCCTGCTGCGTCCAGCCAATACCTGCAAACTTCTTGATCTCATCCACCCACCAAAATTTCTGCCGCCCCCTTCCATCCTTGCATTCTCTTGGAATCCACTCTGTTACTCTTAAGGACCAGCAGTTCTCTCACCTTCGCGTTGCATGACCTGCCCAAGCCTATTTCTTCCTTTTGATTTCGACTAGGATGTCGTTAACACACATTTGTTCCCTTAAGCACTCTGATGGCTTCCAGTCTCTCAACGTTACAAGTACCATGTTTCTTTCCTTGTCTCGCTGGGTTGTCCTGTACTTAAGCTGAACCTTTTTCGATAGCTTCCGTCTTTCTGCCTCATAGGTGAGTAGCGGTAAGACACAGCTGTTGTACACTTTTCTCTTGAGTGATATTGGTAAACTGCCATTCATGATCTGAGAGAACTTGCCATATGCACTAAACCTCATGCTTATACTTCTAGTTATTAGTCATGGTCCGGATCAGCTTCGACTATTTGTTCTAATTGGACGTATACCTTTACCATTTCCAGCACCTCGCTGCCAATTGTGAACTGCTGTTTTCCTGCTAGGCTGTTATGCTGCTGAACATTAGTTTGGTTTTTGCATGTCAGTTTTTAGACACACCATTCTGCTCAGCCTGTCACGCTTATTGATCTGATTTGCAGTTCACCTCTGGTGTGACTCAGCAAGGAATTGTCATCAGCAAATCCCAGATTATGTAGGTATTCTTCATGAACTCTTATCCCCAACTGCTCCCAATTCATGCCTCGAAATACCTCCTGCAAACAAGGGGGGAATAGCATTGGCTAGATCGTGTCACCTTGCCTGAGGCCCTTGTTTGTATATTCTTGCTGACTTTATGGAGGACTATAGTAGCTATTGTGTTCGGTGTTGCCATGTATGTGTCAACTTTTGTGTGTTCCAAAGTTCACACTGACCCAAAGACAGATTCATACCAACTGTGCCAGAGGAATGCCATTTTGCTCTATATAGCTTCCAGTATTTTGATATAAGGTTCTTCTAAACCCCGAGTCCGCATTGCCTGTATGACTGCTGAGATTTACACTGACTCAAACGATTTCTCATAATAAATAAAGGCTTTATATACGTGCGTGTTGTATTCTGCACATTTTTATTTCACCTGATTGATAGCTTGAATCTGATATATTGTGGTGTATCCTTTAGGAAAGCCTGCCTGATCGTTTGGTTGGTTGAAGTCTAAGGTTTTCCTGACTCTATTAGCGATTACCCTAGTAAATATCTTGCAGGCAATGGAGAGTAAGCTGATTGGCCTGTAATTTTTCAAGTCCTTGGCCCCTCATTTTTGATGATTTAAGATAAAATTTGCGTCTGGTATGGTCGAGGTGATAAGACTTTACGTATACGGGTTGGCTAGTTTTTCTAGCATGACCTCTCCTCCAGTCTTGAACAGATCTGCTGTTACCTGATCTCCCCACCTGTCTTTTCCTTTTCTATTGCTCTTAAGGCTTTCTTTACTTCCTCTCTCGTCACTGGCAGGACGATGCAGTGGTGTGGGATACTGTCTCTCTCATTGATGTTTTGGATTTCATTGCCTACTGTACAGATTTGTATAGAACTGTTTGGCTACTTTAACTATCTTATCCATGTTGCTAATGTCATTGCCCTCCTGTTCGCTTTCATTATTTATTTTTTCTCACTATACAGTGAAAAAGGAGCCAAACGAAAAGCTGTACAAGCACAGCTTGAGTTGTCTTTGGCCCCACTTGTCAAGCAGTGGCAGCAGCGAGAAAAGCACAAAAAGCAATGTCCTAGGACGCAGCTAGCTCAGTCAGTATAAAACAACATCTAAATGAATAAAAATGAAACTATAGTAAGTGGTACAAACATTCAATTTATCAAAATAAACTACATCACACTGCTCTAATTGAGCGCTTATCACATGCCACACAAAGTAATAAAGATTCAGCGTATGAACATGGCAATGAGTTCAGAAAGTTTCAGTTTAGAAATGTCGATACCTTGAATTATATAGTCAATTAACATAGGTGGCAACAGATCATGCAGCATTTGTCGACGGTAATTAGTCCGGCGGGTAGATGTTTTCCAAAATGGGGCAGACGTGGTAGAGTATACTAAATGGGCTAAGCGTTGTCAGGCAATGTCGGTAAGGGTATGGCTTACATGCTTTTGACTAATATAATATTCTCGTGATAACCTATACCGGTACAGCTCGCTAACTCTGCATATACTGAACTCTTGAAGCTGTGAGAGGTAGACTGCATGTATAGTACGTTAGCAATAATGCGTTTCCTCTTCACCGCTTTTAGGCTGCCTCCGTTCTTTAGAGCATGCGCGATTGTCTCCATATTGAGCTTCGTTATGTCGGTAACCTCGCGCGTGTTTATTAACTTCGCTAGCTCTGTTAGTTCTATTCTGTCTGTAGGGTTAGTCTCCTCATGGTTTGGCGTTTCTTAATCAGATCTTTTGTCTTCTGATATAGCTTGCCGGTATACTGTCGAACCGTCCTACTGCCTCTTTTTACTGCGCACTCCGTAATGACAGCTGTCAAATTATAGTTCATTGTATGCAAAATAAAATCGCCTTTCTCTGTTAAACTGAATATTGGTTTTGCAGTGATATCATGACTTACTCTATTTTCCCTCTTACTCCTAACTCATTAATGAACTTCTTCACTAGCTTCTTCCTTTCCTTCAAGTCTAAACTAATTAGATTATGTCATATAATGAACAATTTCAATGTCAGCATAGACGGCGAAACTTTCTGTGCAAGGATATCTGGGCGAAAGTTGAAAGGTGACACACTGCCAAATAAGCAGGGAGATTAAACTGTGGATAAAATTGTATGGGTGCTTGTTTTTTATGTATATATCTTTAGTGCATGAAAATGACATAAGCATTGTGAGAGAACTCTTCTGGTGCGTGTGGACCGATGCGAAGCTAGTCAATAGCGCTTTCAGAAAAGGCACCGTCTTTTTAAATTTAAGGTTTATATTACCTATTCACCGATCAGTGTGGACTAGTACCATTGCACTGCCTTTGTTTCGCGAATGGGAAAAATATTTATTATGACCTACTGGTCTATTACTATAATAAGGAAACTACCATGCACCTAATTGATACAAAGGAATTGATGCGAAAAAGTGGTACTGCCGGCCTTTTCCTCTCTGCCACGGTACACATTAAGAACACTGAATTATCTAGGCAGTATTTCACTCTATATGTGCTCATTCGCTACTTCCACTGCTCGGTTCTTTTTCAGAGGACGTTAATATCATTCCTTTGCACAGTCTGTTTCTCGCCTGTGAGAAGTGCGGCGACCTCTTCACTAAGCAGTACAACATAGAAATGCATATCCGGCGGAAACACTGGAATAGCAAGGAGGGAATCCACCACTGCACGCACTGCACCTACACGAGCACTCGCAAGTAGGTCTCATAGTGCCGTTCCTTGCTTGACGCCACCGTGACTAGTGAACTGGAGAGATGTCCTTTCTGCTGAAAAGGCATCTTTTGAAGCCGTGAATATTTTTAAAAAGCAGAAATCGTGAAGTTGCCTTAAAAATACGCAATGAATGCTTGAATGCCACGACTTAAGAACAGAGCACAACGCAGTCATCAGCATCACTAGTAGCAGTAGAGCACACGAAAGCGTCTCTTCGCGCTTCTTCTTGGCGTTTTGTGTTCATATTCAATCAAGAAACACTGCCCGCTTTTTCCAGCAAGCTTACAATTACTGTCCAAACGAGCCTGACGATCGCACTGATTGTGTTCGTTGTATTCGGTGTTCGTTGTAAGTGAACTTCTAATATTAAACCGAAAAACAAAATCAGAAAAACAACACATATATTTGAGAAAGTGAGTTTGCGAGTTATATGTGTCTTATACTTGAAAGCAAGCCCTATAAAGGTGCCTTCCAAGCTTTCCATGGCGGCCATGTGCTCCCCACTGAGAAACTTGCCGCCAACAAACTGCTTTAGGGACGCGACATAACAACTTAAGGTAAGCGTTCAAGGCAGGTGAAAAAAGGTACGCCTCCTCGTCGTGGTCTTCATAATGTTCCCGGAAGTCTGGGAGTGGTCGTACTTTGCCTACAATGCTTCATCAGTTCGTGGCTCAGTGTATGTCGGCGTTAACGAAGTCACCAATGCTGGTCATGTGCCCAAGAAGGACACGTTGCCGCAAACACTTCGTGCGTCACAATCGTCTGCCATGCCTGGATCCATGCGGCCGAGAAGCTGGCGCAAGTACGCGCAGAACGTATCAATTGCACAGCCTGTCTGGGCATTGTTTACTCACGGTGGCGGCGCAGAAGAAGAAAGGGAATTTTAATGAAAGAAAGGCGGAGAGGTCGGCCGGTGGTAACAGGGCCCTGGCCTGCTACTCCACAGAGGGGAAAGGGAAGAGGAGGAAAAGGAAAGTGTGAATGAAGGCTGATGATGGCATAATACAGATTGCAGAGAGCAGATTGGGCTGGTGACGCTGGCCACGTGATCGGCTTGGCAAGCGAGGCGTGACACGTGCCTGCTATTAAATCTTCTCTAATCGCTACCTTTAGTTGATCGCCGACCTTGCTCTAATCTCACTTGCACTTTAGAGGTTTGCCCAGCCGGCGCACCCTTACCCAGTGATCACCGTTGTATTCCTTAACCCGTCGGCGCGCCTCGCCGGCGAGTTTGCGTAGATTTAGTGCTGCCTTTTGTTACTTTTCTGGGTCTCGATGCTCTCTCCAGAGTAATGTAACCGGGGCTGAGTGGCGTTATTTGCCATCTGCGGTCGCGGAAAGTGCGAGTTTTTTTATACAGGGGTCGAGTTCGCGGCGAATTCTTATTTGACCTAACCGAGTTGCACGGCCGCAGTCATTTGTTATATCTGAGACGCAGTGCCACTCCTCTTATACAAATTTTTACGGTAGCGCCACCCTATTTCGTAATAAGCGAGTGTTCGTTATAACCGCGGCCGTTATTTGCTGTCACCCCAGTGTAAAAATCGGCACTCTGAAGCCGCTGCTGCGGTGTCAGAATTGAGCGAATCTTCGTGTAGGAAATGGCCCGGCTGGTACTTATGGTAGTGGCCTCTCTCGAGGACTGGCGCAAGAGGACGAGACGCCCGCCATTCGTGGTCGACTCGTGGCCAGCCCCTCATAAGCACATACCTTTATGGACGCTAAAGAATTGAGTGTGACTTTGAGCGTGCGTGCTTCAATACTTGCAGAGTTGAACGGAGCAGTGGTGCCTCAGACGCTCCTCAATAAGCCTGATTATCAAGCATTACTGCTGAGTCGTTCACATTATAACTGAAGCACGCGTCAACCGAGGTTTCCTTAGCGAGGACATACGAAGGAAACGTCAACAGGAGCGGAAAGAAAGTAAGCGTGAGACGTTCGCTCATGCGCAAGAGATGCATCAGAAGCAGGCTAAGATGCGCCCAACATCAGCGGCAGAAATATAGATGGAAGGTGCGATTTTCACTAGCGAAATCATAACCCTGAAAGAGATGTGCTCACATAACTAGACACCTTTAGCCTGCCGTGTCCCGCGTTTTCGTTACCGAAGTACCGGAAGACAGCCCACCACCGATGAGCGTGCGCTCATTGCTCCTGATGCTGCATGCGCACGCGCAGCTGCTGGAAACCTGATGCCTCCTGGCACCGTCAGGGTGATGTGCGAGTGTGTACTGGCTTCGCGGGCTCCAGGTACTATGGTACGGTACCGGTAACAGTAACATGGTACATGCTATGCTAAAGGTGTCTACAAAAAGGGACACCCGGAAAAGATTTTCCTAGTCGTGGGGTAATTCTGCTTCTCCTTACCCTTCATGTACGCAGGACTGATATTACCAGGCACGAGCGTACCCACCTTGACAGGCGAGAGTCCGTGTGCCATTTGTGTCAGAAGAGGTTCTCCCGGCCGGACAATCTCAAGCTTCACATGATGATCCATAGTGGTGAGAAGCCCTACGAGTGCAGCCAGTGTAGCAAGAGGTTCAGGGAACGCGCCCATGCAAGGAGGCACGAGCAGGTCATACACTCCCGCCGGTACCCGCTGACCTGCCAGCGGTGCGGGGCTGGTGCCGAGGACGTCACGAGGCTCAGGCGCCACACATGCAAGACACTGGGCGCGGCAGAGGATAAAGAAGGATTGAAGCGGGGCCGAGGACGGCCGCGCTTTAGGGCAGACGGAACTGCGCCAAAGCTACTACCACGTAACACAACAGAGGGTACGCCGTTGCAAGAAGGAGTCAAGCGGGGCCGAGGTCGACCACATAAAAAAGTAATAGCGCAAGATCCGTCTGCGCCGGCACCGTAGAAGCTTACGGGAGTTGCACTACCACCGCCAGGAGTGAAAACAGGTCAAGGTCGACCACGAAAGAGGTAGCGGAAGATGCGTCAGCGATGTAGTGAGATGTAGCGACATTCAGCGTTTTGTACTGAATAAATAACTTTTTGTCCCATACACTTTACGTCTCCATTCCTCAAATGAAAAGCAAAAGGAAGTCAAACATTAATGGAAAATACGAAGCCGTAGAAAACACCCCGGAATGTGATTACACTCGATGTCAGCTTGTCTTGACAATGACGGGAAGGTTATATGTGGAGCCTTCCAGGGACTCCGGAACTTGTTTTCTATTGGAGCTTATTTTGCTAGTTATTTGATGCTCAGTTGCACACATTTGTATTCATTTTTATTTTTCAATGTTCAAAGGTTGATGCAAACTGTATGTGGTGATGACACTCCAGCAGTCAGAAAGACAAGAAAAGGCTTCGAAAAGAAACTGTTTAGGGTTTGACTCGCACCCACTATGAACTGAATGACTCGACGGCGGCGGTACGCACAAGCGTGCTCAGCGGTCATAGAAATGAATGATTGCAGTTCTAGGCCGCGATAAAGAATCAAAGCAAACTACAACAATCTGGAAAAGCGTGGAAGCATTCGCACCTAGCCTTGATCAAGGTAGATAAGTCTAATCGCATCTGACGTCACAAACCAAAGTGATATAGTCGCGTGCAGGTGCTTCTGAGCGCGAACGCACAAACAGTGCAAATATTGACGGCAATATAAAATGAAGTAGCATGGGACGTTTTATAGACGGGAAGAAATGCGCACGAGGAGTGATCAGTTGCGTTAAAACTTTGTGCATAACTTATTTAAATTCTGCTAACTATGATAATGCACACGGTACAGACAGTTGACTTCAGTTGAAACATGACTGCTTTGAGTTATTCATATACGAAGTGTTCACAACTGGCTACGAAAGCAAATAGCTAAGCCCCACTTTGTTTGTCATGAAAAGAGTCCTAGAACTGAAGCGTTTAAATTGTCAGAAATCTGATCCAAGTGCAAGAAATTGGAGCCATGGGGCGTGCGGAAACTGCCCCTCTAGAAAATGTTGGGGGGAGGGGTGACTGCCCCCCTTGACCCTCCTGTGTCGGGGTTCTGGGTGGCTCCGTAATTTTGTCACGCCATCAAAAATTTCGGCCATAGGACGGTGCGCCTGGCCGCTTTGCCCATTTCTGCTCTTTTATGCTCGATAGCTACAGCCAGTCGATGGATTAGCTGGCGTCATCTACCAAAACATCTTGACACAAGAGCGGCCCAGCGAATTCGTTTTAGTAAAAAAAAGTTTTTTCTTCACTACATAAGGTTGGCGTTTGTGTTACAGCTATGCCTTCTAGAAAAGACCATATTCCATCGCGTGAGAAGAAAGGGCGCGTTTCGACTTCGCAACTTCCGCTGCACTGGGAGAGAAAGCTGAGCGGATTCTAGGGATGCCGCCGCGGACGTAGCCGTGGAGGCAAAACAAGACTCCAAAGCGGCCTACGCTTTCAGATAATCTGAGCCATGTCCTTTAAATCAAGCCTATTCGCCGAAATTAGCGCAGCTGCCAATAGTTGACGTCTTTTCTTGTCTTACATCTGCAGTTCACACTCGCCTCACCATAAGCTTCCCGTACCGTTAGCTCAGTTGTTAGAGCAACTGCTTCGGTGAATTGGTGGTCCCGGGTTCAAACCCCCGACCGGAACGAACTTAACTGAGAAGTTTTGAGAAATTTGTACAATAGCCCTCCTCTATGTGCACGGTGGTGCACGGCTGGTAGCAAATGAGTAATAACTTCCTTATTACTAATCTAAGATGTGTGGGAGTTTAGATTTTATGCCATACATTATTTATCGCAATGTAAATAATAACAACGGTTTTGCCGTGGCGACGTCGTCACGCGCATTCTACACGGAAGGAATGGTGGCTGGTTGGTTAGGGTTCTTTGAACAGGGAATCGTGCTGGACTGTTTTCAATACGATTAACGCATGAATGTACAATTATTTTTAACTCGTGAGGTCTTGGTTTTAGCCAGTTTAGGCGAATTTCCAGTACAACGATGTGCATTCTGTCTATGTGACAGTAACCTGTGACACCCGAATGAATGTGGAACACTTTTCCATAAGGTCAGTATGTGGTGGTACGCCTTCGAAATAGGCGAGGATGCCACTCGTCTAATTCCAGGCCGATAAGAGACAGTAAAACTGCGTCTCCCTGCTCGACTCAGGCATAACAGTATAAATCAGAGCTTTTAAAACAATAGGACCCAAAAGAGAGAGCAAAATATATCTATTCACATATAGGCGAAAAATTAAAAAGCAAGTGAGGACTTCCTTTAATCCAAAGGCCAGAATCTACCAGGTAATCTATTCACATATTGGCAGAAAAGAAAAAAAAACACTGAAGGCTCCTTTTACTCCAATAGACCAGAATCCACATTGCCTTATGAGCGCATGAGCATTATCGTCATTACAGTGTGTAGGATATTCGCATTCAAGCCAAGGCAAAGTCTGCATCCGCAACGCCAGTACAGTGATCAAATATTCAAGTTCAATGCACCGCCGACGCAAGCAAGCGACTCGCACATGCGCGTTGTGGGACGATGGATAATTATCAAAAAAAGTGAGTGATGCCTTTGTATATTTGCAAAAGGTCAGCCGAAAGTCATTCGCAGAAATTTCGCCGCAGAAGGAAAAGATGCGTTAACGTTAGCCTGCAGCTCCCTGCGTGGGCCCAAGCTGGTGCAGATTGAATGTCAAAGCAGTGCAACCAGCTACAGCCTGATGTATGTTGGACCGAATGCTTGGTGCCGAAACTGAAGGCGTGCCGAGCCGTGTCCCCAGAAGTGAAGACGCTCAACCTGGGACCGCATCGGTTTTTGTAGATTTATACGCTTATTGGCATCATCCGGACCTTTGCATGTCGTCAGGTTGTTAATCATCATCATCATCGTCATCATCAGTATGACTAAACCCACTTCAGAGCAAAGGCCTCTCTCATGTCTTTCCCATTGCCCTGTCTTTTGCCAGCTGCATTTCACTTTGCCTGCAAAATTCTTAATCTCATCCGCACACCTTTCTGCCGCCCCCTGCTAAGCGTAATTTTTCTTGGAATCCACTCCGTTGGAACATCGGTTTTCTTGCCTTCACATTCCCTGTCCTGCCCAAGCCCATTACTTGCTCTTGATTGTATGTAGGATGCCCACCCACTCTGCCTGCTTCCGGTCTCTTAAGGATACACTTACCATTTTTCGTTTCATGGCTCGCTGCGTTGTCCTTAACTTAAGCTTACCCCTTTTCGTGAGCATCTACGTTTATGCCCGGTAGTTTAGTAATGGTAAGATACAGCTTTTGCACACTTTCCTGATTGAGAAGCCGATCACGAAAGCGATGACGAGGACATAGCATCTTTTCGGCACCAGCTTCAAACGTGGGCAATAGAAAAAAGGTCTTCGGATGCCGCGGTCACGTCGCTTTTGGAAGTGCTCCACAGCCACAGGTGTTTTTCTTCCTGGCGTGGGGCCGAGCAGGAGCCTATGCACAACCGAGACCTAATTTGAATTCTTTGGTATGTGGCCCAATATCATGTGCGAATGCAAGCACAAGTTAGAACCATTCACTTCCAGACCTCTGTCCAGTTATCCACCGACATTGCCCCGGTAATCGATGGCAAGCTGTTTTAATGCGGCTTTGTCTTGGATCCCTCTCTTTTTTGCTCCTATAAACTTGAGAGCTTCGCAGGGAATAGCAACCAGTATTTAGACACTCGCGTTCAAAGCCTTGCCATTGGCTCATGGCCTGCTCGATACTGAATCTCAATCAAATCCAGCAAGCCATGAGCCAGCTGGAAGCCACTGGTGGCGGTTGAAGCAACTGCTTAATATTAACCGCGAATCTTCGCCACTTCCTTGAGTGTATAGGCGCTGCAAAAAGCAAGAACCACGCAGGGCGAACGAGTGCGTAACCAAAAAAAGTTATATAGCATGTACACATCACTGTTGTGCACAGCTTTTATTCATGCAGGTAATGAATTCATAATGGCAATCATGTTTCACATTATCACTTGGTTTACTCTGTACAACTTTCAACTGCGATGTTTCACACTGCACAAAAAGAATTCGACTACAAGAACATAGAAAGCCAATCAGAACAACGTGAAGGAGCAGGCACACGCGAACGTGCCAATCTAGTTTATATCTTGTGTGCAGCGGAATGGTGGGAGAAATTATGTTATATATACAGAGGAACCCAGTAAAACAGCAAAATGCCTCTGCAGAGATGCTTGCACATTGCAAACTGTTGTAGCAATGTGGGACTGCTGTTCGGCCAATCGAAAACAGCGGTAAAGGTGACATAGGAGAGCCCACATGTTCAATATCCAACGTTTCTAAATATTATCTAATCAACCGCTGTGTGCAGCTTCTAAATGAAAGCCAAGATGACCATTAATCCTTTTCTTTTGCTGCGTCACTGATATTTTAAAATCGTTTAACTGCGCGCTCTTTGCGAACTCCTGAGTTGTCAGAGGATAAATAAACAGCACAAATCTCAAATTTTAAAATCCTGTAATGGTGCTGCTTTTTAGAGAGATTGCGCGAAGGTAACCCTCACTAGTCTACACATTCAATAGCAAGCCAATGTGGAGCGTAAAATTGTGATCTAACTGCGGCTCCTTAGCCCCTTCCTTTTACAAAATAGCGAAGTGGCGCCAACGTACGGAATTACTTCCTTGTTTCATTCATCTTTTTTGTGCCTTAAGGCCTTACCTATTTGCTTTGCTGAGATTGCCGAGCAACATTTCCGCTGTGAAAAAGTACCAGTGTGGACATGCGCAGCCTCTGGAGGAATCTGGTAATTTAATCTGGTCGCCTCATTTGAGTTAAACATAAAAAGTAAGATGAACGGCGTATGAAGTTTAAAGCCCCGACGCTGCATGAGGGCTTCGTATCATGGTGCAGCGGAGGGCTTCAGATTTGTTTGGATAAATGTGGTTCAGCATGACGGCTGTGTGCGATGCAGCTATGGCCGGAACCAGGTTAGCTTAAACTACCTCTGGTTATTTAACGTGCAAAATGACTTGCACAGTACACGAGTGCTTATGTATTTCACCGCCAAGAAGGCGCTGAGGCTCTCCTCGTAAAGCGGCCTTGACGGACACTTTAGATCAAATAGAAGTAGAGGAAGAGGGAGTCACTCTATATTTTTGAAATCAAAACTCTCATCCCTTTTCTGTTCATGAGGAAGAATTCACCGGTGTTGCGCTGCCACGTGCTTTTCCTTTTTATTAACTGGGTTCAGGTGAATAGTCACCCGATTCTTGGCCAATCCCTCAGTGTGGGTATGTGCCATCTTTTTATAGGCAAACAACAACAACAACGCAGGTGCTTCGTTACACAAGTTTTCATCAAAAGCCACGCTGTCAGTTAAGGCGCGGGATGTGCTCGTAACTTGCGCCTCCATCGAGACGTCATTTCCGGAGGTGGCAGAAGTGGCAACAATAGCGCTAGCAGTCGCGCACCCCAAAGTAGGAAGAATTCTCAGTGAATCGCAAAAGGCGTATAACAGCTACAGAAAGGGGTGGGTTTCTATAGTGGCACTAGATATTCTCAAGAGTAAACGCGACGTACTTGAAAGGAAAGTTGAGTTGATATGGACACCGGCTCACTCTGGGCATGAGGGTAAAGAACTTGCCCGCCAGTTCGCCCGAGAAATGGAACATCGGGTAGAGGAAGGGGAGCCACAGTCTATAATTAGCTTTAGGGACATTATGAACCATTACAAGACGGAGAGGCGACGTTACCCCGATTCTCACAAATCGCTTAGCAGAAGCAGAAAGCAATCTAGAGGCAGACACAGGCAGGATCCTTACCCCACCCATACCTTCAAAACAAGGCGTACCCGGAAAGGTACGAGAATGAAATAATTTCTGCAAGACTCAGAAGGCACGTTCTAACACGTCAATGGAGTATGCGATTTCGTCAAGGCAATCGACCCATCTCTTACCTGCCCCACTACCCCGCCCTGTCCCTCATCCTCCCTTACCGAGTGATGGGAGACCTTGCTAATCGGCCCCACCCTGGAAAACCAGCTCGTCGTGATCTCCAGGGGCCAAACGGCTAGGGAAGCATATAGGTCCCGTGAAGAGCGAACCACTTCCATCGACGACATCCAAGAAGACGTCGAGCTCTTTTCAAAAAAGATGTTTCTCTCTTACTCTCTCTGCTATTGCTGGCAGAAAAAATGAAAAGGAAAGTATAGGGGCCTGCCCACTTGCTCAGGTGAACCACAACCATAATTGACCACAACCGCTGCTCTCTTATCTTTCGGCTCTCCTAATTTCAGCACGCTGCTGGCGTTTCGCTGTATATGTACCGTATGTATACGAGCGTGTGCCGAGTCTTGTGCAACATGAAGTCACCATTTGTGATGAATTTGTGGACTATCCGTTTGGCACAGAGGGTCTGGAACGATGTCAAAGAAACTAGCGCGAAACTGCGCACAGAGTTGTTAGTCGAGTTGAATTCTGGCTTGTGCAAGGGATTCGTAAAGACGACCCTTGTTCCTCGAAATCGTAATGAGGGGCGACCTTTCGAGGGCCGTGGCGGGCTAACCGGTCGTCGCAGAGGGATACGGGTGGTACAAACGAATTGCCCTTTCGTGATGTACAAGTTGGTGTCCGAATATGCCGATAGCATAGGAGTAAACTTATCCAATGCTCTTTATTTGATTTCGCATTCGCTAATCATTTTATTATATAGCCATATATACCAAGCCGTCGGTTGCGACTGTACCGGCAGCGCCGGTCCCAGTCTCACGATCCCAAAGATATTGCTGGGCATGCAAAGTATATGGAAAAGGATAGGGACCGCCTGACAAAGTAAAACCACCGCAAAACCAAGCTTTCGATTTGCAGCTGTCGCTTGTATAGTGGAAATGAACAACCATTTTTGTTTCGTTGTGGCGTTGATCAATAGAGATTATTGGCATATATTTGCTCGCGGAAAGGTACGTACTGATTAAAAAAGCAGAAAAAAACAACCGCATGCGACCGGTAGGAACCGAGCCCACGACCTGCGAATTATTAAAATATTTAATATTACCCCCATGGGTGAGCCCCACAAAAAAAATATGCCCTATGCTCCTTTGTTTCTGTGGCTTTTGGTCTGTCTCACATGTTTAACGAGCCCAGCATATATATATATATATATATATATATATATATATATATATATATATATATGCAAAGTCGAAAACGCTTCATTTAACCATAGATTTATTTTAAGTCGACGTTTCGGACACGTTTCGGACAGAGCCTGTCCTTTCTCAAGACTGCGGTAACAGCGATCTTCCCCTTAAGGAGTTGGCACTGGCAGACATGTACTACATATGAACAAAGTAAACAAACGGAAGCAAAGAATACTAGAAAAGAGAGAGAGAGGGAAAAAAGGGGGAACCAATAAATAGAAAAACGCTCTGTCCCCCGCCCCGCAGCCGCGGGGATACGGAAGGAAGGAAGGCCTCAGACGTTGGTGGCACATACCCACTACGGGGGAGTGGCCAAGACACAGGCGGTTTTATTACTGGATACAGGAATGTTTTGAAGGGAAAAGCAGTGGCAATAGTATGCTGTCTGATAGATTGGAAGAGGGAAAGAAAGGGGTCCAGTTAACTTGGAGATCGAAGACGGGACAATTGCTTGATGTGCATAATAGTACAGAATGCCTGTAATGTTGCAATGTCGTACTGACTGAGAGCGGGAAAAAGAAATTATAATGGGAGTCGCTGCGTTTCTTGAAGAAAATTTTGCACAGCAGAGGGCACACTCCTGTCGCTTCGTCCAAGCAAAGAAGCGCCAATGGAAAGAACAACCGCGGAAGACACAGGCAAGCCCAGTTGATGAAATGGAATTCGCAAAAGACGCTTCCTCAAATGAGAAAAGCGGCGACAGAACAGCAGGAAGTGATCCATTGTCTCAGGTTCGGCACAAGAAGGGCACAGTGAGGAAGCTGCCAGGCCAGATCTGTGAAGGTAGAAATTTAGAAGGGGAACCCGGCAACGCAAGCGCGTGAAAGAGACCTCTAGTCTGCGTGAGCGCCAGTCTTTGCTACTCCAAGGATGCAGAAGATGCTGATATTTGGGAGATGATGTAAGAGCCGAGGCAGCAAATTCCTGAAATATTGTGTAGCTGCGAAACCTCACCGCAGCTGTATATGCACACGATGGTAGGACAGCAACAATTGGGCCACTGAGAGAGGCTCTTGCTAAGGAATCTGCAACCTCATTTAAGTGAAAGCCCATGATACGACCCGGGGATATGACCCAGGACGAGAAAAAGAAAGAAAAATAAGGAGGGGGATCGCCCAACAAACAAAAGCTAGAGATGCGAGCACTCGCGTGCCCCGCCCATAAAGAGTAAACAAATAAACAAAATAAAATGCAGACAGGGCTGGAGGTACCGTCATCTGGAACCACTTCGGCAGCCAGAGCCAAGGCCAAGTTAAGCTTACGGCGCCGCTGACTCGGTTCTTTTGGCACGGCTCTCAGCTCCTATGTTGTAGCGTCTTGAATGGCCTCCTAGCAACCTTTTAGGTGAATGTGTGCGGGGGGTTTCAGTGGTTCCCATAGATGCCGCCAGCCAATACGTTGCTTAGCAGTTAAGCGCAGGCTCTGTTTAGGCGTGTTTATACTCCGGCGTAAAGCGCGAGCGCAGCACGGCGACGTCACGTCAGCCAAAGCGAGACCCTCTATACTTCAACTGCGCCTGACCGCCGACGCGTTCGGCGGCTTCGGCGCACACTGACTGCACTGGCGGAGACAGAGCACGTCTCTATTTCGCGCTGAGTGCGCCAGCCGCCGCCGGCCCGGCCAGACCGGTTCGCCTCCGTGGCGAGTCGCGCGTTGTGACGTCAGGTTCCCCTTGGAGCATCGCAACGACAAAATCGGAAGTTCGCGGTCAGTAAAAAATTGCATGCACTTGTGCTCAGCATTTGTGTTAAGATAATGGTTTCTCGCAAAAAGCATATGGCAGGAAAAAAACATGGTTCATCATTGAGGACAATAAATAGCAACAAATATTACTAGCGCCGTTCCCGGAGCCTGTTTCGGCATGCTGAGGGTGTGCTGCCCGGCTTTCTTGCGCGATAGCGAAGCGTTCAGCGTCCCTACATGACTAACACCTTGGCGCCTGGCTTCATGACACTGCCGTGTTTAATTTCAGTCGATCACTCAGCCGTCAAACACACGTATAAGATTTATGATTTCAACCCTCAGTGAAAAACCGCCGCGGTGACTCAGTGGTTAGTGCGCTCGGCTGCTGATCCGGAGTTCCCGGATTCGAACGCTACCGCGGCGGATGCCGTTTTATGGAGGCAAAACGGTAAGGCGCCCGTGTGCTGTGCGATGTCAGTGCACGTTAAAGATCATTAGGTGTTCGAAATTCCTTTGGAGCCGACTCACGGGGAGTTGCGTTCGAGCTACGCTGGCGAACGCTTGTCGGCTCCGTCGTTTTCTGACTGGGGCCACGGCTAAACCTTCTCACCCCCACAGGACCAACGCCTTTCAACGCAGCAATCAATCTGGACTACGTGGACACCACATTTCTCAAGGTGGGCCCAAGTTTGCTAATTCACCCGGCCGATTTACACCCGGGCGACGCAGTTTGGCCTAACGGCGTCGGCGTTCCACGCCGATGCGCGGCGGCGTGGAACCGGCCTCCCTAGGTAAAATGGCTGACCCTGCATCATCCGCGAGGGGTTGCGATCCCGACGGCATGATCTGGACGAGAGTTTCAACATCGGAAGGGGACAACTCCGCTTCTGTTCCGAAATTTCGGCACCAATCTTTCAACGAAGTGGTGGCGCGCCGCTCGATCGTTCAAGCCAAGCTTGCGGCGTCCATCGCTGTCCCGGCCTCCGGCACACTCGGCTGGCAAGACGCAGCCTCCTGCCTCGCGCGCTGCAGTAAGCAAAGGCAAGGACTGTCCTAACTGGAAGCCTCGCCGACTCCCAAGACCGGGACCAGACGACTTCGTGGTTGTTCTCAAGCCATGCAAACATATGTCGCTGCACCAAGCCTCTTCAGAGAATCGCTTAGGTGCCGCATTACGGCCTACCTCGGGCCCGAGGTAGCAAGGTCTGTTATGGATCTGCCATCTCACGAACAAAACCTGATTGTGATTTACACGCCGAACCCGGCGCGGCTGATCGGCTCCTCGGGGACATCTCCATTAACACCGAGCATGAGAATATTCCACTCCACGGATACCTTCGACAAGACGGAGGCGATGTATGCCACGGCGTCATCACCGTCAGCATCTCGGACACTACTGAATCGCCTCGGGAGCAGGTGTACTGGAGGGCAGGCACCATCGCCGAGGTTAGAAAATTCGGCTCCTCTAACAAAGCTCGCATCAACTTCGCCGGGAGGGAAAAACCGCGTTTTGTGCACTACGAGAACTTGCTCATCCCTGTGCAAAACTGCTACCGTACGATCCCGGCCTGCGGCCTGTGTGGGGCCGTTGGCCACCGAGTGGATGCTTGTACGAACACGCAGCCGAACACGTGCGGTCTGTGTGGGCAACAGGCCCCGCTTCAGGAGGGGGTGCGGGCCGCTCACGAGTGTGTGCCGCGGTGCTTGGTTTGTGCCGATGGACACGCCGCTAACTCGCGGGAGTGTGCGGCGAAATTCCGCAAGCACACGATGACCACCACAAAGAAAATTGCTGCCAAGGAGAAGAGCCGCCATCTTGGCCGCCCCGGTGAGTTACCAAGCCGGGAAAACAACACTGAGAAGCCGGGGACACCCACCGGAGAAGCCGGCAAGCGCCCGGCGACGCAGACGCCACCACACGGCGATACTGGAAAGCAGTCGACAGCGCCACCACACAAGACCAGGGCCTGCGTCAACGCCGTGAAACATGGGACGCTGGTGAGCGGTACAGACAGGGCTGCCTCCTCCTCCCCTCCCTCTTGTCCCCCTGCGGCACGCAGTGCCGAGCAAACCAAAATAGCAGCTCTTGAGGGCAAAATTGAGATGCTGCTCGAGAAAATTGCGCTCCTAGAATCGCAATCAAAACAGCCTATCACTCCCCCCTCTCGCCCCGCTACCGAGGCAATGGAGAGTGAGCCCGCGGCACCGAACGCCGCACTGAACGCGGATGCTGCACTTGAGGCCCGTCTAGAGGCCTGCATGGACGCCCGTTTCAGTGCCTTAGAAAGTCAAATTTCCGCTGCAGTCATCTCCGCTATCGCCATAATGACCGAAATTGTACCCACAATAGCCGCACAGCACATCGCACAATCTTCGCGTGGCGTCCGACGAGACGGTGGTCTAATCAAAGGCGTGTCTGGCAGCTATCCAAAAATGCGTCGCGCCATGGAAATTTTTGCAGCAGACGACGACAGCTGCTCGCTCTCTGGAATAGAGGATGGCCCTCTCACCGCGAGTGCTGGCTCCGGAGCAGTGTCCTTACAATCGACCTCTCACCTAGCTGACCATGGCGGACAGGCTTCAAATTAGGCCCTGTCCACATACTAATTCGGCCACCCCCATCTTAATCACCCAGTGGAACTGCCGCGGATTCCGTTCCCGTGCCAAGCGGGCGATCCTCCGGCTTTTCCTGTCAACATTCGATTCACTTCTTGCGGTGGTTGCCCTCCAGGAGCCAGGTAGCGGCGCAACCCTTACAAATTATGTTACGTTCCAGCAGGACTCTCTTCCTGTATCTGCGTGCACAAAAATTATACAGCCAACGTCATTGATTTGGACCTCATTGCTGCATATTCGTATGTGATGGTCACTCTTCTTGCGCTTAAGAAAAAATGCACCCTTAGATATACTTAACATCTATTGTTTTTCAACATAAAGAATGTAACTTTCGCAGCCCTCTTCATTCGCGCCTTTAGGGCTGCGGGCATGGCCCCCTGGTGATTGTGGGCAACTTCAACGCTCAGAGCACACTCTGGGGGTACGTGCGTGAAGAGAAGCGCGGCCGCAAGCTAGCGGAACTTGCGTCCACGCTGGGCCTGACCCTTCACACCGACCCTGCACATCCAACGCGGGTGGGTAACTCCGTGACTCGGGACACGTGTCCGGACCTAACCTTCACCAAAAACATAAGACACGCAGAATGGGCCAAAACCGAGGAAACCCTCGGCAGTGACCACTGCATACTCAACACCAGTGTCAGAACCAAACCACTGGTAAGATCCCACGCCCAAGCACGCCTACCCGACTGGATAAAGTTCCAGCAAACCTACACTAATTCGGCCTCTATTCACGAACAAGGCTACCACGCGTGGTCACAACAATTGGTTACACACCTTCGTTCGGTAGAAACTCAAGTTCAACTATCGGAGGCCACGCCGGAGGTAGACAACCACCTCCTGCACATCTGAGAGGCGCAGCACAGCATCGTCCGCAGATGGCGCCGCCAAAAACTTAATCGGAAGCTCAAAATTCGCATCGCCGAGCTCACCCAGCGAGCGGCTGATTACGCGGCACAGCTCGCCGACTCGAATTGGGTGGACCGGTGCAAGACGGCCGCTAGAAATATGTCTATCCGAGCACTTGGCGTCACTTTCGCGCCTTGATCGATCAGACTAAAACCAGAGCCGAGACACAAAAACATCTCCAACGGGCTAACCATAGCTTCGACGGAGATACCTCTAAATTAGCATGGAAACTACGCGAATAATACCTCTCTATCCAAAAGGACCCCCGAGTGCCAGCGTACTCGTATGCAAGTTCTGAGAACGCGGAGCTGGATCAACCGTTCCGGCTCCACGACCTGAACGCGGCCTTGAGTAAAATGAAACTAGGAACGGCGCAGGGAAGAGACAAAATAACTGTGAAATTACTTGGCAACCCTCCCTACCCGGCCTACGAGACACTCCTCGCATATATAAACTCATTCTTGCAAGGTGAGGCACCCCTCCCAATCGAATGGAAGACCGCCCTGGTCACCTTCACTCCTAAAGCCGGCAAAACCATAAACACGGACAACCTCCGCCCCATCTCCCTCACGTCTTGTGCGGGAAAGCTGATGGAGACTATGGTGCGAGACAGGCTGTCCGAGTTTTTGGAAAACCAAAATGTATTCGCAGACACCATGTTCGGATTCCACCCGAACCGGTCCGCGCAGGATGTCCTGCTTCAACTAGACCGCGAAATTCTGAACCCCGTCGAATACCCCCTTAATGACAAGGTAGTACTCGCAATCGATTTGATTGGGGCTTTCGACAATGTAACACACGACATAATTCTGACGCACCTCTCCCAAACCAACTGTGGACACAACACGTTTCAGTACATTAGGCAATTTCTCTCCGACCGGCAATCGTATATCCAGATACAAGATGAAGAACACGGCCCCTATCAATTGGGTAGAAGATTTACCCCGCAGGGTGCGGTGCTTTCACCTCTACTATTCAATTTGGCAATGATGAAACTTCCGGCGCTGTTGGGAAGTGTCGAGGGTGTACAGCACGCACTGTATGCCGACGACATCACCATCTGGGCTAAGCACGGATCAGTAGGAGACATTGAAGCCAACCTGCAGCAAACGGCGGAGATTGTTGACGCTTACGCCCGCCGCTGCGGCTTTGAATGCTCCCTGGCCAAATCAAAATTTGTGCACATTCGACCATCGCCGAAGTCCACTACCATAATCGAACAGTCCCTAGCGTGCGGACCCATCCCAGAACACGCGGAGATCAGAGTACTGGGTCACTTTATCACTAAACACCGCCGTGTCGACACAACACTGGCCAAATTGCGCAAGGTGGGGGACCAGGTGGGCCGCATGATCCGCCGGGTTTCCAATAACCGCGGGGCGTTACGGTGCAAAGATGCCTTGCGGCTGGCGCACGCATTCGTAACCAGTCGCGCCTTGTACTCGACTCCTTACCTCCATCTTCGCAAATGTGACGAGAAACCCCTTGAGGTGGTTCTCCGTAAGACTTACAAGTGTGCTCTCGACCTCCCGGTCACCACGTCCAACCAGCGCCTCCTGGGCCTGGGAATGGTCAACACTTTCATGGAGCTCCGAGAAGCACTCTTGACAATCCACTACACAAGACTCAAAGACGCGGTCGCGTCGCCGCATGCTTGCCCGACTTCACATCCACCATCCAACACTAGCGGAAGAGCGCGTGTGCATCCCCGAAACCTGGACATACGCCCTGCACGTACGCCCTCTTCCGGCCAACTTTACACGACACGACCATAGTGGACAGCACCTCGCGCGGGCAGAAGCCTTGGCACGCTACTAAGGAAACAAACACGCAGTATTTTACGTGGACGCCACCGGCCCACATCATGGGGGTTGGTACACAGCCGCAGTCGTCCACCAAAACACCAAGACATTACTCATGTGGAAGAGGTGGCAATCGCGCTCGCCGCCGCCGATCAGGACTCGCGGGTCATCGTTACCGACTCGCGGGGAGCCTGCAGGAACATCGAAAGGGGCTTTATTTCCTATTTGTCCTTCAACATAGTAATTATCTCGGGGTTCCCGCGTCCCGCCCAATAGTATGGACGCCCGCGCACATGGGTCTCGAGTGCAACGAAGCCGCCGACGCCGCTGCCCGCACGCTCACTCTCCGGGCATCACCCTCGCCTCCCCCTGATGCGGACTCCGACCCTAATCCGGCTTTTGCCTTCAAGAAAATCAACCAGTATTATTAATTCAGCCACACAATATTTCCTAGGCCCTGCAAGGGCCTGACGAAGGTGGAGGAACACTTACATCTTCGCCTTAATACTAAAACACTTCTGTGCCCGGCAGTAATCAAACATTTCGACCCTGCGTGCACAGGAGAGTGTCCGCACTGCAGGGACATTCTGTCTCCGGACATTTACCACATGTTGTGGGCATGCCAATCAACTGCGCATCTTCCCCCTATCCCCAAACCTGCCCGGAAGGAATGGGAGGCGGCCCTGCTCGGCTGCTATGACCTGGCGAGCCAAAAGGCCTTGGTCGGGCGCGCCCGAGCAGCAGCTACCGCCAATGGGCTGCTGTAATGAGCAGCCCACCCAACATTTGTAAGGAACGGACCCTTGAGGACCGCTCCACTAGCTCCCTGTATATATTTTGAAAATAAAGTTTTTCAGTTAGTCAGTCAGCCTCCGGAGCCCTCCACTATGGCACCTCTTTAATCCTTTCTCCTTTCACTCTCTCATTTATTCCTTTCCTTACGGAACCCGCCGCGGTGGCTCAGTGGTTAGGGCGCTCGACTACTGATCCGGAGTTCCCGGGTTCGAACCCGACCACGGCGGCTGCGTTTTTATGGAGGAAAAACGCTAAGGCGCCCGTGTGCTGTGCGATGTCAGTGCACGTTAAAGATCTCCAGGTGGTCGAAATTATTCCGGAGCCCTCCACTACGGCACCTATTCTTCCTTTCTTTCACTCCCTCCTTTATCCCTTCCCTTACGGCGTGGTTCAGGTGTCCAAAGATATATGAGACAGATACTGCGCCATTTCCTTTCCCCAAAAACCAATTATTATTATTAATATTATTATTATTACTTTTCAATGACGTCATCGCGGTGGCTCAATGGTCAGAGGGATTCGGACGCCAGGCAGCTGGAGCGAGCGGACGCATGTTCGATGAGCTCCGTCGAACACGACCGCTCTAGCCCAAGTTTGGACCGTCAGTGCACAAATCATCGTTGGAATCAACTATCAGCGTGACAAGGAGTCTAGGGGGACCGCAACTCTCGAAGGTAGGCACGCGATCTGCCTATTTCTCGGCGGCCACGCGGGATTGTTAGGCCTAATCGCTCGGCCTACTCGTAGGCCCAGCAGAGGAGAGACATTCTCGGCGGCGTTTGCCGCAAAGGAACATGAATAGCTCGATGGAATGTGTGGAGGGGGAAACCATCGACCCTGTAGAACTGAAGACAGGGACGTGGTTCACCAAGAAAAAGGGCCGCGTGGTGCCCCTTCGGAGATGAAACCCGGGCCGCTACCAGGGATGGGGAGGAGCGGCAGACTACCGGACATAAGGCCGCCATCGGAAGGAGACTGGCGGCAAAGTCAGTGGAAAGACAAGCAGTGCGGATGCCCAAGGACGCCGAGAAAATAATAATACGCCCCCGAGGCGGAGTCAACCGCCTTATAAAAGGAGGAATGATCGAGCTCGCAGAATCAATTGCCCGCGCCGCCGGCATCGAGCCTAAGGACGCTGAGGACGACATCTTCTCGGCAAACGTAAAACAACAATCCATACTAATCGCCACAACCAGCGAAGAGCGTGGAAGAAGATGCTCGATTTTATGCACCGTCCTTTACGACAACGAAAACATCGAGGTAACGGCGTACCCCACCATGCCTGAAGACTGTGGCAAGGGAGTTGTGCACGACGTCCCACTGCAATACTCCAATGAAGAGCTCCTGGAGCGTATACGCAGGAGAAAGGAAAACCCTACAGCACTTGGCGTTCGAAGACTGGGAGCGGCCTCTAAGTCAATACTGATCCTATTCGAGGACCAGAAGGTACCGCGCTGGGTATATCTATCTCCCTTCGCACAAAGATGCGTCTTATACAAGAAGTATGAGGTCTGCCTCGCGTGCGGCCCCATGGGACATCGAGAAGATGTCTGCCCGAACCCGACGAATAGGAAGTGCCGGGGGTGCGGCATAGAAAACCCTAAAGATGACCACCAATGCGAGCCGAAATGTCAGCTCTGCGGAAAAGGACACCTTCTCGGCGACAAACGCTGCCGGGAAATATATAGGGCCCCATATATCTCCAAAAAGAGACAATGGGAGAGGAAGCTGGACCAGCAGGACCAACAAAAAATGACTGATACACCACGGGCCGGCGAACGCGAGGGCCGCTCGAGAGCCAAGAAGGGTGACGAAGAATCCCGAACCCCGGGAAGAAGATCCAGATCCAATAGCAAGGACTACAACCATTTCACAGCCAAGGAGGGAGACTTCCCAAGCCTGGAGGAAAGAGCAACCGCCAACTCCATGCGCCGCCGCTCGAGCTCCGGTACCAGGAGCCGATTCAGCTCAGGGCGGAGGCGCTCTAGCTCGAGAACCTCGGCTGACTCCTCCTCCACGTGGGGCCAGCAGTCCCGGGCGCTTCACACGGGACCCCAAGGCGCCATGGGGGCCACCTGCAAGCAGACGCGGTTCGAGTGGAGATCGAAAATCGGTAAGCTTCACGGCCAGCAGTCCCCAGGCAAATAGAGAGGCAGATGAGAGAATCGAAAAGCTAGAAAAAGAGAATCAAGAACTCAAGAGCATGCTCCGCACGCTCACTGCAGAGATCCAAAATCTAAAAATGGGAAAGTGTACCCCTCCTTCTCCACCGAGAAACCAATCGGTACCCCAAAAACAGGCACAGAAACAGACGCCCTCTCTCCCGCCTGCGAAGGCAGTAATCGCGCGCCCCGAGCCGAGGGACAACGAAGGGGAGAAAATGACTGCTGAACCAATCAGGCCACCCCCGCAAAAACGCAAAGGGGATGAGACGGACCCGCTGGTGGCACTCGAAAGTAGAGTAGAAAAGAAACTAGAGGCTAGAGATGCTAAGTACGAAGCAAGATTCGAAAGAATCGAGACCCTCCTCACCCAACTAATGGGTGCAATGAATCAAATACAGACGCAACTCGCGCAATTCACTGCCGTGCAGAACGCCTTCAATGAGAGGCTAACTACATTAGGAAAGACGGTTACTCAAATACAGCAAAATGGACAGGCGCAGCAAAAATGAAAACACTCTGCTGTGGCAGTGGAACTGCCGCGGTTTCCAACGCAAGCGAGCGCTCTTGCAGCAGTACTTAGAGCAGATTGAAGAAAAACCTTTAGCTATAGCCCTTCAGGAAACGGGAAAGGGACCACCAAAATTATCGGGATATCAAGCGTTCCACAGTGACCGAGGAGAAAAATCTCGCGTCTCCACGCTAGTTAAAAGACATATAGCGGTAGTCGAGCATGAGGTCAACTCACAGGATATCGAAGCCGTATTAGTAGAAATTATCACCGGTCGCAAAGACAAGGCTAGTCTCTTCATCTTAAACGTGTACAGCACCCCCCAGCAAAGAAAGGCACGTTTCCGCGCCCTCTTCCGCAAGGCGATTAGAGCAGCTGGAAACAACACACTCATAATCTTAGGGGACTTCAATGCCGCCCACCAAGAATGGGGCTACAATAGACACGATCCCAAGAGCAGACAACTATGGGAGGACATACACGAACTTGGCCTCACCCTCCTGATGGACCCTAACTGCCCGTCCAGAGTGGGAAACAGCGTCTGTGCAGACACCACCCCGGATCTCACTCTTGGGAAAAACACGAGAGACGCGGCCTGGAAAAACACGGCTCAAAATTTAGGCAGCGACCACTTTATTCTGGCTCTCACCCTCAGCAAGGGCGTCAAAACACGTCGCCTCAAAAAACCCAAGATCACTGATTGGGACATGTTCAGGCAAATTAGAGAAAATGGTGAATCGGAAGGCGATATCCAAAACAGAGCAATGGGCGGAGGAACCTAAGCAACAAGTCGAGAGGGCAACCACGACCCTGCGAGAAGACGATGCGCCAGCGACGGTTGATAGCAAACTTCTTCACATGTGGGAAGCGAAATGCAGCATGGAGAAACGCCTCCTCACAAAGATGGAACAGGAACCTTAGAAGAAGGATAGCAAGGCACAACAAAGAGATTGAGGATTACGCAGCAAAACTCTGCGAACAAAATTGGTGCAATAGATGTGACGAGATGGAAGGGAACATGGGTCTAGCTAATACGTGGAGTCTACTCAGACACCTGCTTGAACCTGATAATTCGAAAACCCAATCGGGCATAAGACTTACGAAAGCCAGGCACATGTTTGAGGGCTCGGACAGAGAACTCATGGCAAAATTAATTAATATGTACATAGGAGATACAAAAACCTCACTCCTGCCGGAGTACGAAGGACCCCCAAACGAGGCCCTAGACGCGCCGATCACGGAAGCGGAGGTTCGCGCCGAAATATTAGGCCTAAAAACAAAGTCGGCCCCTGGTCCAGATGGCATTACAAACAAGGTCCTCCGAAACTTGGACGATAATTCCATCCGCATGCTCACCAAATACATGAACCTCGTATGGGACAGAGGCCGCCTCCCACAACAGTGGAAGACGGCAAACGTGATCTTAATACCGAAGCCGGGCAAACCCCCTAAGCTAGAAAACTTACGGCCAATCTCTCTAACATCCTGTATTGGTAAATTGATGGAACGGGTAGTCCAAACGCGCCTAACGCGTTTCAGGGAGCTCAACGATCTGTGGCCGCACGAAATGGTAGGGTTCCGACCCGGCCTGTGCACACAAGATGTAATGCTCCGCTTGAGACACATCATAGAAAATAGCACCAAGGACGCGAGGGTAATATTAGGTCTCGAACTGAGGAAGGCCTTCGATAACGTAAAACACGCGGCAATCCTCTCTAGCCTCCGAGAGCTGGGGGTTGGAAACAAAACGTACGGCTACATAAAGGACTTCCTGTCGGGTAGATCGATAAAAATAAGGTTTCAGGACATTGAATCCCCCACCGTCAAACTAGGTAGTAGGGGTACGCCGCAGGGTTCAGTGCTGTCCCCATTCCTCTTTAATGTTGCCATGCGAAATCTCCCGGCAGAATTGAGAAAAGTGGAAAACTTGAAATTCAGCATGTACGCGGACGACGTCAATCTATGGGTCACCCAGGGCAGCGACGCGAACATCGAGGAGCGCTTACAAACGGCAGCAGACACCGTAGTGTCCTATGCGGCTGAAAGGGGCCTCTCGTGCGCTCCCCAAAAATCGGAGCTCTTTATCTACAATCCGAAGGCGCTCAGGCACAAACGCCTGATAAACATCAACATAACAGTAAAGGGCCAAACAGTGCCAAAAGTCGAGCAGATTAGGATCCTGGGGCTATTTCTACAAGCGGACGGGTACAATGATACAACGATAAAGAAATTGAGTGCGTACGCCACGCAAGTCACGGGTCTGTTCAGGAGAATCGCACTCAAGGGTCGAGGCCTAAAGAACGAAGCCTCCTGAAACTAATGCAGGCTTACATCACTAGCCGCATATGCTACGCCACACCATTCCTAAACATAACATCGGACGAAAAGCAGAAAATAGGCGCACTCATCAGACGATGCGTGAAGAGGGCTCTGGGACTCCCCATCTCGACCTCTACTGAACGCCTCCTCGAAATGGGTGTGCACAATAATTGTACTGAGCTAGCGGAGGCTGTGCGCATGGCACAACTCGAAAGATTAAGCAAATCTACCACGGGCAGAGCCATCCTTGGCTGGGTGGGGCTGCAGTCAGACAAGGGGACATGCCAACACGCGGACATTCCACGAGGATGCCGCGAACACATAACAGTGCCCCCGCTACCTAAAAACATGCACCCCACATACAACGGGGAGAGGAGACGGAAGAGGGCCGAGACTCTCGCAAAAAACGCGGACAAACTTGGGCCGAAAGGAGTCGCCTACGTGGACGCGGCTAGCGGAAAGTTGGGGGCGGCGGTGGCTGCGGTCGTTGACGGCCGCGGCGTACCCGTTGCCGCCGCTTCCGTTAGAAGTCGAAACATAGACACGGCCGAAGAAGTTGCAATAGCGCTCGCTTGCGTTGGCACGGAAGCCAGTACGATCATTAGCGACAGCGAAACAGCTGTCTGGAACTTTGGAAAGGGAGGGTCTCGAAGGAGGCAGTCAAAATCTTGGAAAAGGGAAAACTCGATAGACGAGTTCGAATAATTTGGACCCCCGCGAAACGAGGCGGCGCCCGAGCTAGCCCGAGCACTCTACTTCCGGGCAGCCGCAGAGCCGCCTGGTTGCGAAGGGATGGACGAGAGGCTGCAGACATACAAAGAGATCACAGAGCACTATAGACTTGGTAGACGGTCCCTGCCACCACCGGACCGAGCGCTAACAAACAGGGAGGCAGTCGCATGGCGGCGCCTGCAAGCTGGGAACTTCCCGAACCCCGTCTGGCTCTACCACACGCAAGTGGAGGAAAGAGCCGACGATAAATGCGCGACATGTGGAGAGAGGGGTACGTTAGACCACATAATCTGGCAATGCCATGGTTCCCCGGGCGCCAAGTAGAACATAAGAAGTAGAGAAGCCTGGGAACTGATGCTGCGAAGCGAGTCCCTCGCCCACCAGCAGCAAGCCATCCGCCTGGCGGCTAAAGCCGCGAAGAAACACTGTCGCATCGCCTGTCTTTATTCGCGGAGACCCCGGCCCCCGTTTTCCAGGCCTGCGTGCCGGGGATGGGGAGTAGGGGGTCTCCTACATCGGTGGAAAATAAAGTTCTCACTCACTCACTCACTCAATGGTCAGAGCGCTCGGCTACTGACCGGGTTTGAACCCGACAGCGGCGGCTGCGTCTTTATGGAGGCAAAACGCCAAGGTGTCCGTGTATTGTGCCATGTCAGTGCACGTTAAAGATCCCCAGGTGGTCGAAATTATTCCTGAGCCCTGCACTACGGCGCATCGTTCTTCCTTTCTTCATTTACTCCCTCCTTTATCCCTCCCCTTACGGCGCGGTTCAGGTGTCCAACGATATGTGAGACAGATACTGTGCCATTTCCTTTCCCAAAAACCAATTATTATTATTATTATTTCAGTGAGAGTTTAATATCCCACAGTGGCTCAGGATATGAGCGACCCCATCGTGAAGAGCTCTGGAAATTTCAACCACCTCGAGTTCTTTAGCGTGTACTGACATTGCACAGTACAGTTAAATGAATTTGATTATGCTGCCACTTCGGCTAACGCAACTTTACTGGTTTCACCTTGGAGACAGCGCTGGCAGCCACTCACTCCGATGCCATGCACATAATTTCTTATTCTCAACAAGGCTGTCGAAATTATATAAGGAGAAGAATAGCGCCGCTTGCCAGAAAAATCTTTGCAAACGCGAAACATGTAGCTCAATGCAGAGAACATGACAATTGATATGGGTGCCCGGACACCAGGGAAGAAGGGAACGAGGCTGCTCACACAGCCGCCCGAGCGTCTCTCCTCCTTAGTTCCACTAACTTGCCAGACTCAGTCGGGACTCATGTACCGTATCCACTTTCTACATATACCCGCCGCGGTGGCTCAATGGTTAGAGCGCTCGGCTACTTACCTGGAATTCCCGAGTTCGACCGAGGCGGGTGCGTTTTCATGGAGGCTAATCACCTAAGGCGCCCGTGTGCTGTGCGATGTCAGTGCACGCTAAAGACCGGCGGGTGGTCCAAATTATTCCGGAGGCCTCGACTATGGCAACTCTTTCTTCTTTCACTCCCACCTTTCTTCCTTCCCTTACGGCGCGGTTCAGGTGTTCAACGATATATGAGACAAACACTGCGCCATTTCCTTTCCGCCGAATACGAATTATATGCGGACATTACAGCATATCTGCGCCTCAGGAGGCAGACGTGCCCAGAGCCCGCCAAGAGCTTGGATAGAAATGAGGAACGACCTCCTCAGAAGGTTGCCAACTGGGTCATTTCTAGGATCCGCAATTCTAAAACACATATACCCAAATTTTTCTGGGTACTGTAGATTTTGTGACATGTAGGCCGGCGCATATCTTTGCTATCATCATCATCATCATCATCATCATCATCATCAGCCTTACTACACCCACTGCAGGGCAAAGGCCTCTCCCATGTCTCTCCAATTAACCCTATCCTTTGTCAGCTGCATCCACCCTTTGCCTGCAAACTTCTTAATCTCATCCGCCCACCTAACCTTCTGCCGCCCCCTGCTACGCTTACTTTCTTTTGGAACCCACTCCGTTACCCTTAAAGACCAGCGGTTATCCTGCCTTCGCATTACATGCCCTGCCCAAGCCCATTTCTTTCTCTTGATTTCGACTAGGATGTCATTAACCCGTGTTTGTTCCCTCACCCACTCTGCCCGCTTCCGATCTCTTAACGTTACACCTATCATTTTTCTTTCCATGGCTCGCTGCGTTGTCCTTAACTTAAGCTGAACTCTTTTCGTTAGCCTCCACGTTTCTGCCCCGTAGGTGAGTACCGGTAAGATTATGCTGTTGTACACTTTCCTCTTGAGGGAAATTGGTAAACTGCCACTCATGATCTGCGAGAATTTGCCATATGTGCTCCACCCCATTCTTATCCTTCTAGTTATCTCCCTCTCATGATCCGGATCAGCTGTCACTACCTGCCCTAAGTAGACGTATTCCGGCACAATTTCTAGGCTCTCCCTGCCAACTGTGAACTGTTGTTCCCTTGCTAGGCTGTTGAACATTACCTTGGTTTTCTGCATGTTAATATTTAGACCCATCGATCTGCTCTGCCTGGCTAACTCGTTGATCATGATTTGCAGTTCACCTCCTGAGTGACTCAGCAAGGCAATGTCATCAGCAAATCGCAGAATATTTAGGTATTCTCCATTTATTCTTATTCCCAACTGTTCCGAATTCAGGCCTCGAAAAACCTCCTGCAAACATGCGGTGAACAGCATTGGCGAGATCGTGTCTCCTTGCCTGACACCCTTCCTTATTGGAATTTTATTGCTGACTTTATGGAGGACTATAGTAGCTGTGCAGTTGCTATATATATCTTCCAGTATTTTGACATAAGGCTCTTCTACCCCCTGATTACGCAATGCCTGTATGACTGCTGAGGTTTCCACTGAGTCGAATGCTTTCTCGTAATCAATGAAAGCTATATAGAGAGGTTGGTTATATTCTGCGCATTTCTCTATCACCTGATTGATAGTGTGAATATGATCTATTGTGGAATATCCTTTACGAAAGCCTGCCTGATCATTTGGTTGATTAAAGTCTAACGTTGCCCTGACTCTATTAGCGATTACCTTAGTAAATACTTTGTAGGCAACGGATAGTAAACTGATCGGCCTGTAATTTTTCAAGTCCTTGGCGTCTCCCTTCCTATGAATTAAGATAATGTTTGCATTCTTCCAAGCTTCTGGTACAGTCGAGGTCATAAGGCATTGCGTATACAGGGTGGCTAGTTTTTCTAGGACGATGTCCCCTCCATCCTTCAACAGATCTGCTGTTACCTGATCCTCCCCAGCTGTTTTTCCCCTTTTCATTGCTTCTAAGGCTTTCTTTACTTCATCTTTCGTTACTGGCGGGATGACGCATTGCTGTGCACTGCTATTCTCATTAGCGCTGAGATTACATTGGCTACTGTACAGGTCTGTGTAGAACTCTTCGGCTACGTTAACTATTTTATCCATATTGCTAATGACATTGCCCTGCTTGTCTCTCAATGCATACATCTGGTTTTTACCTATGCCTAGTTTCCTCTTCACTGTTTTTAGGCTACCTCTGTTCTTTATAGCATGCTCGATTCTCTCCATATTAAACTTCCTTATGTCGGCTACCTTGCGCTTATTTATTAACTTTGATAGCTCCGTTAGCTCTATTCTATCGGTAGTGTTAGATGCCTTCATGTTTTGGCGCTTCTTAATCAGATCTTTCGTCACCTGAGATAGCTTCCCGGTATCTTTTCGAACTGTCCTACCGCCTACTTCTACTGCGCACTCCGTAATTATTGATGTCAGGTTATCGTGCATTGAATGAACATCAAGATCATCTTCCTCAGTTAAAGCCGAATATCTGTTTTGCAGCGCTATCCTAAACTCTTGTGCTTTCCCTCTTACGGCTAACTCGTTAATGGTCTTCTTCATCGCTAGCTTCTTCCGTTCCCTCTTCAAGTCTAAGCTAATTCTAGACCTTACCATTCTATGGTCGCTGCAACGCACCCTTCCGAGGACGGCCACATCCTGAATGATGCCAGGTTTAGCGCATAGTATGAAGTCGATTTCATTTTTAATCTCACCATTGGGGCTCTTCCAGGTCCACTTCCTGTTTTCTCGTTTGCGGAAGAAGGTATTCATGATCCGTAAATTATTTCTATCCGCGAATTCGACCAATAACTCTCCCCTGCTATTTCTAGAGCCTATCCCATAGTCACCTACTGCGTGGTCGTCAGCCTGCTTCTTGCCCACCTTCGCATTGAAGTCGCCCATCAGTACAGTGTACTGCGATTTTACTTTATTCATTGCTGATTCTACGTCCTCATAGAAGCTTTCAACGGTCTGGTCATCATGGCTGGATGTGGGTGCGTAGGCCTGCACCACTTTCAGCTTGTACCTCCTATTCAGCCTAATTACTATAGCTGCTACCCTCTCGTTAATACTGTAGAACTCTTCTGCGTTACCAGCTATATCCTTATTAATGAGGAAACCCACACCTAGTTCTCGTCTATCCTCTAACCCGCGATAGCACAGTATGTGTCCGTCCTTAAGTACTGTATACGCCTCACCGGTCCTCCTAACTTCGCTAAGCCCTATCACATCCCATTTAATTCCCGCTAGTTCCTCAAACAGCACTGCTAGGCTAGCCTCACTAGCTAAAGTTCTAGCGTTAAACGTTGCCAGGTTCAGATTCCAATGGCGGCCTGTCCGGAGCCAGAGATTCTTAGCACCCTCCGCTGCGTCACAGGTCTGACCGCCGCCGTGGTCAGTTGCTCTGCAGCTGCTGGGGACTGAGGGCCGAGGGTTAATTGGTTTGATCATAGAAGGTTGTGGCCAAGTACTACACCAGGGTGGCCAAATCCTGCTCTGGTGAGGGAGTGCGTTGTCGTTTTTCGTCACCGAGATCAGGCCGCACTCTAGGCCTGGTTATGCAATTCCATCAACACGCGGATTTTTTTTTTAACCCAGTGGAGAATTGCGCGGCACCAGGATTTGAACCCCGGTCCTCTTGCACGCGAGGCGGATGTTCTACCTCTACGCCATCGCCATCTTTGCTATGGGCATGCCATAAAAATTGGAGAGGGTAAATCATCCAATGAGAGAGGGCTGGGAGGCGAACATGTCGAGCTTCTTGGACCTGGAGTCCCAGAGTACTCTGGATCAAAGAGCGCCGGCAGAGGCTACCGCTAATTGCGTCCCTGATTGAGGACTACTTACTCTCTTCCTGTCCTCTCACCTCTTCCATTTCATTTCTCCATTCTGCCTGCTATCCCTTATTTCCGCTGCCCCAGCTCAGGTGCTTCAGTATTGATGGCAGATTCTGGGGCTAGCAAAAATCTTTTCCTTCCCTTTTTGCTATTATTTTAATAAAAAATGCGCTACCATCACCATCACTAACGCCCCAAGGGAGCGGTGAAACTATCCACTCCCTCTAAATCCCGCTTCAGCGCATCAAATAAAAATTTACCACCACAACCTCCACCACCACCACAAATATGCAGCCGGCTGTGAGCATCCGATGGCGTCCGTGTCTTTTACGGAGGAAAGAACACGTGCATCTGCGCTCTTAACTCTTTATACTGAGATACAGCTTTCTATAGATATGCAGTGGAAGCTAGGAGCGCGAAACGCCGCCTTCCTCAAGCGCGCTCATTGCACGCGATCAAAAGCCACAGACGCCGGCCTGTTACCTGGCGGCACGAGTTCCCAACTTCCATCACACAGCCATAGAAAGCTGTCCCCCAGTTTCAGTACCTGTCCCCCCCCTCAGAGAATCGACTTGGTATCGTCCAAGCCTCTCCCAAGCCAATGCCCATGTGTGAACGCGTCCTTTTCAACCCTTTCTCTCGGGCGACGCATTTCGGTGTTGAGCTGTTCAACGAGCGTTCGTGACTTAGTGCATTTCAAGAAGCGCCTGTGGCACCTCGAGCAGCATTACACTCTAATGCCAACAAATGGTAAGTCTGCACCTGTTCTACTAGTTCTTTCTATGCACTAGTTCTTCAATAGTACTACTTACGACTACAGGGAGGCATGATTGTGTAACTATATTGCAGAGCGCCATGCTTATAATTGTGCGCTGGCTGCACCAGGAACCCCATTTTTTCTTGGAACGTAGGGGAACAGCGCCTGAGTCGCCCTCAAACAAAAGCTTATTGCGGGTTGTTGCAGACCAGCCGCACCAAAATGCGATATCTAGACGTTCTGCAGATAGTGAAAACGCACTTCTGTTAGGCAGATTTTGCAGACTTCTACGCTAGATTGCGCGGAGGGAAATTTTTTTCTGGGGTAAAATACGACCAACGCTCAACCCGGAAGCGAGAAATGTGAGCATTCGCCGTATATGTAGACTATTTTTGCCCGAGTTTTTGGAGAGCTGAATGAGTTTTATTGCATCATATTTGCGTGACAGAACCTCGGGATATTAACGCACATCCCATCTATGCTTTATGTGTCACGCGCGAACAGGCCTAAAGAATTTAGCTTCCATAGAAATGCGACATGAAATCGTAGGGGCCCGTAGAGTGAGATGTCAGTGCAAGTTAACCACAGGTGGTCGAAATTTCGGATTCCTTGCCTACGGCGTCCCTCAGAGCCTGACTCTCTTTGGGATGTTAAACCCCGTAAACCAACTTCGAGGTCCTGGCGTCGCCTGTTTCCTATCTGCGCCGAGCAGTTGTTTGCTCGTTTTGGACGCTGTAAGCCAAGAACGGTAAAGGACGTTCTGTCAATGAACCCTCTTTGCCGTCGTAGAGAAGCCAACCTGCGCGTGTTGCTTATGCGCAGCGTCCCTTGCGGAGGTTCCTGCACGGAGCCGTTGCTTTTTAAGTGCTTTCATCAAGAATGTCCTAGCAATTCGAGGCATTCTGTCTCGACGCGCGTTAATAGCCGCTAACGTCAGTTGCCAGTGTTTGATTCTCGGCTGTTTAAAAAATGAAAATTGGTTTTTGGGGAAAGGAAATGGAGCAGTAACTTTCCCAGATATCTCAGTGGACACCCGAACCGCGCCTTAAGAGAAAGAACAAAGGAGGTAGTGAAAGAAGAACGGAAGAAAGAGGTGCAGTAGTGGAGGGCTCACCTTCGATGTCAGTGCAGGTTAAAGACGCCATGTGGTAAAAATTATTCCGTAGCCCTCCACTACCTGTATCCCTCTGCGCGGCAAGTACAAGTGGGAAAGAAGCGAGCACGACAGAATGCAAGCACAGGGGAGAAAAAAAAATGAGGCAGGGTGAATGGCAGAGAGCAGCTGCATTCGAACGCGCATGACGCTCGCTTGACCTTAACGAGCACTGACAAGAGCGAACGCGTCGGTGATACTGGAAATTTTAACGCGACAGCTTTAAGGAGCTCGTGTCAAAGAAAACCGGTGTCGTCGGCGTCTCGGTGGACTCGGTGGACTTCTCGGTGGACTTCTCCACCGTGCCGTAAGGAAATGGCATTTTATCGCGACAGCGTTAAGGATTGATTGATGGACGGATTGATTGATAGATAGAGTTTTGCTTCCCTTACGGCGGTGTCCACCCAGAAACGTGTAAGGCGTAATTTCCTTTCCTTAAAAGCAATTGCTCCTTCCCTTACGGCCCAGTTCGGGTTTACGCCGAGATGTGCAAGACAGGCGTATTTTCCTTAAATTGTCCAACGGGCCACGCATCGCGCCGGATGGCCGGCGGCGTTCCGTTCCGTGCAATACTTCTCGCCTACACTGCGACACGCTGTCGCGTCTTACTTTTAAAGACGAAGCTTAAGCGTCCTACAATTTTTTGTTCTTTGGTTGGGTGTGGTGTGGTCTTGTTTATTAGATTTAACGTCCAAAAGCGACACAAGTATGAGGGACGCCTAGTGAAGGGCTGCAGAAATTATGACCATCTCGGCTTCTTTAACGGGCAGTCACCTCGCACAGTACACGGGCCTCTACAATTTCGCCTCCATCGAAACTCTGCTTTAATCCGGAGATTGGGCGCGGAATTATCTCATCCCGTTTTCATGTCCCGGGGCCCTGTCACTATCACTCCACCTAAGCTAGCTTGGCCCTTCCTACTTGATTTTCGGAATATTATGGCGTTAACAGCCTGTTTCATTTGTGGGATATATACAGGGCACCACGATAAAACTTTTCAAGCTGTGTGTTGGACATCTTTTCATTACGGTAAATGTGGTGTGAGATGCTATATATGGCCAGGAAAACCCACGCCGATGCAGTAAAAACTTGAAAAAAACACTCATTTATGTTCACGGCGGGTGCAAGTGAACCCAACCAATGATGATTGCCAATATGGTCGAGCAGATGAGTGCTAGCTTGTCTGCATTGCTTTTGAACTTGCTGTATTTCATTTTAATGGTGCTGTCTAACATTATTGGGTGACGGTTGCTTTGTCGAACTGGCGGAGTTACGAGCGCTTTGTAATGTGAAAATGTAGTGGAACGTACTTTAGCATTTTATCGTT
The DNA here is from genome assembly GCF_052857255.1 of Amblyomma americanum. NCBI lineage: Eukaryota > Metazoa > Arthropoda > Arachnida > Ixodida > Ixodidae > Amblyomma > Amblyomma americanum. The sequence goes on from NC_135497.1 coordinate 502,560,937, forward strand.
CGACTCCTTTACCTCGAGCGCCCTCGTCGAGATAGAAAGAGACATTAGAAAGCTGTATTGAGGCGCTGGTGAGGTGTCCACTTGCGTTGAAGGAGCCCACACGCATAATCATGCATATATGCCATAATTAAGCATGCGGTATTGTGACTGCCCACCGAATAATTCATTGCTGCTCCAGCAGGTTAGTGTCGTACAGCGCAGCTTTCCAATTGCGTTTGGTTTCCAATAGCGTTTCCATTAGCGTTCGAACCGCCGCGCGTTTCAAGTCCGAACCACAAGGCAGCATTTTTTCGGGCGTCAGCATTGCGGCTGCTAGTGTCGCCGAAGGTGTAATTCCGGCGCTTAGAGCAAGCCGACACAGGGAGTCTCAGATATCTGGCTAGGCCAGGTGTCAGCGTCGGCACCTTAAATACCTCGTAGGTGAAGATTGATGAAAACGAATGTATCGCCAGGCGTCGGCAGCGACTAGCAGACCAATCCACATAGCTGTTACGGCAGCACCACCCCTGCGATCCCTGCCCTATTGTTCCCCTTGCTTCCGCAGTAGGTTTCCATCGCCGCTTAACCGGATGATATCTACGGACAGAGGATAATTGAGCGGTGTTATCCATGATCGGCGGACATCTTCCTCTGGAGGCGTCCGAATGACCTCACGTGTTTGGTCGCCCTCTCCAGCGGGCGTCGAGCGACAACGCCGGTAGACGAGACGCTGGCGCGACGCGGAAGAAACGGTGCCTCTTGCGTCCGTTGTACGTGTAGTGTTCAGACTTCCGCACATTCTTGGCGCCCTCGTAGCGCAACTCATGTGCCACTTCGCTGCTGATGGCTTTATTAATGTGTACGCTGTGTATGGCATGTTTGTGGTTTTGTGTCACCACGAGCTTGTCGTTACGGTAGCGTACGAACTAATTGAGCTGTAAGAAAAAGAATGGTTGCATTATATAGAGCATCAAAAATCTCGCAGCGGTAATTATGAGGCATAATTGGGGTAATATTTTTTTAAGCTGAAAATTTCCACAAAGTGGCCAGGGCCGGGGCAGAAGTGGCACTAAATTTGAAAACACCGGAAGTGGGCGGAGCTAGAGCGTGGTGCCAAATTTAAAGAACTGGAAATGTGGACGAAGCAAAGCGTGTCGCCAAATTTGCAAACGAAGCGTGGCGCCAAGTTTGAAAACTCAAAATTGGCATTGTTGAAAATTTAGGCAAACAAGAGAAAAGAGGGACAAAGAGAGGCGAGGAGGCGTCAATGCTTGCGCATTCATCCAAGGCGGGTGCCGCAGTGATATGATAATGGTTATAACGGTGGCAGCAGGTGCTGCCCATGCCGCGCCATTCAGTTGTTTCAGTATGTAATGTTGAAGGGCGTTGCAAGACATTTGACGCCGGCTTGTTGCGACCGCGCGCCCCTCCTGATAACCACTAAGCGGCAGGCATGCGGCTAAGGCTATGAGGACGAGGTTAATCACATGATCAGGGGCGTTTTCGGCGCCAAATGATGCAATGTGTTTCCTAATGTTTTCTGCTAAGCAACAGCGTCAGAAAATTTAAATTGCATCTGGACAACTTCTGCCACAAATCGGTATATTAAGGGCGTACAATAATATACTGATAATAATACATCACAGCGCCAAGTATAAACACTGTGCAGAGACATCAGACCTGACACAGCTCTATAGTGATTTAGTGACAGTTCTCGGCATTCAGCGGTACCGCGCATACATGTACAGATGGCATGATAAGACATATTAAACATGCAATGCTTTCATAAATATACATGCCCGCAGTCGCCGATGTGTGTTCCTGAAAAAGCAAGGCGTTATTCTCAGCGTTCGACATAAATGCGCACTTTTGTGCAAGCTGTATTAGAGCGTCTTTGTGTGCGTCCTACTCGTGTCGTGTCGTCGTTTGAATTTTATCAGTTCGGCGCTTGGTAGCAATTAGGGAATTTTAGCGGGCCATCGGTGCAGCTAGTGCGAGTCAGTAGATGTGTAAAGATGTAATATCTCGCGGCTCTACGACACTTGGATTTTCGGCCGCGCATAAGAATCCAAGCGACGCTGGGCGTCTGCGGAGCCTGCTATATAGTCACTCCCACGAAGCTACGTAGGTCAGAGTGGACGCATGACATTCCTTTCGCGCTTTCCCTCCGGTTCGAGTGGCGGTATGCGAGGCACTGCTCTGGCAGGGTTGGAGAGAGGTAGACGTGGCTGCGCTCTGCTTACGTGTCCCTTAGATACGTCTGAACAGCTGAAATTCTTCGAGCCATTGCACTAAGGGCAGTTTTACATTTCTCCACACTCGATAATTGATTTAAGATACCCTGACGGATCGCTCCTGTCGAATAAATGAAAAGTACAGCCTAAGAGTTAATACATAAGAGTTCATTCACATATCTATGTTTATCAGACTACAAATGAGTTATGGCGTCCGCCAATTCTGTCGCTGTGATCGTGAAAGAATCACTTTAGCTCGAACAGCCTAGGAGTACACCCTATATTGCTTCTCACCTCCAGTATTTCAAGCCAGACCCTACTGAGCGCCATACCTTCGTTGTCAGTTAGGCATTTGGAATGCTTTTACTTGATACGTGACAAATATTCAGTGTTTGTCTTCTTCATTTACGCCACCTTGGTTGCCATCAATATCAAGGGGGAAGAGCGGTCTTTGTACAATGCTCTGTTCGGATGGCTGGGAATTGCTTGCCTCGTTAACTCTACAAATTCCACGTTTTAGAAAAAAGTGCCTCCTGTTTTAATAACTTGCACATTTTGTTTCAGAGCCACTGGTTTCATCTGACTGGGTCGTTGAGGAACTCAAACCCTTTCAGGTACGGACCTTGAATCGCCCACGAGCACTGCTATTGCATTGTGCTTTTCACGTGCAAAGTTGAACGTCAATGACAATTAATTGTTCGTGCCCAACAACTTTTGCATCCCAAAGAGCAGTGTGACCTGTTAGATACATTATAAAGGGGGGTGCGTATTTACAGCAGTCACTGTGGGTAATATTCGCGCACAGATATTTCAAGATGACTGCAGTTCCTACATTGCAGGCATTGAAATACGACAGCCATTGACCGGGGCAGGACTTGATGGCGGGAAGTTCTACTCAGCATGTCGGGGCCGCCACGACTTTACCACAATGACATTAGCGGGTGTTTAATTCTTAGTTCAAAATACAGTTAATGTCCCACTTTTTAGGGTACAACGTAAGGTAGGGGGGCTGTAAAAAAGCAAAAATTAGTCACAGCATAATACTGAAAAACGCACACAAAAACAAACGAGAAAAAGAAAACAAAAATATACGCTGAATATTCTATTAAATTTTGCGAAAAAACCTTTACAACGCTAGTATTGTCACTACACTATGGAATGATAAATACAGGCAAATCGCTGAAGGTAAACAAATGCAATGGACCAAAATTTAAGTGTGCATGTAAGAAAGAAAGGGTGACACCATTAGGACTGTGGGTTAAGTTACATGTCATTCAAACTACGTATGAGCTCTTGAAATTTAGTTGTGTTAAATTTGGTACCTATATTTGATAACAAATGGCTTCATTCGATTATGGTGCTTCGAATGAATGACTTAGTGAAAAGGAATTCTTGAAAATGTGCTCAATCTGAGCGTTTGAATCTAAAGGCCGGCTTCATTTGTTATGGTGACAGAGTTACTGCGATGGACAGCGCGTTCCAGGACTAAGTTGTGTGGGCACCTGAGCTTTATATTGCATGCTCAGAGAATAGGAGGGATGGTGGTGTTTTGGAGAATATCCGATATTTGGCTAGGCGACTTCGATTTGTGAATGATAGGGCAAGCGCCCCACAATCAAGGCGTGGTTGCCACTCATTACTTGTTAACAATGCTCTATATTTGTCCTGGCATCTGTCACTGTGTAGTACTATTTTTCCTCCATGGACCACACTGTGTTTGCCCTCTGTTCCTCACTCTTTTTTTACTGTGATGGATTGTACACTCTTGCAAAGGATTTCTATAGGTGGTAATTTACACTGTTCATGTTCCACACAAAACAAGCATATTCTTTTAATGGGAACATTAGGAAGAACGAGTGCCATTACGCAAGTGTGTGGCGGCTATATTCTATGTTGCGCTACACATTTTTTGTAGACTGGGAGGAAGAGAAAGCTTCAAAGAAAGCACTAAGCGTCGAGTACATGCTGCGCCAGAGTCACCAAGGCCAGTTTCTCCGTCAGCTGGTCAGATGTCAGCCAGGCGCGTTTGAATGGGGGTGCGGAGTGAGGATTCAAGGGGATTAAATTGCTACACGGCAGGAATAAAGGATATGTTTAAGATTAACGTGTGGTTGCAGGGAAGTTGGGACATGCAGGATGGCGATGGAAGAATACGGATGCTCTCCTTAGCCATGAACAATATTGATCCGCAAACACTCGGTTTTTAAATTCCATCCTGACCTGCGGTCGCGATTCCCCCAAGACATGCAAAAAAAAGAATTTTTTTGAGAAAGGACTTTTTACTGAATGAAGCGAGAATAATCTAGCGGATGTTTTCCAAGCTGCAGGAACAATGCCGCTGCGTGTGGTATGAAGACAGAGGTTCAGGGGAGAAAGCTAGTGACATTTTTTGGTACTCACCACCTCTCCTTACAAATAAAATTGGCATACGATGCGTGTGAGCATATTTTAAGCGTGAGTTCCTGGAGACAAATGATAAATTCAAGCTTTGCACTCAGTTCCTAGTGCCACCTAGCTTTAGCCAAGCCTCCAGAGCCCAAGCACAATTCTTTCTCGCTCCCTGCATTCAAAACACCTAGTGCGACGCCCCAACTCGGATCTCGTTGGTAGTTAGGGGTCTTAACCCGTGTGCTCCGGAAAGCTTGCGAATATGCACGCGGTCAGATAACTTTCTGGAGCTCTGTTTTTTATCTTAAACTCGCTCCTCTTATGGCATCGAACCACCTTGTATGCAACCAGCTTTCAGCTGGGACAATAACTTTCCCCAATTCTATGTATACCTGCGAATTTCAGCTGCCCGGAGCTGTGGCTAGGAATCAGAGCAGCAGAGTGCCTGCCATTCCGTCCTCTGCATCTCCGGTCCCGCATGTGAGGCCTGAGAACGGAAGACCTCATCCTGCAGTGGAACCAGCCTCGCGAGAAGTGTGGCGCGTGGAGGAAGGTGAGTATCTGCGTGTTTTTTTTCGAGCGAAAAGCTTCACTGCACCAGCTTTTCGAGCCGTAAGCGGGGCCGTGAGTTTGGCCATGAATGAGGCTAGAGGTAAAACCATGAGCATAACTGGTGGTAGTCAGGTTCGACACATGATGTTAGCTACAGCAGGCGACGCTAGCAGCTGTTGTACCATCTATATCGACTTTGACCATGACGTTCGGTCAAGCGGAAAAGCGGGAAAGCGTCTGCCGGCATCTCATGCGCAGGTCATGAATGTGGGTTCTGCAAAGCACGCTGCTGCACTTTGATGCGTTCAGCAGAACGCTAGGTGTGATCAATGCCACTCCTGCATTGGAGAGCGGCAGATGAGCACTCCGTCACCGCGTTGCGGAGAGGTGGACAGGAGGCGTCTAAGGTGTGCTGCCTACTCTATGCGTGACGTCACACATTTTGACCGAGCGAAGTCGGAAAGCGGGGTCTAGAATCTCATGCACAGGGCATCAAAGTTTGTTCTGCATAAAACAATATCAAGGGACAGGTTCGGCTTCCTCAAGGTTGCTTGTGGGGAGAGCTCGTAAAAAGTGTACCCTCGAGCTACCCTTTCGACCGCTCGGTTGCCTTCCACTCCCGCGTGTCACGGCGTCCATACTATCGTATGTTTTATTGGTTCTTCGGTGCTTTGTTTGCGTCGGTCCCCAGAGCGGAGTATGCGGAGTGCTCTGTGACCTATTGTGCCTAACATGAAGTTTCGGCATACCGTTTGAGAGCCGGTTAGTGTTGTTAGGGATCGCTTAGTCCGGTAGCCCTCCATTGCCACTATAGCGACGGCCACTTCTTCAGCCTCGACTACCGTGCAGTCCCGTAGCGACGCGCTGATGATTTCTTGCATGTCCGAGCTTATCACAGCCGCTACCGCGTTGGGGTTGTTTTGTTCCGTCCTTCTGGGGTATGTGGCTGCATCCACATATACCGTTCTTTTCTGGCGGGCTATTGATTTTTGGATGTACTCGAATCTCGCCTTTCTGCGTTCTTCGAGTAGGTTCGGGTCCATGTTCTTGGGGATGCGGGTCACTCTAATTGTGCCCCGTATGCCGTCCGGGATAGTCGTGGGTCGCTCGATTAATTGTATTTGTTCGTTGCATCAAAACTTCTGCAGAAGCTCCCTGCCAAACGGAGTCTGCTGTAGTCTCTGCAACTGGGCGACGTGTTTTGCCTCTCTCAGTTCTTCAAAGTGTTTGCGAAGTCCTAGTGCTAAAAGCTTCTCTGTGGATGTGCATTGCGGTAGATGGAGTGCTGCGTTGTATGCTTTGCGTACAATCGCATCAATCTGTTGGATTTAGCTTCTGATTGGGTTGTAGTATGAAAGACTAGGTGACTCGGCTGATCACCAGGCTCCTGAACAGCTTTAGCGTGTCTTCTTTTCGCATGCCCGAGCGTTTATGGGAGACGCACGTGATCATACGGGCAACTTGTAGGGTGGAAGCTTTGAGTAGAGCAAGTGCATGTGTACCCCGCTGGTTTGATTGTTTCCACATGCTCAAGATTCTTATGAGTGTTTTCTCTGGTATGCGTTTCCCCTCTAGGTAGATGTTGAGTCTAAGCTCGTCACTGTTCGGGACTGTGCGGTTTTGTTTCCCTCTCCAGACTCTGAGCAGTTCTGATTTTTCGGTGGAGCATGCTAGCCCTCTTGCTTTTATGTAGTTCTCTACGCAGGTCGTGGCCTCCTGTAGTCTTTCTTTCGTTTCTATTAGTGAGCCCGTATTTGTCCAGATGGTGATGTCGTCGGCATACATGGCAATGTGTATTCCTTCGACTTCCTTAAGTTGTTTTGCAAGGCTGATCATTATAACGTTAAAAAGCGTAGGTGAGATGACCGAGCCAGGGGGAGTTCCCTTGTTAGGGGTGTGGAACTTCTCCGAGCAGAGTTCTCCCAGCCCTATCGTCGCTGTTCTATCTGATAGGAAAGCTTTGACGTAACTGCAGACCCTCCTGCCGCAGTTCAGGTCGTCCAAGCCTGTCAGGATGGCTTCTTGGCTTACGTTCTCAAAAGCTCCTTTGATATCCAGTGCCATTATTACGTTCTCTCCGTCCCTAGGAACGTTACTTAGAACTCCTCCTTTGATTTGTAGAAGTACGTCTTGGGTCGACAGCTCTGCTCTGAATCCGAACATACTGTGGGGATAGAGTTCGTGATCCTCCATGTATTGTTGTAGCCTTAATATTACCACTCTCTCCTCCAGCTTGCCGAGGCACGATGTGAGTGAGATGGGTCTTAGGTTTCCGATTTGTAGCTTTTTACCCGGTTTTGGAATCATAACCACCTCTACATGCTTCCAATCCTCGGGAACGGTCTCCGCTGCCCAGTGCTTGTTGAGGAAATCAGTTAATTCTGCGACTAGCTCGTCACTGAGTTTGCGGATGAGTGCGTTGTTGATTTTGTCCGCACCCGCTGCCGTATTTCTAGTTGTGCTTGGAATTGCTGCATAGACTTCTTCTCGTGTGATGGGTCTATATAGGTTTGGATTTTCTTTCCCCCGATAATCTCTTGCATAGGTTCTCGGGTTTCTGTCCCCAAAGCACTTGATGCGCACCTTGTCCATGAGTTCCTCATCGGTTCCTTCGAACTGGTGGATTATTCGGTATATTGCTTTATTGTTTTCTGCTTTAGTTTTGGTCGGATCGATGAGCGCTTTCAGGATATGCCATCTGCTAGCTGTGCGCAAAGTTCCGTTGACGGAGTCGCTGAATTGCTGCCAGTTCGTTTTCGCCATCTGTACTGCGTGCTCCTCTGCTTTCGTTGTAATTTCTGCTATTTTAAGTTTGAGCTTTCTGTTGTGTTTCTGTTTCTTCCACCTCTTGATTAGACCACGTCTGGCTTCCCATAGCCTAAGGAGCCTGGCGTCCGCTTCGGGTGTCTGTGTTGTTCTCTTAATCTCTTTGGTGTGCTCATTTTGCCTTTGCTTGGATATGTTTCCCCATTCTTCAATCGACTGAATCCCTCCTTTGATGAGGTGTTCGTCGCATGCTTCTCTAGAGCCGTTCCAGTCTGTGAATTCAGCCGTGCGTATTTGCCGCTTGAGTCGGTCGGAGGCCACTTGGGGTCTTGATTATATAGTGGTCACTCCCCAGATTTTTCATCAGGTTTTCCCACTGCGCCTGTCCCGGACCCTTAATGAAGGTGACGTCCGGGCAGGTGTCGGTACTGACACTGTTGCCTTATCTGGTCGGAGTCTTTGGGTCTGTGAGTAAATTGTAGCCTGCAGTTTCTGCTGCTTCCGCTAATGTCTTTCCTTTAACATTGAAATTCTTGTATCCGCAGCTTTTATCCCGGGCATTAAAATCGCCTAGGACGACTAGCGTGTTGCCCTTTGCCAGTTTGCTGGCGCCTTGAAAAAGCTCTTGGAATTTGGCTTTCCTCTGTTTTGGCGGGCTGAAGGTATTAACGATGAAAATGCTGCCCGTTTCCTCTGTTTCTGTGGAATAATTTCTATGATCACATGCTCCATGTCCGTTTCAGCTATCCCGTCGTGGCTTATGGCTATGATGGCATTGTTGACTAGGATTGCCGTCCTTCCTTTTTCCTTAGTTTCGTAGCACGTGTATCCTCCTAGGGTTGGGGTGATGCCCGTTTCCTGAAGCAGTATAATGTCGGGTGGCGTTTGCTGTGTGTGAATGTACTGTTTAAATAGGTCTTGCTTCCTCCTATAGCCTCTGCAGTTCTATTGCCAAATTTCTAGGTTTTCTTGTTTGCTTAAGGCTTTGTTGGCTATGTTTAAGCTTCCGTGTTGGCTGTTGTCGTGTTGGCGAGGGCCGCCAGCTCGGGTGGTAATACGCCTTCTCTCTAATATTATCAGTGATTTTTTTCTATAATTTGAAGTTGCATCTGTTGCATCATCTGCTGCATCATCTGCTGCATTTCAGCTTTCAATTTGTTTAAATCCTCATTGCCTGCTTGCGGATAGGGTGGCGGTTGGATTTGCTCGGGTTGCGGCTGCCGAGAGCTGTTTGGTCTCTGTTCCCTAACTGCCTTTGTGAGCTCGGCTTCCTGGCGTTCTAGCTCGCTCTGTCTGACACGGGCGAGCTCTAGTTCGCGTCTCAGGGTTGTGATAACTTTGTTCCCGTCCTCCTGCTGCGTGAGCGAGTTATTGTTGTTTGTATTTGTGTTTTGTTTAGCTTCCCCACCCGAGTGCGGAGCAAACCAAGGATTTCCTGCTCCCCAGCTCACCTTGACTCCGGTGTTCTTTGCGGGTTTCTTCTGCTTTTGCTGCTGGCCAACCAGGGGCACCAGGGGCGGGAAGAACCGTGAACGGCTCCTCGACCGGTTCCGTGACGCCCGGGATCTCGGACGGCTCCGCGTGGTCTCCCCCTCAGAGCTGAACCACCGCGGATTCTTTCCGCGGTCGTCCCGACTGCGTCGTCTGCAGTCGTGGCTGCCGCCGCCGCCTCCGCTGCCGCCGTGGTTGTTGCGCAGTTCTCTAGTCTTATTTAGTTTGTCCTTGCACTCCTTGGCTCCGGTGAAGTGGCTGCCACCGCAGATTAAGCATTTGGGTGTGCATTGGTGGCCCTCCGCCGGGTGTTGCGTGCCGCATTGCTTGCACGCCTTGGCTTCCGGATTCCGGCACACGTCTGACCGATGGCCTTGTTGACAGCAGATGTAGCATACCTGCCGCGTGGGGCGATAGGGGTAGCACCACATCTCGCCTCCGTAATAGATGTCTTGCTTCGAGACTATGGAACCGTTGAAGGTGATGACGGCCGACTTGGGTTGTCCTAGCACTCGAGCGCTGTGGATTTTAATTCCTTGAGTGCGCAGTCGTAGGTTCGCTTTCAATTCTTCCGGCGATGTCCCGGGATCCACTCCGTGTATCACACCGCGGCGAGTGTCTTCCGGGGCTGCCACGTAAGCACTTACTTAGTATGAGCTTTCCCCCAAAGTGAGACTGGAAATGCGTCTCACGTGTTGGGCGGCCATCTCGCTTGCCGTGCTCACTATTATGATGTTGGAACCGTTGCGAAGCCTGATGATCAGATCTCCTTTACATTGGTGGTTGCATGCTACCGCTACGGCGTGGGCTACTTGAAGAGTCTGGAGCGTCTTGACTGCAAGTCCCTTCGGTAGCAGAATCATCTTCAAATCGTCTTTGGGGAGTGGTGGCAGCCTCGGCATATGCCGCCGCGGCGCTCATTTGCCGTCGCTGTTCGAGTAGCGTCAGCGATCGGACCAGCTGCCGACGGAGCATCGGCCGGGGTTTTTCCGCCGAGGTCACCTTGAGCGGTCAGTGGAAAATTCCCTGGAGTGTTCCGTTCGTCCTTCCGTTGGAGTTTCTTTTAGCTTTTGGACAGGGCCAATTCCCAATTTGCTTCGTCTTGCCTTGGGGCGTCTTGTTGCTGTTCTCGCATGGCGGCATCCTCGATTTTCCCGTCTGCCGAGTTCTCGGAGTCGGTGGCGTCGAGGTAGTCCTCGTCTATTTCCTGGGCTTCCAATACATTCTGGGCTGGTCTGCTCGTTGTCGGTTAAAAACTATTGTAATTCGTGGGGCGGGGACCCGTACCGGGCTGCATCGTCGCGTTGGGGCGAGCCGGGGTGCCAGTGAGCGGCCGTAGTCGAGCTAAGCCTCGTTAGGACTAGCGCCTGCTCGGCCGCCTGGAATCTTCCAAGTCTTGTAAAAAACCAAAACTTAGTCCCACCGTATTGAATTCGGTGTCCCAGTGGTCCAGCTTGTGTTTCCTCTAAGCTCCTGCCAAAATCTGGGGGCCATGTGGGTTGAGAAGGTCCGGGGAACTAAAAATCTGCTGAGCCCATGCGACGCACGTCCGCACTGCACCGCAGCTCACGAAGAGCTCCTTAATATCATGAAAACATTTTGCGCCGCCTGCTGTGAAAAGGAGCCCTTCGTCATCTTCACACTGGATGTTCAAGAAAGGAAAGAAATGTGCGGTTGTGACGATATTTACGGATTCGTTTTAGAATTACTAAGTGTCGGATAATGTTACGTGTGATGCTCGGGAGGAAGCTGATATAATTGTATCTCCATCTTTCCATCGCGTAGTCAGGGTCGAATGCTCCAAAGCTACAATACCATTTCCTGGTGATGAATACGCACCGTTATGATCAGGTGTGCTTTGTAGCCATAGTAATTGGGCTGGACAGGGACACATCAGGAGACACCCTAAATTAGAGGATACTTAATCTCCGCCTTAAGGCAAATGTAAGAGAGAAAATCCTAGGCACGCTCGTATGACAATAAGCACACAAATATCCTCATGACCAACAGGAACATGTGTCATGATCCCCTTGCCTCCTCTTATTTCGCACTTAGCCACTCAATACACTAGACATATTTTAAGAGACCACAATACAAGGAGACTGGTTCAAACGCCTGTCATTCACTCGATAAGTAATTGTTTTTTTTCAGCATTGTATTCAATATTTGACAGATTTGAAACGCCTAATGCATGAAACCAGCAAAAACAGCTGCACCAAGCATAGAAACAAACAGCGTGCATTGATTATTATGCACCCTCTCGAGGAGTCAGTCAGGTTAATTTAAAACGCTGCATTTTAAATCGGGAAAGCAGACTCTTACCATTATGAGCTGCTTTGAATGAACAAAGTTTCGTTTGCGTGCGATACTGAAGGTACACCTTGACAAAAATGTACACGAAAGTAAAGGACTTGAGCTCAAACGGGAGACGATATGTTTCGCTGTATACATGGCGCTCTAGAGTTCCGCATTGATTGCCACATTGAGACCTGACACCACTGTCTGCGCGAGTTTCTTGTGCAGTGCTTCGTACACGTAGAGAATGCCGGAAGACGAGGCTTCTAATCTGCCTTCGCTAATGTTCAGCCGAAAACGGGTATTCTGCCTCGCATGCGGTATACATGTGGAGGATTTTTTGAAATGCTGACCGCTGCACGCAGAATAAATTACTTCAAACGTGCAATTTTCCACTTCGATCAATTTACCGCAAGTGCCATTCAGGTGCCAGACTCGTGTGGAACATTTGACAGCACTTAATCGACGTTTCGCCTGAAGAAAGTTCTTGTCGTTGCTGCTCAATCCACGGCGAACAATTGCCAAGCTAAATAAGAAAGCTCATGTTACCGGCATTTCTGCGCCTTTCCATGGTAGATGTTAGTTTTTTCTCTAATATTGAGAAACTCTGGGCATGTAGCATCTCTGGCACTTCCCTTGATTCTTAGGAAATAGTAGTAGCTTAGATAACAAACTTCACGTTGTTTAAATATTTGCAAACCTAAAGGTACGTAAAAGAACCGCAATTTTATTTCTGTCCCCTCAGCACTTTAATATCATTTTTCCATTCTGCCTGCTGTCATTTATTTCCGCTGCCCCAGCTCAGATGCATCCATAATGATAGCAGATGCCTGGGCTAGCAAACATCTTTTCTTTCCTTTTGATTTTAATTTTTGAATAAACACTACCACCACTACCTAAAGGTAGCGGCAACCGGGTTTGACCTTTTTTGTTCTAAAGCACCTTTTCCCACCGTAAAGAAATATTGGGCTGGCCGAGGCCGAGCGGAGTTGGAGCGAGGTAATTCTACCCTGGCTGGCGCAAAGTTTATTGCGCAGGAGGAAACATTGCGTATTTTGTTAAGAGAGTCCAGTGTCTGCAGCGCTCCGGACTCATCTGCACTGTTGCTTTGTTACAGGACTCTGCGTTACAGGCGAACAACTGCTGCCTGTTGTCGAACCGAAGGCCACACAGGTGAGGGCCACATTCCACTCTGTTATGGAAATCCATGCACGGCTCTTATAAACATCAATGAAGTTTAGAGGTTAATAGTTTCTTTTTCGGCAAAAACTCCATAGTAACCATTGATGCGCCACAGTGGGTAAAGAGTAACCAATTTCTCTTTCGCGCAGTACGAAACTTTGAGTATTGGCCCACTTTTCATTTTGCCCTAATTGAAATGCGAACGCGCCTTGTCCAGGTTTCGTTAGAGGGTGGCTGGAAGCCGTGCGATTGACCCTCAGTGCTCGAAATGTTTGTTATGTCTAAGGATTGGATCGTAAATTCAAGTTTTGGGAATATCTTGCTGGCTGCAGATTGTAGTGCTATGAATCTGGTCGATCGAAATGGGCACATTATGTGAGGAGCGGATGTTTCCAGGCCTATGGGATCGCTTTTGAAGCTATCAAGAAGAGCTCGATCTACTTCGCCCCGAAAACGCCCATAACTGGCAAGCAGGCCTACTACGTCACTACATGCTGGTGCAGCTATTTGGCGCAAAGTGAATGCTGGCCAACAAGTCTACACGAAGCATTTTCGAACGAAGATTTCTTGAAACCAGTCTTGTCATATAATGCAAGGTTTCGCTATTACAGTCAATATGCCCGCAGATCTCTCTATTAACGTTTTTGGCTGTCGCCAAAAACGTTACCCATCGGTTTTCTATGGCATTCATAAATTCTGCGATGCGAGCGATCGAGAAACTTTAAAAGAAATATATTGTTGTGCTTCAGAAGAATAGAACATTACCTAAAATATTTACTTAACAGCAGGCTAAATTACTTGAATATTCGAAACTTTTGTGCAAAATTGCCGGATATGTAAAACCTGATTACTTTTTGATCATTGACAAGCGTTGTACGAGGTTCTCATCCTACTCTCTTTTGTGGATGACCTTTCGTGCGCGCCGTCTAAAGGGCGGTTCACATGCAAGCAAATTGGCGAACAGAGCGAACAGAGGCGCGGCGATGCAAAGCGGTTCGTGAGCTTTCGTTTCACATGCATCGCCGCTGCACGTGTTCCACCGCTGCGAAAACCAATGTTGCTTGGAAAAGATATGCGCTTGCAACCGGTTTTTGTGGCCTTCAAACACAAAAAAGCGTAATATATAAGCATTTATTTTGTCATTTCTTTTACAGTTTTTTTGAATAACTATTATTCTTGTGTTTTAAGCCTTAAACAGCACTTATGCAATTTATTTTTAAACAAAATTTCGTACGTGCGGCGTACAAACTCGCGTGGCAACGCAGGGCCGTCATTGGTTGAGATGCGGTAATGCCGCGTCGCTGCCGCGAAGATTTCCAACTGGCCTCAACCTCGCCCCTCCAGCCGCTGGAGCTAACTCCGCCGGTTGAGTGAGGGTGTATGCGCCGCGGCGGCGGAAATCGCGAGCGGATCGACTGCATGTGAAACACGCTTAAGGTGATTTCGACTCATTGCGCTGCTTTTTTCAAACTGCTTGTCCACAGACCCGCTGTATGCCAGAATAAGCGGTCTTCGGGATGGCGGTCTCCTTGTAGTTACCGATACACTTTTAACAGCGCTGTTATAAAAAACAGCGTGCCTAGTAACGGCTGTGTAACTTCCGATTGACAAGAATTACACTTATACCGAATTCGAACACTATGTAGCAAGCGGGATCATTTATTGCTCTCTGCATTTTTTTAAATCTTGGCCATGGGCACCTACGAGAAATCGCCTGCTTGATTCTTTGAGGAAATATTGGCTTCCACGGAAAACCCCGATCAACGTTCAGAAAGTACTACCTAGAATAACAAATGTGCAAAATATCTTTGTTGCTCTGGGCCTGCAATACACTACCACCCTGTGCGCAATGAGCTTTCAGCAGTCGGTATCTATGTACATTGGAAGAAAACAGAATGCGATAATTTTCGGATGTTTTTCTGCAGGTGCCGTTAATTCAGGCATCGCAAGGTGCCCCCAACAGCTGGACCAGTACAGTATCGGGAATTTCCACCACTAGATTTTCTACAGTGCAGCGTGTGGCTCCCGGAGCAGGCAGCCCCAATGAGGGGCAAGAGGCGCCAAGCCCACGACAATCGCGCGAGCAGGAAGGTGAGGGCAGTCGCCTTAGCGACTCCGGATTGTAGGGATAAGCGTGTAGTGATTACAATGCAGTCTATCTATGAGACGCTCGATAGCTGCATTGGGAAATAGCCGAGCCATTTGCGATGCAGTTCCTTCGCCAATCAGTTGCAAAAGAAATGCAGTCTTTCCATCTTAATTCCGCCAATATTCTCTGAACGCATCTTTGCACCTCATCATCATCATCAGCCTGACCACGAACAATGCAGAGTAAAGGCCTCGCCCACGTCTCTCCAATTAACACTCTTGTGCCAGCTGCGACCACAGTATCCCGGCAAACTTCTTAATCTCATCCGCCCAGCTAAATTTCTGCCATCTCCACTGCACTTGCCTTCTTTTGGTATCCACTCCGATACCCTTAATGACCAGCGCTTATCTTGGCTTCGTATCGCATGCCCTGCCTAAGCCCAGTTCTTCCTATTGATTTCGACTAGAAAGTCATCAACCCGCCTTTGTTCCCTCATCCTTTCTGCCCCCTTCCAGTCTCTTACCGTTACACCTATCATTATTCTTTCCATGGCTTGCTGCATTGTCCTTAACTTAAGCTGAACCCTTTTTGTTTAGGAAATAATCTTGTGTGCGACATTTATCAATGTTCCACCTTTTCTCTTCATTCTGTTAGAAGATATGGAGACCGAAGAATACCATTGCTTGAAGCCTGTATACTTCTCGGAAGACACATGGCATAAACTACCGGATGACATCAAGAAGTGCTACGGCAACGTCAAAAAAGATGGATCATTAAAGGAAAAGAAAGGTAAGTTTGTACTCGTTTCAATAGTTAACACATGTTAATTAAAATTTCTCATCGCTGCTACAACCTTAGCTGCCTTAACGCACGACTGATTGGTCGAAAGCTGTATCATCATTGTAGCACTTGTAAAATCAGGCGTGCAGTGGAAGCATCGTTCGGCTTTTGGGGTAGTTGAATAGCATCGAATTTCTAGCACGCAGTGCGAGCACGATTGACAGGTGGTCAATGCATTGCGAGCACGATTGAAAACCTGTGATTTTTCATGCTCCGTGTTCACTGCCCCCAAGCACGCAGTCTTGACATTTTTTTGTTACACGAGACTTGACCAGGTTCGCCTGAAAAAACTGAAGGCGTTTTCATTATGTTGTAAATTTTTTCTAACATTTCAGGGACCATATCTCGAAGACTCGTCATAGCCTTTTTAATTTTAGCGCGGCCTAGAGCGGTGATTATTCTCACCTCCGTCGACCTCCGAGCACACCTGCTGCGCTTCACCGTAACAGAGTTGTATTTGCCAGCGCGAGTTCGCCCAGTAAACATTTCGAATTTATGGAGAGTATTTTGTCTAATGACATCCGCATATGCGTCCGCTCTGGCATGCCAACTCCATGACAGTAGTTATGAGGCGACAGCGTAATGAAGAACAAAGAGGTGAAGGGTTATCGCGTTTTGTTTTGGTTATCTCTGAGACGTAGTTCCGTGCAGACCTCTGTTGCATAAAGCGAAGCTGGTACGGACGGAAGGTGTTGGCGAACGACGTCCTTTGCCATCACACGCCCAAAAATTTTATACGCTGCTATTAAACCGAATCGTATCAGATCAAGTCAGTCTTTACTTCAACCGAAAAGGAGCGCCTCACGCCCTAAGAAAAAGTTCCGAGAATCTTGACGCGCTTAATTCTGGTGCTATATGATTTGGATCTTCACAGAAGATGGGAACAGCTGGACAATGTACAGTGGCACGCTGTAAGGTTTATAGTCACAAATGAACTGGATGCCCAGTTTTACGAATGGAAAAAACAAAATCAAGCCTATTAGTGTTTTACGCAAAGGTGGCCCGCTATCTGGTAATAAATGGCAAAATACCTAGGTCCCCCGCTCGCGTAATTCAGTTTTTACTAACGCACAGCGCTCGCAATAAGCTCAATTACAGCAAAGCTTCGTATTTTGCCCAATAAAGTAATTAATTTTGCTATTTTTTATGAAGGCATATGGAGTAGAATAATTTCGTTCTAAGGTTTGAGTGATGAGAACATTCTTCAGAATATCAACTCAAGGGAATATTTATATTTTATTTTTTGCCTGTTTTAACGTCGCCTTTTGCTTTATATTGCGTAAGCAGGTCTTTTCACCGTTATTTAGGCGCTTTCTGTGAAGACAGATGTAAACAAACTTTCTTTTCGGTGCTCTTCTTTCCTGGATGCGGTTAAGATGTCTGCAGCAATATATAGATAAATATATCACAGCGACCGCTAATCACATAGTGCTGGCAATGCGACAGCGTTGGAAGGATGATAATGATGCCTTCACCGGCAGCGGCGTAATTTCCAGTGTTGTGACGTCAGCCAGGGGAGGAGATAAGTGCAAGGTTGGTTGGTTGGAAGCACACGTGGGTCCCCGGGAGTCTTATTCCATTGGCTGGATTTACCACACATACTTCCGGAGTCTGAAAAACCGCGAAAAAAAACACTTGACGGTTAGTAGCTGGGCAGCGATTCGCAAGTCCGAACCGGACCCCTGAAAGTCCTGGAGGAGCCCGAGGCAGCTGCCCTGGGTTAGGATTTCCTGTCTCCGAGTCGGAGCTATTGCGTCGTTGGGTGGTCGGGCATCCCGTGAGTGGAGCCGCACCATTGGACAACATCGACGCCCTCCCTGTCCTGGCCAGACAGAAGTCCAGCGATGATAAAATGAGGGTCAATATCTCGCTGTCCCCATTCCCATTACATTACCCATAACACTTCCCTCAGTCCCATTCCCACAACCTATGTCCCACCCCCTCCGCTACGTCCCAGGGGAGATCAAGGGAGTCTCCCCGGGCCCGCTCCCCCGGCTGTGGGTCGCTTAGTAGCATTACCCCTTTTTTTTATTTTTCCACCTACGGGTGGCAAAAGTACAACATTGCATTCAGGCCTTTTCATTTATATTACGATTGGGGTAAGCCTGTTATACTTAGAGGCACAGGCAGGAGCTTATTGGTTTACGTTTTTTTATGGCAGCTCCACCATACTTTTTTGTTGTGACGTCACTCTTCTCCAGCCAATGCCAATACCTCGCCCGGTGACATCACTTTCCTCCAGCCAGACACGAACTTTAAGACCGACGACGCATTTTTGTTTCCGAATAGGCTTCTAATATTATGGCAAAAAAGATTGCCCCAGGAAGGCACAGTTAGGCAACTGGCAAATCCCGCCCTAACTTCCGCGATGTAGGAACGACAGATCAGGCTCCGTAAACTTCCAACGACCTGAACCCCATAAAAGATGGTACGCTTCAGGCGTCTGGAACACGATGCACCGAATTTTGTCGACAGAGCTGATAAATGCACGGGTGTGTTTTGTGCAAAGCAGCTTCGTGTGAGCATCTCGCATTCAGAATATGCGTCTCTGCTTTTCGCCTCACCTTATTCATGTCCTCATGCATTTTGTCCAAGGTGTCTCTACTGGAGACGAGGAACCTATGGTTGTCGAGCCCGTTGAGGTGAGTACAACTTTCGGTCTTCACACTCTCTTTTTCCTTGATCTGCATTGCATAGTCAAACCTGATGGCCTGAGCTGGTGTTTAGTGCTTAATATAGTTGGTTTTATTCTCTTCCTATTGGAGTTTAAGGTCCAGGAGAGACTAAGGCTATATGACGCCGTAGTGGAGAGCTCCGGAAATTAGGACCGCCTGGGGTTCTTTAACATGCACTTATATCACACAGTACACGGGCCTCTAAATTTCGCCTCCATCAAAATTCAACCGCCGCGGCCGTGATCAAACCCGCGTCTATCGGGTCAGCAGCCGAGCGCAATAACCACTGAGCCAACCGGGGCACGCTTAAGAAATCGTGTGGGTGATACAAATACCATCGGATCTGAAGATATCCAGTTTGAACTTCTGGAATAATGTTGAACAATCAGGCTTCAATATGCTGCACCAAAATTTTGGCGGATGGGCGTTGTGCACTTCACGAGCTTCCTTAAGGCGCTGATGACACGCTGCATGACACGATCCCGTTATCTCTGGTCAGCCTTCTGCCACCGTAACGAATGCGTCGCTGCGGCATATTCATCGCTAAGTGTTTGCTGCTGCACCTGCAGATTCTGTGCGCTAGCATTCAATGCCTTACCTTCTTTTCGACTGTCAATATGATCGGTGTGGCAGGTACTTTTTTCAGGCTATTCGGAGTTCCGGCCTGCGTATTTGTGCGGAACGGAAAACTCGTGCACGCATAAATGTGCCGATCGATACTGAGGACGCCTGAAGAGACTACGCTCACTACCGGATGTTGATGGGAAAAATAATGATAGAAAAAAACAGTTTCGTGAGATACAGTGACTGCTTATAAACGGTCATGCTGTCTACGTTGGCGCACGTCATAAAATGAGCGCGATAAAATAACAACTGGCGTTATTATCTAAAATTTCCCCATTATTTTTAAGTTTACCCTGTAGTTGTTTGCTGCAATTAGCATTGCTTAGTGCGGCCTCAGTGCATCGAACATTTCTGATCAGTAGAGGGGGCGAATATTCGAAATCTTTAGATAGCTGATCGGATGCACTTGTATTCGATTCGCTGAGCGAATCAAGTAGTACATGTCCAAAATGCTTCCAAACGAACTTACTGCGCTCTATGTTTTCGAGTAGTTTTCTAATATTTGGCACCGTGTTGAAACAGAAACGCCGTACTTAGCATTTTTTTTCGAAGACAGTTTTAATAAAACAATAGTAATAAACCGAGAAATTTAAAACCAAAGCATTTTTGAGTGAAAAACCGTTTATGATCGCATTTTGTTTCCATACAAAGTAAGACTCCACTATTACAATCAATCTATCCGCAGGTCATCCGACCGCAGGTTAGTCAGAGTGAATGCCCGCCGGCGCCCGAATATATGCTTCTGGACCACTGGGAGGCTCTTGGAAGCGACGGTCCGGATCAGCCTGAAGAGCCGGCCTCACGGGAAGAGCATCGTGACGAAACACGTAAGTTTACGACTGGCGATTGACATGAGAGTAATACAGAGGCCTGCATGGATGAGTGCTTTGAGTTATTGATACCGCAGTAAATAGACAAAACAATTTGCAAAGACCTCTATGTGCTGGCCTCGCCAATCCTTAATACGTAATTGGGAAGCAGTGTTCTTTCATTGCGCTCACGCTAGTTCTGTGGAAACGAATGCAGGGTGTCCTCTGTGACGTATTCACTGTGACGTATTCACGTCAGAAGGATTCCCTTCCCCATGTAGCGGCGACCGCACATCATGTGACCGACGTTCCTTGCCGGTGCCTCTATGACACAGACTTCAGTAGTGTGGGCGGAGTCGGGGTAGGGATGCTCGCTTTTCTCGGAGAAGCGACGGAAGGTGGCTTTTAGTGTGAAGAATAGCTCTGGTACGTCGTTAAAACACTGTGATATCGGCGACAGACATTTACAGGATGCATCTGTTCGAAAAAAAAATTATATTTGTAGCACGCCTTGCCGCTCATTCGGCTCGTATGAGCTGATGGAGCAAGTACTATCGGCCACAAAAGGCAAAAGGTTACGGGTTGCGGCTATGCGGGAAAAATTTTATTGGATCTAGCGACGTACGCTGATCGCGTTAAATGTCTGAAGGTGCGTGGAAACAATCATGAGTCATTGGCTAATACTGGGTGGCTGGGTAGTGAGGCGGCGCAAAAGGAAATTTTTTTTTTATTTTTTCCGAGAACATGCATGCCTAAAACTGCCGAGGCCGACAGTATATACGTTCCCTACAACTTCAGTCTTGTGTTTTGGTCACGCGCCTTCACCAAATTATTGTTCTCCTCAGTCCCGCATCCTGTAAAATTTCGCTGTCTGTAGTGAATTTCAGGATTTTCGAGCTGTATATTCATTTGCCGCCCCTTCAGTAATGCAATAGTGTGATTTCAACAGTATTTATTTTTTGGAGAGATCAGGCCTTTCTACTGCCACGATAAGTCATTTACCAACGAAACTGCTACGCTTGCAGTCTTTAACCATCTAAAAACATGCCTCAAATCCTCTCTTCCAGCTTTCGATGGAAGCGGAATGGTCGCGCGTGCTGACTCCACCAGCGGCACAATGTTGGCCGACGTGAAGAGCGAGGTAAGTAAAGGAAACAAGGATGTTAATAACAAGTTTCTTGGAGAGCTTTTACAGGCGCTCTCTATATCTGAAGTGCGCAATAGCGGCCCAGAATGAACTAACCAAGCAGTAACGCACTGGCATCGTACGGCAGATGGCGGCATTCGTTAATTGAATCGTATAAGCGGCCAAATATAAATATGAGAACATTATTGTTTACGTAAGTAGTACAATCTACCATCGATGTAATGAAATTCATTGATAGGCTGATAGAGGTCACGAGACTTTATGACGTTGTCGCAGCACACCCACCATGCGTTGAGCACTGCTGCTGCAGCTAGCAGTTCGAATATGGCGGTTGATGAGCTGAGAATTTCAAAGAAACTGACGCAAACACGTGAAGAGCTTCAAGTATAAGCTTTGGCTTTAAAGCTTTAAATGTGGCTTAAGCGTCCCCACAATTTCAATATTTTCCCTATTCTAACTGGCACGACTGTCAATGCAATAACTTAATATAGGTCTCCTCGCAGAATTCGATAATGTTTTACTGCGGGTTCCTCCTCACTGTGCTTGCTTGCACTGAATTCAGCACTGACAATCGCAGGGAAATGTTTCCTTTCGGCAACATTTATGCGGTGAGAATCGCGAGATGGCTGTCGCGACCGCCGCTGCCTCCTTTCCTCACTCTAGGAAGAGTTTTTCTTAAGACTCAGGTTTAGCTTCAATTCTATTTAACATCGAATTCATTCCTCTGTACACAGTCTTTCCACCCTTACTAATGTCAAGTTCTAGCATATGCAGACGACATCACTCTCTGGTCCACAAACCGCTCAGCTCAGGTGCAGCAAGACTTCCTGCAAAAATGCCCTCAATCTTCTACACAACTTTCTTTCCAATACTGGCCTCTCCCTCAACCTCTCCAAATCCTGTCACGTTCATGTGGGCGATAAAGCTGGCCGCCATATTTTTAAAGCTGCTTCGTTCGTTCGTGCTCACTATTGACAATGCACCACTTCCTGAAGTGGAACATACCAATGTTTTGGGCCTGCACGTTCATGCTTCAGCCAATGGAACGGCTTGGTTGTCAGCTATGCGCAAGAGTGCTATAAACACACTTGGCCTCATCCGGAGAATAGCCAATCGCTCTGGAGGTGCCTGCTCAGATACAGCTTGTCGACTTGTTCGCGCTGTCTTTCAACCTCGGCTCCTATACCAGGCTGAGTTTCAACTACTTACAAAACGACAGTGGCCTACAGTTGAAGCACTCAACCACGAAGCCATGCGAGTCGTTACTGACCTACCCCGAGCAGCTCCTATTTGTCTGATACAGGAGTATCCGCAGCTCAACACACTGGAAGATTTAATTACCGAGCGACAAACTGATAGAGCCCGGAAAGTTTCTCTTCGTCCAATTTTCGAGCCTCAACCACCTCTATGCGACTAATGTCACATTACACCAAACAAGCCAGCTCGTCATAATAAGCCGGAGTTCTATTCTCCGCCGTTACCAACAGCTTTTTCTATGCAACCTGTCCCCTGCATCCTTTACATTGATGCCCCCATAGCCCCAACGGGGTATCAACTGCTTTTATAAGCCCGACACACCCTCAACTCTACAGCCATCAGACCTACTGTACTGACAATTCATAATCTCTTTCCTTGGAGGTTGAAGCGATTTTAAATGCCATAGCAGCTTTACCTGACGACCCTCTTCTTAACCAGGTGCACCTATTTACTCATTTCCAAAAATCTCTGAAGCACCTAAAGAAAGTCCGTGGTACCATTCGGGTTTCCCAGGCCATACATGCTGCTTGCACGTCTTACCCGTTCCCTATACTCAAACGCTGTGTTAAAACACACACAGATGTCGATAGCATCGCACCTGATATGATATCTCGTTTAACGGACGCTGCGCAAGCTCCCTCTGCCTCTTTGCCACCAGATCTACTTCTGACAACTGAACAACTTCATTAACAACTTCAGCCTCCCTCAGGCGGCATACACGTGCTCTTATTCCCCCGTGCACCCAACCCTTTCCTCCCAACCTTGAACGGATAGAGGAGGTCTCTCTGAGGCGGGGGCGCGTCGGAGTGGCCCTTACGCTCGCAGTTCGGCACCAGTGGCAAAGTGAAAAGATTCATGCGCCGGAAAAATGCCCTCACTGCGACGCACCCGTTTCTGACACCACTGTCCACCACCTTTTGTGGACATGACCAGGAACTTCTCTGGTGCGCGCTCGCGTTCTTCAAGACGCAGGACTGTCCTCAATCAATGACTCCGATTTCCACCTGTGGATAGCGAAAAACTTTTACGCCTTAGATTATGTGAATTTTACATATAGCCGGACTTCATGCGTTTCTGCAACGTCTTAACGTATTAACGTTCGGTATTGACAACACGTTTTATGCCGTGCGGCACATTTAGCGGCCCAAAAAGAACCTAGTTATAACGAAGTTGAAGGTGTTCGGTGGTTTACTTGTTATAGCCCGTGTTGACCGAACTTCCAACGGGAATAGTTTTTACTTCGTTATGTTCGTTATTTCGTTATAAGCAGTTTCGCTGTAAGGAGGCTTGACTACATTTGATCTCTTTTTCGTGAAATCCATGTTGCAAATTGAATTAATCTTGAAAAAAAGATAAAGCCGAGTATATTTCAAAAATATGGCCATACCTGCTTGAAAGCAATACTCAGTCCAAAAATAATTCTCATGTGCATGCCAAATCATCCGCCAACGCATAGTGTCGGCCTAATTATGCGTTATATATTACTTATTTACCAAGGCGTATACACGGTTTCGAGCGCTTTGGTGGGCACAAGCTTCAGCCGCTTCTATCTGCTTTACACTTCACAAACGCCTACATTACTCTTCTGGCTTGCTGCACGAGTCAAGTCATTTTCTCGCGCATGTTTCTTTCAGGTGTAGGGGGACGGGCTGCCGGTTACTAAATCACAAACACGCGCCGGGATGACGACCGTTATTACGGCGCAAACACTGCAATCCTACCACTAACTGCCAGTGCACCAAATTTACTGCATATGCGAACGCCCAGTATGCAGTGCAGCACCTGGTGAACACGGCTGAATAATATACGCAGGTGAATTCGGAAGACGCCAGTTTCGTCGGTATGAGCATATTCGAGTTCCTGACCTCGGGCAAGTCCACAATCACGGGTGTCCCAGGGGGAGTGTTCACGTTGAAGGCGCTGCCCAAGGGACTGCACTTCGGTCCGTATCACAGAGTAAAGGTGGACGGCATCGAAAATGGCGGCTGCACCTGGCCGGTAAGCTTGTCTGGCTAGTGCGTAGAACATTGAGACTGGGGTTGTAAGGCCTGTTAAAAGACAAAGGTCGAAACAGCTGGGCTGTAATTGCACTACGCTGCTCGCGTTATTACTCTCTCCCATACTTTCAGTGCATTAGAGGTGAGTTTTTCGCAGGGAAGTTTTATGCTGGAATACGTGCCATTGTTGTGTGAGAGCGAATGATTGCAGCAGATGATTGCAGTTGCAAAGCGCATATCGAGGATTCAATGAACATGCGCACTTTCCAAAGACATTCTATAAAACTGCGGCTGCACTGAGAGGCCGCGTTATTATAATGTTAAAAGAAGAATAGAAAAAAAGT
This sequence comes from Amblyomma americanum, assembly GCF_052857255.1. Lineage (NCBI taxonomy): Eukaryota > Metazoa > Arthropoda > Arachnida > Ixodida > Ixodidae > Amblyomma > Amblyomma americanum. The sequence goes on from NC_135497.1 coordinate 502,585,606, forward strand.
GTAACGAGACTCACCTTTGGTTGTAAGAGCCTCGCCATTTCGCCAAACTTCTTCGGCACGCAAAACATGAGACAAAACCATGCGTCATCTCGCTGAGTGACCAGATCCATTATTAGGGGCCTTATTATTTTCCTACAAGAGTCGCAGTCACAGGCCAAGCTGGAAGCTTTAGCGTAAGCTGAAGGCTAAGCTAAAAGGTTAAATAGAAAATATTTATTCGTTAGAGGAATACAAATTACTCTTGAAATGAATTGCATTATCTTGGACAAGCCTAATGCAGTATTCATGCAATCTTAAGGAAGCTGGTTGGTTTATATCGCTGTACTGGCACTATGCACGCCGCAGTATTTGGTAGCCCGGGCTGTCCTTTTTTGTACGCAAAATAACAGGTCAGCAGACCAACATACCTTGTTGTGTGGCGCTCATTAGCCTCAGAAGCCTAGGGGCCATAAAAGAACTTCCATCATCATCATCAAAATAGGTACTATATTCTTTAGTTCACTATTTCAAAAACGATACTGGCCTGGTTTTATTTTCCTACAGGTTACTGCGAGCGATCGCATCCGAGACTAACTACGGGCACCGATGGGAGGCCCTCCAAATCGCAGTTCTATGCTGCTCCGTTGACTCGTACTGAGCGCCGGCAAGCATCCAATACACATGCGAAATCACCCTAATGGCGCCAGATGGCGACAGGTACCCGGCAGGCTGTGTACGTGCCTGTAGCATCCGAGCCAATCAGCGCGTACTCGCAGGCTGTGGGCGGGCTTCTGGTACTTCAGTAACAGTAACAGGGTAGACGGTAGGCTTACCATGTATCGATGGCCACAGAAACCGTCCTTGTAACAGCGCTCAGTGGCCTTGGAGCGGAGGGACTGGTCGGTTAGAGGCCCTTCGAAATCCCCATGTGGTAGAAGAATCAGATTAGAACAACATATATTGGCTCGTTTCCGGACACTTCAAAAATTTACGCCACATTTTTTTGCATCTGTTGTTTCACGTGAGTACGGTAGTGAAAAAATTTGACTCTAGCGTTCAGACGGTCCAACCATTGTGTTGCGCAGGTTCGCCGATGTGCAGAGTTCTTCGTGGTAGACGGCCGCCAACAAGAGCACAACCACTGGATGAACAATGTGAACTACTCGCCCAGCAAGCGCAGACAAAACCTCGTGGCCTTGCTCTTCAACGGAGACATCTACTACCGCACTCTAAGGAACGTCGGCCCCGGCGAAGAACTGCTAGTTGGATATTCAACGTCGTTCACCGAAAGTTTGCTGGGGAACCCAAGAGGACGAGGGGCGTTGAAAGAACGTGAGCAGAAGCTTATCCTGCACTGCTTAATTAGCTGGTAGATTATAATCGGTTGATAGTGTATGCAAGCTACGAACATGCCTGATTCATCATCACCATCACCGTCCTTACTACGCCCACTGCAGGGCAAAGCCCTCTTCCATGTCTCTCCAATTATCCCTATCCTTTGCCAACTGTGCTTGCCCTATGCATGCAAAGTTCTTAATTGCACCAGCCCACAAAACCTTCGGCCATCCACTGCTACGCTTGCGTTCTCTTGGAATCCACTTCGTTACATTTAGGGACCGGCAGTTATCTCGCCTTCACATTACTTGCCTTGGGCAAGCCCAGTTCTTCCTCTTTATTCCGACTAGGATGTCATTAACGCGCGTTTGCTCTCTCACCCACTCTGGTCTCTCAACATCTTCCGGTCTGCTTCCGGTCTCTCAACGTTACACGTATCATTTTCCTTTCCATGGCTCGCTGGGTTGTCCTTTACTTAAGCTGAACCTGTTTCGTTAGCCTCCGTGTTTGTGCCACGTATGTGAGTACCAGTAACATACAGCTGTTATGCACGTTCTTCTTCAGGTATATTGGTAATCTGCCATTCACGATATGAGAGAACCTGCCATATGCGCTCCACCGCATTCATATCCTTCTAGTTATTTCCCTCTCATGATCCGGATCAGCTGTCACTACCTGCCCTATGTGGACATATACTTTTACCACATCGTGCCTCTCGCTGCCAATTGTGAACAGCTGTTCCCCTGCTAGGCTAGTATGCTTTTGGGCATTAATTTGGTTTTCTGCATGTTAACTTCTAGACCTACTATTCTGCTCAGCCTGTCTAACTCATTGACCATGATTTGCAGTTCACCTCTGGGGTGACTCAGCAAGGCAAGGTCATCAGCGAATGGCAGATTATGTATTTTCCATGAACTCTTATCGCCAACAGTTCCCAATACCTGCCTTGGAATACCTCCTGCAAACAGGTGGGGAATAGCTTTGGCGAGATCATGTCTCCTTGCCTGGCGCCCTTCCTAATTGGAATATTCTTGCTGGCTTTAGGAGGGCTATGGCAGCTATGGTGTTTCATGTTTCAATGTGTCTGTCTACGTTGTTGTGTCCCAAAGTTCGTGCTGACCCAAAGATGGATTCATACACACTGTCCCAGAGGAATGCCATTTTCCTATTTATATCCTCCAGTATTTTGGCGTAATGCTCTTTTTCACCGTGATTCTGCAATGCTAGTATGACTGCTGACATTTCTACTGAGTCAAATGCTTTCTCGTAATCAATGAAGGCTACGTATAGGGGCTTGTATTCTGCACATTTTTCTTTCACCTCATTGATAGTGTTAATATGTTCTATTGTAGAGTATTCTTTATTAAAGCCTGCCTTATCATTTGGTTGATCGAAATCTAATGTTGCCCTGGCTCTATTAGCGATTACTTTAGTAAATATAATGCAGACAACGGAGAGTAATCTGATCGGCCTGCAACTTTTTATGTCCTTGACATTTCCTTTCTTATGAATTAAGATTTTAGCCTTCTTCCAAGCTTCTATTACGGTCGAAGTCAGAAGGCATTGCGTATACAGGGTGGCTAGCTTTTCTAGTACCATCTCCTCTCCGTCCTTCAACAGATCTGCTGTTACCTGATCCTCCCCAGGTGCTTTTCCCCTTAACATTGCTCCTAAGGCTTTGTTTACTTCCTCTTTTGTTACTGGCGCGATGATGCATTGGTGCAGCCTACTGCCTCTCTCATTGACGTTCTGGTTACTATGGCTACTGCATAGATTTGTAGACAACTCTTCGGCTACTTCAACTTCAACTATCTTTTGAATATTCTTAATGTCATTGCCCTCCTTTTCTCTTAATGCTTACATCTGGTTTATACCCATGCCTAGTTTCCTCTTCACCGCTTTTAGGCTTCTTCTGTTCTTTGGAGCATGCGCGATTGTCTCCATAATAAAATAAGCTATGCCGGCTACCTTGCACTTGTTTCTTAACTTCAATGGCTCTGCTTCCTCTATTCTGTCTGTATGGTTAGGCCCCGTCGTGGTTTCGCGTTTCTTAATCAGATCTTTCGTCTCCTGAGATAGCTTGCCGGTATCCTGTCGAACCTTCCTACCGCCTACATCTACTGCGTACTCTGTAATGACAGCTGTCAGATTATCGTTTATTGAATGTACATTAAGATCGTCTTCATCAGTTAAAGCTTAATATCGGTTAGGCAGCGATATCCTTAATTTCTATATTTTCCCTCTTACTGCTAACTCGTTAATGAACTTCCTCTTCACTACCTTCGTCCGTTCTCTCTTCAAGTGCGAGCTAATTCGATTATGCCTAATTATGAACACTGAATGTCAGCAGGGACTGCAGACCTTCCTGTGCGAGGGCATCTGGGCGAAAGGTGAAGGAATAGTGACACATTGCCTGAGTGAATCGCAGGGAGATTACACTGTGGATAAAAGGGCACGGGTGCTTGATTTTTATGTACCTTTCTTTAGTGCATAAAGAGGACCCCGGGATTGTAAGAGAGCTCTTCATTTGATGCATGAGTACTGATGCAAAACTGGTCGATAGCGCTCCTATAAAAGGCACTCCTTTTTCATATTTAATGTTATTACTACCAAGTGACGGATCTGTGCGTGTCAGGACCATTGCGCTTGCTTTATATCACGAACAGCAAATTATTTAATAAACCAAATCACATCAAAATCATTTCTGCCTTGAAAAGGTACACACAGCTCGGGCGCAGAAAAGCCGGAGCCCCTTCTGCTTGGCAGCGACTTCATTGCAAAACTTATAAAACAAATGCAATTGGTCAAGGTATTAAGAAGTATACAATACAGAAACTAAAATAAATTAAAACAGCAGCATACAATATTGAGTCGACATTAACACTTTATATACGCAGATCAATACCAAAGAAACAGGATAAACATATTCTACATGTCGGCATACATAGCAGCCAAAGATTTTTTTGACGAACTAAAGAGGTCAAAATTTTTATATTCGTATGTATTTAACAGGGAAGGAAGAGTGAATTGCAAGCGTTCTGTACCTGAATTTATTCGAAGGGTCGGCACTACCCAAGGCTCCGCATAACGTGTCGTGTAGCTGACATCTCGGGCGTGTTATTCAGCAAGATTACGTATGTAGTTTACAGTCCTATGTATTTCAAGTTTAAACAAAATATCTAGACGATATATATACATGTTCTGAATTTTTACTACGCTGCATTGTACAAAGAGATCAGCGCTTGGCGAGTCCCAGGGGACATTGCAAATAAGGCGAAGGAACTTTTTCTGTAGAATATAGACATGTTGAAGACAGCTATTCGTAGATGTTCCCCACACGAAGCAGCAGTAGTTTAAATAGGAGTTGAAATTGGAATTATAGAGGAGTAGCTTTATTTTTCTTGGAATGACATATCTCAGCCGACTTATGACCCCGGTTAGTTGAGCCAGCTTCGTTGCTATATGGTCCACGTGGTGACTTTAAGTCATGTTGGAAAAAAAAAACTACTCCTAGACATTAGAATTTTTTTAACCAAATCTACGCACTTCGACCTTAGTTTAATCTCGATGGAGGAAGGAAGCACTATATTTTTGGGGCAAAAAATGACAGCTTGTGTTTTCTTATCGTTAATACGGATACATTTGGATTCAGAACATTTTTGTAATTCAATCATCGTGTAATTCCATTCCTGAATAAGGAGATCAAGAACATTTCCAGCAAAATAAGATGCTTGTGTCATCAGCGTAGATAAAAAATTTAGCAGCGGAGTTAATGTAGAGGTATGGTTTAGATGCTTATTAAAGAGAAATGGTCCTAATATATGGCCTTGTGGGACACCAGAATTAATACGTTTTGGTTAAGATTTCATGTTGCCTATACATCCAGCTTGTTCACTGTGCAATAGACAGGATTTCAGAAGCATCTGGGTCTGTCCTCGAAACGCATAACAAGCTAAGTCTTTGAGGTGTTTACAGTGGTTCACTAGATTAGATGCCTTCAAAAAGTCTACTAAGACAGCAATAACAAAGGCCTTCCTTTAAAACAGTGTTAGTATATTTTCATTTTGCTCGAGTACCTATAATTTTTTTTAATGATTTTTACAAAATCTAAGTTGATTGGTGACAAAAGGTTATGCTTGTAAATGAAATGAGACAACTTGTGTGTAGGACTTTTTCCAGAGCCTTCGAAAAGATAGGGAGTATAGATACGTGTCTATAATTTCCTAAATCTTTACGGTCACTTTTCTTATACAGAACTGCTGCTTTGGCTATTTGCATTCTGTCAGGAAATATATCGGTACTAAAACATAAATTAAATATATTCGCAAGAACAGCGACAATAACTGCTACAACATGCTTCGCAGGCCTGACTTGAATGCCATTAATGTCACAGGCACGGCTGTTATTAAGGTTCTGTATGACTGATATAAAGCCTTCTGCCGTAACCGGGCTCAAAAATTTTGTATTAATATTGTAGGAACTAATGTAGCTAGTGGAGTAATGTGATGGATTTGTATGAGAAAGGGTTCTAAAAAGTTGTTAAAGGCATCTCCTAGCTGTTTTCCAGATATGTCTTTATCATTAAGGCTTAATGTCTATGGTGCAGGATGCGGTTGCTCGCGCCTTACTAAGCAATTTATTATGGACCACAGCAAATGTTGGCAACCATTTTTAACTTCGAGAAATGTCGTGTAGTATTCTGTGCATGCCAGACGTGGCTTTTTTGTAAACCTATCCATGTATTTCTTAAACTTACTTAAGTCATCTGCTCACGGTGTGTTTAAAGAGATCCCGTAGCACTTTTCTTTCAATTTATTTTCATGGTGTAACTCAGACGTTATCCAGGGTTTGCGAGTTTTGCTGTTCTTTCCACGCACTTTTAAGTGGATGCATGATTGGTATAGTTGCGTAAATAGTTGGAGAAACTCATTGTAACCCTCATTTATGTCACTGGTGCGGTGGTGCTATTCTACTTAACTTGTGGCAGTGAACTATGAAATAAACTGCGCGTAGCATTAATTATATATTGATACATAGTTTCTTCTTTCGTTACTTTACCGGTACAGTCCAATACATTCATACAAACACTGGAAGATGGTCACTGAGTGCACATGATATTACGCCTGAGTCAGCTATTGGTTGGGAGGAGTTCGTAATGAGCAAGTCGAGAAGAGACTCGGTTTCTTGTGTAATCCTGATTGGAGTGGGTACAAGGTTAATGAAAGTCCATAACAGCACGACAGACGGGACAGAGAAGAGAGGACACAACACAGAGCGCTTTCCCGCCTGTCCCATCTGTCGCGCTGTTATGGATTATAGTTAGCACCAAATCGAACAAATGGTCAAGGTTAATGAAGCCGTTCGAAGTCAAGACAGTGTTAAAGTTTTTAACCAAAGAATTGCCCCTCAACATATCAATATTAAAATCCCCTCCAGCTATTAGAGTGTATTTGCCATCTGTTATAAAGGAAAAAAGCAGTCGTAAGTTCTGAAAACTTAACCACATTTCCCTTCGGAGGACGATAGCAAACTGAAATCACAAACCGGTCGGTACAGAAAGATAGGACCTTAGGATCAACAGTAAGTAGACATCATCTGTAGTAGTCCAGCTTGTCGCATTCAATGTCATTGGATACCACTAAGGCTACTCCATCCTCGGGCCACCGCGGTGGCTGAGTGGTTATGACGCTCGGCTGCTTGTCCGAAAGATGCGGGTTCGATCCCGGCCGCGGCGGTTGAATTTTGATGGAGGCGAAATTTTAGAGGCTCTTGTTACTGTGCGATATGGGTGCACGTTAAAGAACCCCAGGTGGTCGAAATTCCCCGACCCCTTCACTACAGCGTCTCTCATAGCCTGAGTCGCTTTGGGATGTTAAAGGCCCATAAACCATTAACCATGCTCCACCCCCATGGAGGCCAGAGTGCTTCAAGTAGCAAGTTGTATAGTTGGTCATCCTAAGAATGTCAGAATCATTTGTGCTCTATGTTTCACTCAGCCTGACCGGAGAAAAAGGAAACTAAAATTCACGAAATATTTTCTCTAAACATATTGTCTTGTTTTTTACAGCGCGTCCATTCAAGTGAACAGCTTTAAGCGATGTCGGCGGAACACACGAAGCAGTGCGGTTCAGGTCGCTGGGAAGATAATAACACATGGGCTGCATTTTGGTTATGTTTAAAGAAAAAACTTAAAGATAAGGTCAAAAATGATATAGCTGATCCAAGTCGCTCTCTCTCCTGACATGAATGCACTCATTCCCTCATTTTTCCCGTCGAAAATATTTCCGTAGACATACCAAATAAACTTATAGCCTTTATCTTTGGCGCAGTCTTTCGTTTCTTGGAATAGTTCTCTGTTGCAGCGTGTTAAGTTTTCTTGCAAGAAAATGGGTGGATTGCTTTCCTCGAGGTTTTTCTTGTTATTAATCCAGTTTTCTCTCATCGCTTGCCTCGTGATACGCACAATGATGCCTGGCACTTAATCGCGTTCGCCTCGGTGTCGGCAAAAGTGTGCAATTTCTTTTTCCATCAAGTGATGCACACGAATTTTATCAGCCACGTTATTTAAAATGGCTGTCAGGTCCTCATCCTGTGCTTCCTTTATTCCATCCACTTCAAACTTCAGCTGCCTGCTTCTGAATTCGAGGTCATGTATGTCCTTTTTCAACTGGGATTGGTCTACCTGTTTTAAGCCATGTTTTTCTTCAAACTAAGTCATCCTCTTATTAGGTCTTTTATGTCATCCTATTGATGACAAAACTTTTGTTAAAATTCATCGAACTTCGTTGTTATGAAGTTAGGCGCTCTTTCTTGGTGTAATTTTTTTATGTTAGGGGCATCAGCCATTCTAATTTTTGATTAAATGATATTAGTGCGAGTTTATTATCTTTACTATTCAGGTTAATGATGTACTGTTCTATTACTATCTTAAGGAGAATACCATGTACCTAATTGATACAAAGGAACTGATGCGAAAAAGTGTGCTACTGCCGGCCTTTTCCTCTTTGCCACGGTATACATTAAGAACACTGAATTCTCTGGGCAGTTCTTCACTATACATGTGCTCATTAGGTCCTCTCACTGCTTTGTTCTTTTTCAGAGGACGTCAATATCGTTCCTTTGCACAGCCTTTTCCTCGCCTGTGAGAAGTGCGGCGACCTCTTCACAACGCAGTACAACTTAGAAATGCATACCCGGCGGAAACACTGGCATAGCACGGAGGGAATCCACCACTGCACGCACTGCACCTACACGAGCACTCACAAGTAGGTCTTATAGTGCCGTTTCTTGCTTGACGCCATCGTGACTAGTTAACTGGAGAGATGTCCTTTCTGCTGACGAGCCACCTTTTGAAGCCGTAAATATTTTAAGAAACCACAAATCGTGAAGTCGCCTTAAAAATATGCAGTGAATGCTTGAATGCCACGATTTAAGAACAGTGCACAACGTAGTCATCAGCATCACTAGTAGCAGTAGCGCACACGAAAGTGTCCCTTTGCGCTTGTTCGCGTTTTGTGTTCATTTTCCATCAAGAAACACTCCCCGCTTTTTCCAGCAAGCTTACAATTACAGTTCAAACGAGCCTGACGATCGCACGGATTGCCTTCGTTGTATTCGATTTTCGTTGTAAGTGAACTTCTAATATTACACCGAAATTACAAAATCAGAAAATCAATACGTATATTTGAGAAAGTGAGTTTGCGAGTTATGTGCGTCTGATACTTGAAAGCAAGCCCTATCAAGGTGCCTTCCAAGTTGTCCACGGTGGCCATGTGCTCCCCACTGAGAACCTTGCCGCCTACAAACTGCTTTAGGGACGCGACATAACTAATTAAGGTAAGCGTTCAAGGCAGGTGGAAATAGGTACGCCTCCTCATCGTGGTGTTCATAATCTTATTGGCAGTCTAGGAGTGCTCGTACTTTGCCTACAATGCATCATTGTTCGTTGCTCAGTCATGTCGACGTTAACGAAGTCACCCGTGCCGGTCATCTGCCCAATAAGGACACGTTGCCGCAAACACCTCGTGCGTCACAGTCGTCTGCCATGCTTGGGTCCATGCGGCCGTGAAGCTTGCCCAAGTACGCGCAGAACGTATCAACTGCACTGTCTGTCTGGGCGTTGTTTACTCACGGTGGCAGCGCAGAATGTGTTGAGCCGATTAGGCTGGTGACACTTGCCACGTGATCGGCTGGGCAAGCCAGGCATGCCAGATGACAGCTATTCAATCAATCAATCAAGGAAGCTTTGATTCATAATTTTTGTAATGGCTACCTCTGGTTGATTGCCGACCCCGCCCTAATCTCACAAGCACTTTAGAGGTTTCGCCCAGCTGGCACACCGTTGCGCAGTTATGAGCGTTGTATGCCTTACTCTGTCTGCGCGTGATTCGCCGGCGAGTTTTCGTAGTTTTAATGCTGCCTTTTGTTGCTTTTTGGGTCTCTAATTTCTGTTCAGAGCGATGTCACCGGGGCTAGGTGGCGCTGTTCGCCATCCGCAGGTCACGGGAAGCGCGACGTTTTAGATAGCGAGGTCGAGTTCAAGATGCCTCCTTGTTCGTGCTAACCGAGTTGCACGGCCGCAGTCGTTGGTTATGTCCGAGACGCGGTGCCATTCCTTTTATACTGATTTTTACGGTCGTGTAACCTTCATTCGTAATACGCCAGTGTTCGTTATAACCGCGGCAGTTATTTGCTGTGTCCACTGTTTAGAAATTCGTAGTTTGAAGCCGCTCTTGCGGTGTCAGAATAGAGTGAATTCCCGGTGTGCGAAACGGCCCAGCTGGGCCGAAATCTGGTCGCCTCGTGGCCAGCCAGCCCATCATAAGCGCTGACCTTTATTGGGCGCTAAAGAATTGTGTGCGACAGTGCGCATGTGAGTTTCAGTACTTTCTCAGCTTAACTGAATAGGTGTGCCTCTGACACTCATCAATAAGCCCGATAAGCATTACTGCTGAGTCAATCACAATACAACTGAAGTACGGGTCTACCGAGGTTCTCTTAGGGAGGACATAGGAAGGAAACACCATCAGAAGACGTTCGCGCATGCGGAATAGCTGCACCAGAAACAGGCAAAGATGCGCCTGACACCAAAAGCAGTGATATACATGGAAGATGTGAACGTCGTTGGCGAAATCATAACCATGAAAGAGATGTGCACACATAACTAGACACCTTTCGTCTACTGCGTACCTTGTATCCATTACCGAATCAACGGGAGCCCGCCACTGCCAGTGAGCACGCGCTGCTCAGTCCCGATGCTGCATGCGCACGCGCAGCTGCCGGATACCTGGTGCCATCTGGCGCCGTCAGGGCGATATGCGAATGTGCATTGGTGCGCGGGCTCCTGGTACCACGGTATGGTACCGCAAACGGTACCTCGACCACCTGGGGATCTTATAACGTGCACTGACATCGCACAGCAAACGCTAAGGCATCCGTGTGCTGTACGATGTCAGTGCACGTTATAAGATCCCCAGGTAGTCAAAATTACTCCGCAGCCCTCCACGACGGCACCTCTTTTTTCCTTTCTTCTTTCACTTCCTCCTTTATTCCTTCTCTTATGGCGTGGTTCAGGTGTCCAATGATATATGACACAGATACTGTGCCATTTCCTTTCCGCAAAAACCAAATATTATTATTATTATTACATGGTACATGTTATGCTAAAGGAGACAACAGAGAAATCGGGAGCAGAAATTCGTGGTCGTGTGCTAATTCTCCTTTTCCTTACCCTACATGTACGCAGGGTTGATGTCTTCAGGCACGAGCGCACCCACGTTGCCAGGCGAGAGTCCCTGTGCCATCTGTGTCAGAAGAGGTTCTCCCAGCCGGACAATCTCAAGGTTCACCTGATGATCCACACTGGTGAGAAGCCCTACGAGTGCAGCCAGTGTGGCAAGAGGTTCAGGCAACGCGTCCATGCAAGGAGGCACGAGCACGTCATACACTCCCGCCAGTACCCGCTGCACTGCCCACGGTGCGGGGCTGGCGCCGAGGATGTCACTAGGCTCAGGCGCCACACATGCAAGCCGCTGGGCACAACGGACAGTAAAGAAGAATTGAAGCGGGACCGAGGACGGCCACGCTTAAGGGCAGACGGAACGGCGCCAAAGGTACGACCGCGAAACACAACAGAGGGTACGCCGCAGCAAGGAAGAGTGAAGCGGGGCCGAGGTCGACCACGTAAAGCAGTAAAGCAAGATGTGTCACCGCCGAGACCGTAGAAGCTTACGGGAGTGGCACTACCGCAGCAAAGAATGTAGTCAGGTCAAGGTCGACCACGTAATGAGGTAGCGGAAGATGCGTCAACGTTATAGCAAGATGTAGCGACCTATAGCGTTCTGTACTAAATAAATAACACTTTTGTCAAATACACTTCATGTCTCCTTTCCTCAAAAGAAAAGGAAAAGGAAGTCAGACATTAATGCAAAAGGCGAAGCTGCAGACAAGGCGCCGCATGGTGATTACATCTGATGAGAGCTTGTCTTGACAATTAAGGGAACGTTATAGGTGGAGCTTTCTTAGGACTCCGGAACTAGTGTTTTAGAAGGGGGAAATTCGAGAGTTTTTAGTTATTTGTTGCTCATTTACATAAATTTGGATATTTTTAATAAATTTCAGTTTGATGCAAACTGTCACGATGTGCTGACGACACTCCGGCAGTCAGGAAGACAAAGAAAAGCTTCGAAAAGGAACCGTTTTAGCGGTTGACTCGCGCCCACGAAGAACTTAATGACTCGACGGCGACAACACGCACAAGCGTGCTCGGCGGTCATCGGACTGAATGCTTGCAGCTCTTGGCCGCGCTCGAATCAAAGGAGGAAAGGAACCTTTGAGATAAAGAACCAAAAGAAACTACAACAATCTCGAAAAATGGAAGCATTCGGACCTGGCCAAGATCAATTGAAATACGTCTGGTCGCATCGGCCGTCAGAAAGCAAATTAATAAAGCCGCGTTTCAGTGGTTTTCAGTGCGAACGAAAAAACAGTGCAAATACCCACCGCAATATAAAATGAATTAAGTAGGGAAGGCTTATAGACTGGAAGCTTTACGCATGAGGACTTATCATTCGCCATAGAAAAGTTTGTGCATAGTTATAATTTTGCGAATTATAATAATGTACACGGGACAGACAGTCGACTTCCCTTGAGATATGACTGCTTTAGGTTATTGATATACGAAATATTCACAACTTACAACGAAACCAAAAACTCAGCTCCACAATGCTTTGCTTGAAAAGAGTCCTCTACAAATGAAGTGTTTCAATTTTCTGAAATCTGATCCAAATGCAAGAAATTGGAGGCAGGAAGCGGGCGTGCGCTGTCCCATATAAAGAAATGTTGGGGGGGGGGGGTGACTTCCCCTGTTGACACCCCTGTTCGCGGTCCCTGGAGGCTCCGTAAATTCGTCACGCCGTCAGATAATTTGGCCATAGGACGGTTCGCCTGGCCGCCTAGCCCGTTTCTTCGCTTGTATGCTCGTTTTTTCTTGTCTCTGGTTCCAGGATGGCGGTTGTTTTACAGATATGACTTCCAGAAAGGACCATATTCCACCGCGTAAGAAGAAAGGGTGGGTTTGAACTTCGTAACTTCCGCTCCGCTGGGAAAGAAAGCTGGGCGGATTCTCGCAATTCTTCCGTGGACCTAGCCGTGGAGGCGAAACTAGAGTCGAAAGCGGCCTACGCTTTCAGAGGATCTGAGCCATTGCCGAGAAATTAAGCCTATCCGCCGAAATTAGCGCCGCTGCCAACAGTTGACGTCTTTTCGTGTCTTGCATCTGCAATCCACTGTCGCCCTAGCATAAGCTTTCCGTCCCGCTAAGTCTATTGCCAGAGCGACTGCACCGGCGAATCGGTGGTCCCGGGTTCAAACCCCCGACCGGAACGAACTTAAATAAGAAGCTTCTGAAAAAGTTGTACAATAGACGTTTTTTATAGCAGTATAGTTGCGCTCGGCTGGATGCAAATGAGTAATTACTCTTATTACCAGCGTCAGATGCATGGGAATCTAGATTTTATGCCATACATTACCGTTCGCAATGCAAGTAAAGAACAAAGTTCTTGCCGAGGCGACGTCGTCACGCGCATTCTATATGGAGAGAATGGGGCTGGTAGGTTAGAGTTCATTGTAAAGGGAATTGTGCTGGACTGTTTGCAATACGATGAACACATGAACGTACAATTATTCTTAATTCATGCGATCTTCGTTTTTAACCATTTAGACGGATTTCATACAAAAAGGCCTTGCATTCTCTCTACGTGAAAGTAAACTGTGACACCAGAATGAATGCGGCACACTTTTCTATTCAGGAAGTATGTGGTGGTACGCATTAGGAATGGGCGAGGATGCCATTCGCTTAATTTAAGGGCGAAAAGAAATAGTAAAACTGTGCCCTCTTGCCCCACTCAGGGGTAGCAGTATTGTCATGTAGTGGTGACGGCAGTCGAAGGAGCGATGTTCTGCGGATGGTTTGCAGTTGTCCTCCGGTGACTGGTTTGGCTGTAACGCAGGATGGCTTGCGTTAGTTCCGCAGTGAGGGCTGTTCCTCTATTCGTTATGAGCACATCGGGGGCGGCGTGTCGTATAAGAATGCACTCAACGAAAAATTTGGCGACATGCTGCTGCTCCGTTCGGTAGGGCTTTTGCATCGGCGTAGCGGGTCAGGTAGTCGGTCGCTATGATGATCCATTCATATCCAGACGTTGAATTTGTGAAAGGACCAAGCAAGTCCATGCCGATCTGCTTAAAGGGCCTTGAGGGGGTTCAACGGGGTTCAGCAATCCTGCTGGTCGGGTTGGAGGGGTCTTCCGTCGCTGACAATCTCGGCAGGATTTCACATAGTGTGCGACGTCGGCAGAGAGTCGGGGCCAGTAATAGTTCACTCGAATTCGGCTGATGGTGCGAGTAAACCCTAGATGACCAGCTGTCGGCTCGTCATGTGAAACCTGTAGAACTTCTTCGCGGAGACAAGCAGGTACAACAAGGAGGTAGGCTGTTTTCTTCGTGCGAAGTTCTTTCTTATGAGTACATCATTCTGTGCACAGAAGGAACAAAGTCCTCGCTTGAATGATGCGGGGGGCGAAGAAACTTTGCCTTCCAAGTACTCGATGAGGCATTTTAGGTCGGGGTCCAAGCGTTGAGGACTGTAAACATCGTTGAAGTTCTTTGAAAGCTTCTGCTTGCCCCGTTTCATTTAATTGTTGCTTTTTGTTTACTTCCTCCATCCTTACCATTCATTTTAGTTTACTCCAGGGATTTTATACCTCAAAACTCTGTGTGCCCCACAATTTTAGGCCAATCCTCCTATGTGGGCATGTGCCATACTATGTGGACCACAAGATCAATTTCTGCTTGCGGGGTCCCACCTAAATAGCACATCTGCCTTTTTCAGTTTTGTCAGGGGCTTGGCGATGCGCGAAAAGTTTTTCAAAATTCGTCGGTAATATCCTTACAGTTCGAGAAATCTGCGCCCTGCTTTCTTATCGGCCGGTGGGTAAAAGTGTTCAATAGCTGCAGTTTTCTGCGGGCTTGTGCGTAATCCTTCTTTGCTAACGATGTGGCCTAGAAACAGCAGCTCTTCATACACAAAGTAGCACTTCTGTGCTTGCAAGGTTAGGCCAGACGAATTGATGGCGTCCAGTACTGTTCGAAGTCTTTACACGTGGTCTCATAATTTTGAGGCGAAGACAACGATGTCATCTAAATATGCCAGACAAATTTGCCCCTTCATCCCTGCCAGTAATGTATACACTAATCCCTGAAACGTCGCTGGTGCGGAATAGAGACCAAATGCATCGTCTTGAATTCGAAGAGTCCATCCGGAGTGATGAATGCCGGTTCGAGTCTGACGATTCCAAAGATATTTCTGGGCATGCAAAGTATATTGAAAAGCATAGGGACCACCCGACGAAGTAAAACC
Source organism: Amblyomma americanum (assembly GCF_052857255.1). Taxonomy (NCBI): domain Eukaryota; kingdom Metazoa; phylum Arthropoda; class Arachnida; order Ixodida; family Ixodidae; genus Amblyomma; species Amblyomma americanum. The sequence goes on from NC_135497.1 coordinate 502,600,838, forward strand.
ACAGCCAAACCAAGCTTTCGCTTTGCAGCTGTCGCTAGTGTAGCGGAGATAAAACACAACCATTTTTGTTTATTTGTGGCGTTGATCAATGGAGATTATTGGCAAATATTTGTTCGCGGAAAAGTACGTACTGATTAGAAAAGCAGAAAAAATACAGCCACATACGACCGGTAGGAACCGAGCCCATGACCTCCGAATTATTAGTAAAATATTAAATAATATTCTGCACTGGACAGCCCCGCAAAACTAAAATAAAAATACCCTATGCTTCATAATTGAATAGTTTTTAGGCGCAAAAAAGGAGTAGACACATAGGGTAGGTGACAGGACGAAGCGCCAACTTCCAACTGATTTTATTGCATGCGTGAGACGTACTTAAATAGCTTGTCGTCACATGTGCAGATGGGTCACCTAAAGCTCAAGTACGACTTGATAAGGCGCGCTCCAGGAATTTCTTTTCACAGTCGTACAATACTATCGATGAGTCACTTACGCACAGGTCGCCTTTCTTTTTGATAAAAAACGCTTCTATCCACTTTCTAGCATTAGTATTCCAGCTTTTGCCCAGAATGCGCACATCAGTGAAGCAAGGCTCACAATTGCGGAACGGGCACTTACCAATGTGCTTAGTTAGATGTGTGCCTTCCTTTTTCTGCTCTACGTTTCTCTCATGTTCCCTCGTTCGCTCATTCAGGCACCTGCCAGTCTGGCCTATGTAGGAGTGCCCGCAAGACAGGGGGATTTCGTAGACCACCCCTTCAGCACATTTCACGAACGGTCGCCTGTGCTTTGTTCCGCAGCCTCGTTCCTTGCTATTCTCTTTATCAGTACGGGAGCAAAGGCCACCTAGCTTTCTCGGTGCCGAAAAGGCGAGCCGTACAGCATGGTGGCTGGCAACTTTTTTCAAATTATGGGCCACACGATGCACGTATGGCACCACCACTGGTCTTACCTCTTCTCGAGGGACCTCCGGCCTAGCTCTACCAGTACCATTCTTTGTCTGTTTAGGAGACATTCAACCACCGCAGTCACGAGCGAACGGGGGAACCCGGCTGCAAAAAGCCTAGCCAATTGGTTATAAAAACTGTCCAGCATTTTGTGAGGGCATGAATTTTTGAGAGCGGATTCAAGCCAAAGCGAAGCAATCCCGCGTTTAACAAGTTTGGAATGGCAGGAGTCAAAAGGTAGCAGCTGCTTCTTTGCACGCGGAACGTAAGACCAACAGACCCGATCACCATAGAACTCAATTTTCAAGTCTAAAAACTGTAATGAATCATGAGCAGGTAGTTGGTGTGTGAACTCCAGACCTTTTTCATGCTCTCTAAAGGCAGATAAAACACTGTCCACCGTTTTCTTAAGGTTGTAAAGACCTTCTTTAGTTAAAACAATCATAAAATCATCAACATGCCTAAATACTTTAAAAACCTTGTCAATGGGTAAAACTTGCTGCAGAGCTTGGTCAGTATGAGATAAAAAGATGTGACATAGCACCGGTGCCACACAGGACCCAATGCATATGCCTGATTTCTGCAGAAAAAACTGCTGGTCAAAAGTGATAAAAGTATATTCCAGGTAAAACTGTTATAAGGTTCAAAAGTCATCTATGGAAATACCGGCTGAGTTCTGAAAAGAAATCGGGTCATTTTCCTCTATACATTCCCTAACAGCGGAGAAAAAGAGGCCATGAGGGACTGAATAGAACAAATCTACAACATCCACTGAAAAAGCACTCCCAACATCAGGGTTGGTTTCAAAAAATTCACAAACATCATTTGACCGTTTTGTCAAAAAAGGATCATTTACATGCAGCTTGGACAGGTGCTTAGTCAAATACATGCTAAGATTTTTCTGCCACGCGCCTTTTTCGGTTACGATAGTTCTAAACGGCATGCTTTGCTCGTGAGTTTTGACAGAAAAGAAAACTTTAAACGCGCTCTTTTTGCTATGTCTAATCTGGTTAGTAAGGGTGCTCAACCCCAGACCATCACACAAGGCCGTCGCGGCCGATTTCACTTTTGTATATTTTATATATATATATATATATATATATATGCAAAGTTGAAAACGCTTCATTTAGACAGATTTATTTTGAGTCGACGTTTCGGACAGAACCTGTCATTTCTAGACTCCGGTTACTGGGCTCTTCCTCTTCTTAAGGAGTTGGCACTAGCACACATGTACTACACATGAACAAAATAAGCAAACGGTGGTAAAGGATGCCAGAAAAGAGAGAGAGAGAGAGAGAAAGGGGAACCAATAAAAAAGAAAAACGCGCTGTCCCCCGCCGCCCACTCTGCAGTCGGTGGGGAGCGAACCCGAGACGAGAAAAAAGAAAGAAAAACAAGGAGCGGGAGGGGATATTGGCCACCCCTCAAGGCAGCAGAGCGGCGGCGAGTAAGGTACACAGGAACAGACGGTGGCGGGATCGCCCAACACACAAAACTTACAGACGCGTGCACGCGCGTGCCCCGGCCATAAAGAGTAAACAAATAAACAGAATAAAATGCAGACAGGGCCGGAGGTACCGTCATCTAGAAACACTTCGGCAGCCAGAGTCAAGGCCAAGTTAAGCTCAGGGTACTGCTAATTCGGTTCTTTTGGCAGGGCTCTCAGCTCCTATGTCGTAGCGTCTTGAATGGCCTCCATGCTCCTCACCCAGCAACCTTTTCTGTGAGTTTGTGCTGGGGGTTTCTGTGGTTCCCATTGATGCCGCCACCAAATGTGTTGCTTAGCAGTTAAGCGCATGCTGTGTTAAGGCGTGTTTACACTCCGGGGTAACGCGCAAGCGCTGCACGGCGACGTTACGTCGGCCAAAGCGAGACCCTCTATACTCCAACTGCGCTTCACCGCCGACGCGTTCGGCGGCTTTGGCGCACTGTGACCGCAATGGCTGAGACTTGGAGCAGGTCTCTATTTCGCGCCGAGTGCGCCAGCCGCCGCCTGCCCGGCCAGACCGGTTTGCCTCTGCGGCGAGGCGCGCGTTGTGACGTCAGGTGGCCCTCGGAGCAACACAACGGCAAAATCACAATTTTGCGGAGAGTAAAACTTTGGCTTTGAAAATTACATGCACTTGTGTTCGGCATTTCTGTTAAGATAAGGGTTTCTCGAAAAAGCATGTGGCAGGAAAAACATTGTTTATCATCGGAGACAATGACTCGGAGCAAATATTACTAACGCCGTTCCCTGAGCCTGTTTCGGCATGCTGATGGCGTGTTGCTCGGTTTTCTTGCGCCATAGCGAAGTGTTCAACCTGCCTACATGACACTAACACCTTGGTGCCCGGCAGCATGACACTGCCGTGTATGATTTCAGTCCAACGCTCAGACGTCAAACACACGTATAAGATTCATCATTTCAACCCTCAGTGAAAATCCGCAGCTGTGACTGAGTGGTTAGGGCGCTCGGCAACTGATCCGTAGTTCCCGGGTTCGAACCCAACCGCGGCGGCTGCGTTTTTGTGGGGCAAAACGGTAAGGCGCCAGCGTGCAGTGCGATGTTAGTGCACGTTAAGGATCCCCAGGTGGTCGAAATTATTCCGGAGCCCTCCACTACGGCACCTCTTCTTTACTTCTTTCACTCCCTCTTTTATATCCCTTCCCTTACGGCGCGGTTCAGGTGTCCAACGATTTATGAGACAGATACTGCGTCGTTTCCTTTCCCCCAAAACCAACTATTATTACTATTAGCCCTGAGGGAAAATCGAAAATTGGTTTTGGTGGAAAGGAAATGGCGCAGTATCTGTCAAATATCGGCGGACACCTGAACCGTGCTGTAGGGGAAGGAAAAAAGGATAGAGAGAAAGAGGTGCAATTGTGCAGGGTTCCGTAATAATTTCGGCCACCCGGGGATGTTTAACATGAAGCATCGGCGGGCACATGAACCGTGCCGTAGGGCAAGCAAAAAAGGAGTGAGTGAAAGAAGAAAGAGAGAAAGATGTGCCGTAGTGGAGGGCTCAGGAGTAATTTCGACCACCTGGGGATCTTTAACGCCAGTGCACGTTGAGCATTCCAAGGTGGTCGAAATTATTCCGGAACCCTCCTCTACGGCACCTCTTTCTAATTTTCTCCTTTCACTCCCTCCTTTATCCCTTCACCTAACATGGCACTGTTCAGGTGTGTGCCGATATGTGAGACAGATACTAAGCCATTTCCTTTCCGCAAAAACGAATTTTCAGTTTTCAACGATGGAGGAAGATGTCAGCTCGCGGAGGCTGTTTGACACCCTGCGGCGCATCACCGAACCACAGGCAAACCGTCAACCGCTGGCCGCCCTCGCAATCTCCAGCGGGCTCAGCTTTGTAGAATTGGCAGAGCGGTTTGCCGATCGGTTCGCGCCGCCCAGCCCCGCCAACGCCGCTAACATAGCTGCTCCTGAGAGCCCCAGAAGCGACGCCAGTCCCTCGCCCGTCGCCTCGGAAGGTCCATGTGATACGCCGTTCACCGCGGCGGAATTGAACAATGCGCTGCAGCGCTGCCGCCGCCGCTCGGCGCCCGGACCGGACGGGGTGACATACCAAATGCTGCGAAACCTGGATGCGCAGCAACGACAGATCCTCCTGCAGCAGATCAACCTGGTGTGGGAACGCGGGGAGCTTCCGGAGGATTGGCGAACCGCGGTCGTTTGTCCCATCCGAAAGGCAGGGCGCCCACCTACGGAGCTGAGCGGATACCGGCCAGTGGCATTAACATCGGCGGCAGGTAAGCTCATGGAGCATATGGCGTTGCAGCGTCTGAACGAGCGGGCTGCGGAGGCTGATTTGTTTGACGAGCGGCAGACGGGTTTCCGTGGGATGCGGTGCACGGCTGATTCTATATCGGACGTTGTTACAGCGCTGGAGCATGCCAGGGCAGCGGGCCAGGTTGCGCTGCTGCTGCTGCTGGACGTCTCGGGCGCTTTTGACAACGTTCACCGCGCACCAATTCTCGCGGTGCTTGAGGGGGCCGGTGTGAGCGGGCGCCTTTTGCGATACGTTCATGGCTTCCTGAGCGGGCGCACCATGCGCGTACGAGTAGGGGGTAAACTCTCCAAGCCTCGCCCGGTCGACATGGGCGTGCCGCAGGGCTCTGTCCTATCACCATTTCTGTTTAATGTGGCCATGTCGGTGGTGCCGGCCTCCCTCCCCACAAGCGGGCGACATCATGTGTACATGTCCATATATGCAGACGACATAGCTCTGTGGTGCCGGGGACCACCGGGCGAGGCGTTCCGCGTGCGGGGGTGCCTTCAGGGAGCCCTGACCGCAATTGATGCCAGATTGCGCGGCCTTGGTCTGTCACTGAGCGCGGACAAATCGGTGGCCATGGCCTGCGTTTCGCGCTCGCGCGCGCACCTTGCGCCACTGTCACTGGACGGGACTCCGATTCCTTGGCGTAAATCGGTGCGGTACCTTGGCCTGGACATCGACTGGCGCCTTTCCTTCCGTCACGCGGCGACCAAGGCCTGTCTGCAGATGAAGAGGATCACCGCCGCCGTGCACAAGCTCACCGCTCGAGGTCAGGGCATCTCCCAGCAATCCGCGCTGCGTCTATACAATGCCGCAGCTTTGGGGGCGGTGCTTTATGCGCTGCCGCTCGTCACGGTGCGCAAGCCGTGCTGGAAGAAGCTCGAGCTTCAGCACCGCAAGTCCCTGCGCGTGTGCCTAGGCCTGCCCAAAAACTCGCAGTGCGCCGCAACGTTGGCCGAGGGAGGAGCGTGGCCACTTGAGCTCCAAGCAGCGCGCAGGGCACTGAATCACATCGACCGGCTTCACCGCGCACCGGACGGCGGCTCGCTGCTGCAGCGTATGCGCTCGCACCCGCGCTCACGAATGGGCGCGGCGCTGCTCGAGTATGAGCAATTGACCCAAGGCCCACCCCCCTACGGCTCCTGCGCGCCCTGGCCTGCTGCCTCGGAGGTACAGCGAGAGATCGTCGGCATCGCGGGAAAGCGGAGCACACCCCTCTGCGCTGTGCAGCAGCTGGCCAGAGCCGTCATACACGAGGAGCTCCAGGACCATCTCCTCGTGTACACCGACGGCTCAGTGGCCCGCGACAGCTGCTCCCTTGCTGCGGCGGCCACCATCCCCGCCCTGCGACTGCACAGCCAGCAACACGCAACCTTCCTGGGCTCCTCCACCACGGCGGAGTTGATGGGGATCCGGCTCGGGCTGGACCTGCTGCTCACCCTCGGCCCTCCGCCGCCCAGGAGTGCTCTGCTGTGCGACTCCCGCGCCGCCCTCAGCCGCCTGCAATCTAACGGCCGCGGTACCCCACTAGTGCGGGAAATTCGCTCGCGCATCGAGCGCCTCGCGCAGAGAGGTTGTGCCGTGCGTGCACATGGGTGCCCGGTCACTGCGGCATCGCCGGCAACGAAGAAGCTGACGACCTCGCGACCGCTGCACACCAACTACCTGCCAGCGATCTGCCCCTTGCGCTGGAGGACGTGCGTGCGGCCATTCACGACCATCTCCGAAAGCAGCACCCCGACCCACGCATCGCGGGAGGTGAGCGCATCGACAGTGTCACCGGCTGTCGCGCACTTACACGGTCGCAATGTGCAATGATCCTCCGCGCGCGCATTGGCTGCGTGTGGCCCGGGGAACGACGGGTGCGGCACGGAATCGCGATGAGTGATGTGTGTGACGGATGCGGTGCAGTGGAAACACTAGAACATCTGCTCCTTCGCTGCTCCGCGTTCGCCGATGCTCGTCTCGATATGCTCGTGGCCTATAGGGCGCAGGGCATACTACCAGACTCCATCAAGACGCTGTTGTGGCCGCAGGGCAGTGCGCGCACTCGTGAGCGAACTTTGGTGAGCCTCTGTGCATTCCTCGAACACACGGGCTTGACGTCCCGTCTGTTCTCCGTCAGGTAGTTACACGCAGTGACCGAACGCTCCGCGAGTTCTACCTTGAACGATTAATAACTGGACGCCCCACTCCAGTTGTAACCTACACAGTGCTGTGCGCGTGTGTGATTTAATTACTCTAAACTGAACTAATGACGCGCACAACCTGTACACATTACTTATTGTGTAAATAGTTTGTACATATTACTTCTCCCCCTGTCCTCTATTCCTGTCCCCTCACCTCTTTCATTTCATTTCTTCATTCTGCCTGCTGTCCTTTATTTCCGCTGCCCCAGCTCAGGTGCTTCAGTATCGATGGCAGATGCCGGGGCTAGCAAAAATCTTTTCCTTCCTTTTTACTATTATTTTTAATAAAACCACTACCACCACCAGTTTTCAACGATGGTTTAATATCCCTCAGTGGCTCAGGCTACGAGCGTAGCCGTCGAGAAGAGCTCTGGAAATTTCGACCACCTGGAGCTCTTTAGCGTGTACTGACATCGCACAGTACAGTTACATTAATTTGATTTTGCTGCCACTTCAGCAAACGCAAATTTACTGGTTTCACCGCAGCAATATCTCTGGGAGCCACTCACTCTAACGCCAGGCACATAATTTCAGACTTCTAACAAGGCTGTCGAAATTATATAGGAGGAAGAATAGCGCCTCATGGCAGGAAAAGTTTTGCAAACGCGAAACATAGCTCAATGCAGAGAAGAAAACAATTGGTATGGGTGCCCGGACACCAGGGAAGAAGGGAACGAGGCTGTTCACACATTGGCCCAAGCGTCACTCCCCCTGATTTCCACTGACTTACCAGACTCTGTCGGGACTCCTGTACCGAATCCGCTTACTACATATGCCCGCCGCGGTGTCTCAATGGTTAAGGCGCTTGGCTACTGACCTGAAGTTCCCGGGTGGAAACCCGACCGGGATGGCTGCGTTTTTATGGAGGCAAAACGCTAAGGCGCCCGTGTGCTGTGCGATGTCAGTGCACGTTTAAGACCCACGGCTGGTCCAAATTATTCCGGAGCCCTCCACTACGGCAACTCTTTCTTCTTTCACTCCCACCTTTATCCCTTCCCCTACGGCTCGGTTCATGTGTTCAACGATATTGAGACAGATACTGTGCCATTTCCTTTCCCCCAAAAACGAATTATAAGCGGACATTACAGCATATCTGCGCCTCAGTAGGCAGACGTTCCCAGAGACCGCCATGAGACTGAATAGAAGTGGAACGACCTCCTCAGAAGCCTGCAAACTTCGTCGTTTGTAAGCTTCACGATTCTAAAACACATATACCCAACTTTTTCTGGGTACTCTAGATATTGTGGCATGCAGGCCGACACATATCATTTGGTATGGGCATGCCAGGAAAATTCGACAATGAAGGGTAAATGATCCAATGAGAGAGGGCAGGGAGGCGAACATGTCCAGCTGCTTGGACCTGGAGTCCCAGAATGCTCTGGTTCAAAGAGCGCCGCCAGCGGATACCTCAAATGGTATCCCGGATTGAGGACAACCACTGAGGCAAGGGAGCGCTGAAAGTCTTCACACTCCTCTAAATCCCGCCCCAGTGCATCAAATAAAGTTTAACCACCACCACCACCAGTACCAATGTGCTGCCGGCTGTGAGAATCCGGTGGCGTCTGGGAGTTTTACTGAGGAAACCAGCTGTGCGTCTCCGCCCATTAACTGTGTATACTGAGATACAGCTTTCTATAGATATGCAGTGAAAGCTAGAGGCGAGACGCGACCTTTCACAAGCGCGTTCTGTGCACGCGATTGCGAGCCACGTACGCCGGCCTGTTACAAGCGGCACTCGTTCCCAACTTCCATCACACAGCCATAAAAAGCTGTCCCCGAGTTTGAGTACCTGTCCCCACCCTCAGAGAATCGTCCTGGTAGCGTCCATGCCTCTCACAAGCCACCTCCCATCAGAGAATCATCTTGGTGGCATCCATGCCTCTCTCAAGCCACACCCTCAGAGAATCGTCTTGGTAACGTCCATTCCTCTCGCAAGCCACTCCCCTCTGAGAATCGTCTTGGTAACGACCATTGCTCTCGCAAGCCACCCCCCTCTGAGAATCATCTTGGTAGCATCCATTCCTCTCTCCTCAGAGAATCGTCTTGGTAGCGTCCAAGCCTCTCCCAGGCAAATGCCCACGTGTGGACGCGTCCTTTTCATCTCTTTCTCCCGGGAGACGCGTTTTGGAGTAGAGCTCTTCGACGAGCGTTCTCCTGGAAATCCGACATAAACCGCATGCGCTGCAACGCGTCGCAACCGGGGTGACAAAAGAGCCGGTGCTGTCAGTGGATAGTGTCTTCAGTGTACTTCAAGAAGCGCCTCTAGCACTTTAAGGAGCTTTGCATTTCAATGGCAACAAATGGTAAGTCTGCACCTGTTCTACTAGTTCTTTCTATGCGCTAGGTGTTAAATAGTACTGCTTACAGCTACAGGGAGGCTGATTGTAAAACTATTGTGGCAGGGCGCCAAGCATATAATTGCGCGCTGGCTGCACCAGGAACGTCATTTTTTCTTGGAACGTAGTTGAAGAGCTCCGCCTGAGTCGTCCTCCAAACAAAAGCTTATTGCGGGTTGTTGCAGATCAGCCGCACCAAAATGCGATACCTAAGCATTCTGCGGATAGCGAAAAAACCGCGTTTCTGTTAAGCAGAATTTGCAGACTTCTTCGCTAGATTGCATGGAGTGAAATTATTTTTTGGTGTAAAATACGACCAGTGCTCTACCCTGAAGGGAAAAATTTGAGCGCACGCCTTATTTGTAGACGGTTTTTGCCCATGTTAAAGGAGAGCTGAATGAATTTTATTGCATCGACTTTGCGCGATTGAACCTCGGGATATTGACGCACATCCAATCTATGCTTCATGCGCGAACGGGCCTATAGATTTTAGATATCATCGAAATGCGACATCAAATCGTAGAGGCCCGTAGAGTGCGATGTCAGTGCAAGTTAAAGAATCACAAGTGGTCGAAATTTCCGGCCACATTCTATACGGCGTTCCTCACAGCCTGACCCTGTTTGGGGTGTTAAACCCCGTAAACCAACCTGGAGGTCGTGGCGTCGCCTGTTTGCTATCGACGTCGAGCTGTTGTTTGCTCTCTTTGAACGCTGTAAGCCCAGAACGCGGTAAAGGACGTCCTGTCAACGAACCCTCTTTGCCGTTGTAGAGACGCCAACCTGCGCCTTTCGCTTATGCGCAGCATCCCTAGCTGAGGTTCTTGCACGGGGCCCTTGCGTCTTAAGTGCTTTCATTGCGAATGTCCCGGCAAGCCGAGGCACTCTGTCTCGACGCGCGTTAATACCCGCCAACGTAAGGTGCAAGCTTTTGATTCTCTACAGTCTAAAAAATGAAAATTGGTTTTTGGGGAAAGGAAATGATGCAGTAAATGTCTCCCATATCTCGGTGGACACCTGAACCGCTCCGTAAGAGAAATGATAAAGGAGGAAGTGAAAGAATAACGGAAAAAAGAGGTGCAGTAGTGGAGGGCTCAAGTGCGATGTCAGTGTATGTTAAAGACGCCATGTGATGAAAATTATTCCGCAGCACTTCACTATCTGTATCCCTCTGCGCGGCGCGTAAAAGTGGAAAAGCAGGAAACACGAGCGAATGCAAGCACAGGGGAGGAAAAGCATGAGGGAGGCTGAAGGGCAGAGAGCGGCTGCCTCCGAACGCGCATGACGCTCGCTTGAGCTTACCGATTATTGACAAGAGCGAACACGTTGGAGATACTGGCAATTTTAACGCGACAGCTTTAAGGAGCTCGTGTCAAAGAAAAGCCGCTGTGGTCGGCGTCGGCGGCTTCGGCCGTGAGCGAAAAATGACGCATCTTGGTGTACACCTGAACCGCGCCATAAGGGAAGAGATTTTAACGCGAAAGCCTTAAGGATTGATTGATAGCTAGATTTACTGATGGATTGATCGATCGATGTTTGCTTTCCTTACGGCGCGATCCGGGTGTCCAGCGAGAAATGTGACTCAGGCGTCATTTTCTTTGCTTAATAGCAATTGCTCATTTCATGTTCCTTCCCTTACGGCCCAGTTCGGGTTACCGCCGAGATGTGTCAGACAGGTGTACTTTCCGTAAATTGTCCTAAAGGCCACGCGTCGCGCCGAACGTGCGGTGGCGTTCCTTTCCGTGTACAACTACTCGGCAACGCTGCGACAGGCTGTCGCGTCTCACTTTTAAAGACGAAACTTAAGCGTCCTACAATTTTTGTTCTTTGGTTTGGTGTGGTTTGGTCTGGTTTATTCGGCTTAAAGTCCTAAAGCGATTCAAGCTATGAGAGACGCCTCGTGAAGGGCTGCTGACGTTTTGACCACCTGGGCTTCTTTAACGAGCAGTGACATCGCAAAGTACACGGGCCTCTACAATTTCGCCTCCATCAAAACTTCTTGCTTTAATCCGGAGATTGGGTGCGGAAGTACCTCATCTCGTTTCTATATCCCGGGGCTCTGTCACTATCCCTCCACCTAAGCTCGCTTGGCCCTTCCTACTTGATTTTCAGAACATTCAGGCGTTAACAGCCTAAGCAAGGCAGCAATGTGGGCTAGTTGGTGTGAAAAACGACAACTGTCCTGCGTCCTCCTTGACCTCCACTACGGCACCTCTCTCTTCCTTTCTCCTTTCACTCCCTCCTTTACACTTCCCTTACGGCGCGGTTCAGGTTTCCAACGATATATGAGACAGATACTGCGCCATTTCCTTTCCCCCAAAACCAATTATTTATTATTTATTTCTGCGTCCTCCGTTCCAGTTGTCGTTTTCTTAGTGTGTAGCGCGTTATTCAAACGAAAAGTTAAAAGCCTGTTTCATTTGGGGGATATATATTGGACATCAAGATAAAAACTTTTCAAGCTTGGCGTTGGACTTCATTTCTTTACGGTCAATGTGGCGTGAAATTCTATGCGCTGCAAAAACCACGCCGCGGCAGTAAATTCTTGTGCAAAACCTCATTTGTGTTCACGGCGGTTGCACGTGAACACAAACAATGTTGATTACAGACATGGTCGAGCAGATGAGTGCTTACTGGTGAACATTGCTTTTCAACTTGGTGTATTAGATTTTAATGGTGCTGTCTTACATGACTTGGTGACGGTTGCTTTGCCGCTCTGGCGGAGTTACGAGCGCTTTGTAGTGTGAGAAATGTAGTGGAACGGACTTTAGCATATTATCCTGCGGTGCCTTTACCTTGAGAGCCCTCTTCGAGAGAGGAACATACATTTAGAAGCTGTATTGAGGCTCTGGTGAGGTGTCCGCTTGCGTTGATGGAGACTACACGCATAAGCATGCATATATGCCATATTTAAGCATGCCCTACAGTGACTGCCCACCGAATAATCCACTGCTGCTCCTGCAGGTTAGTGTCGTAAGGTGCAGCTTTCTAAGAGCGCTTGGCTTTCGTTCGAACCGCCGCGCGTTTCACGTCCGAACCACAAGGCATCGTTTCTTCTGCGTCGCGTCAGCGTTTCGGCTACTGGCGTCGCCGGGGGCGTAATTCCGGTGCTTAGAGCAAGCCGACGCAGGGAGTCTCACATATCTGGCTAGGTCAGGTGTGAGCGTCGGCACCTTAAATACCTCATAGGTGAAGATTGGCAAAAACGAATGTCTCGCCACGCGTGGCCAGCGAATTGCAAATCAATCCACATAGCTGTGACGGCACCACCGCCCCTGCGATCCCTGCCCTATTTAGTTCCTCTTGCTTCCGCAGTAGGTTTCCATCGCCGCTGAACCGGATGATAGCTATAGACAGACGATATTTGAGCGAATTTATCCATGATCTCCGGACATGTTCCTCTCGAGACGTCCCAAAGCATTCACGTGTTTGGTTGCCCTCTCCAGGGGGCTTCGAGCGACAACGCCGGTAGACGAGACGCTGGCGCGACGCGGAAGAAACGATGCCTCCTGCGTCCGTTGTACGTGTAGCGTTCAGACTTCGACGCTTCGCCTCCGCACAATCTTGGCGCCCTCGCAGCGCAACTCATGTGCCACTTCGCTGCGGAAGGCTCTATTAACGCGTACGCTTTGTATGGCCATGTTTCGGTTTCATGTCACCACAAGCTTGTCATCACGATAGCGTTCGAACGAATTGAGCTGTAAGAAAAAGAATGGTTGCATTAAATAGAGCACCAAAAAATCGCGAAGCATAAATCATGAGGGCCATGAGGGTTAATATTTATTTGAGCTGAAAATTCTCGCAATGTGGGCAGGGTCGGGGCAGAAGCGGCGCTGAATTCGAAAACACCGGAAGTGGGCGGAGCTAAAGCGTGGTGCCAAATTTAAAAAACCGGCGGTGTGGACATAGCAAAGCGTGCCGCCATATTTGCAAACGAAGCGTGGCGCCAAGTTTCAAATCTCAGAATTGGCATTGATGGAACTTGAATAATTTAGGCAAACAGGGGAAAAGAGGGGCAAGGAGAGGCTAGGAGGCGTCAATGCTTGCGCATTCATCCAAGGCGGGTGCCGCAGTGATATCCTAATGGTTACAACTGTGGCAGCAGCTGCTGCCCATGCCGAGGCATGCAGTTGTTTCAGGATGTAATGTTGAAGGGCATTGCAAGGCACTTGACGCTGGCTTGTTGCGACCGCGCGCCCCTCCTGATAACGACTAAGTGGGAAGCAGGCGGCTAAGGCTATGAGGACGAGGTTAATCACATGATCAGGGCGTTTTAGGCGCCAAATGATGTAGTGTGTTTCCCAATGTCTTCTGCTAAACAGCTGCGTCAGTAAATTTAAATCGCATCTGGACCGCCTCTGACTGCCACCAATCGGTATATTATGGGCGGACAATATTATACTGATAATAATACATCAGTGCGCAAAGTATAAACACAATGCAGAGACATCCGACTTGCCACAGCTCCATAGGACTTGAGTGAAAGATCCCGACAGGCAGCGGAACCACGCGTACAGAGGATATGATAAGACATATTAAACATGCAATGCTTTCATAAATATACATGTCCGCAGTCGCCGAGGTGTATTCCTGAAAAAGCAAGGTGTTATTTCTAGCGTTGGGCATAAATGCGCACTTTTGTGCTAACAGCATTAGAGCGCCTTTGCGTGCGTCGTACTCGTGTCTTCCAGCATTTATAAAACCGCGCGAAGAAGACGCGTATGGAGGACAAACCAAAGACGCACACAGAAAACGCGTCTGCGCTTTCCGTAACAACTGATGGTGGCGTTCGCTACGGCTAACGTTGCATGGGCAGTAAAGTGCAAGCTACAACTGTGAGCTCTGGTTTACATACGCACTCGATCAATGCATGTCTACGCATAATGAGGCATTCAGTTTTCTAGGAAAAACTCAGAACACCAAAGGAGTACAAGGAGTTCACGAGAAGATAAGTGATTTTCAAAAGCAGGCATTTTCAGCTTAAGCGTAGTGCATCATCGGGACTATCACTGGCAACAAATATTCCTAGCGGCATTCGATGAACCTTTTTCGGCATGCTGAGTGCAGGCTTCGCAGTTTTCTTGAGCCATATCGTAGCGTTCAACTTCCCTAGATGGCACTATCACCTTTGGCACCAGGCGCATGACACTGCCCTGTTTGGTTTCAGTTGAACGCTCAGCCGTGAAAAACACGTATAAAAGTTATGATTTAAACCCTAATTGAAAATTGCGCCATTTCTTTTCCCCAAAAATCAATATTTAATGAAGATTTAACGTTTAAAAGCGGCTCAGGCTGTTGTCGAAATTATTCTTGAGCCCTCCGGTATGGCCCCTCTTTCTTCTTGCACTCCCTCCTACGGAATGGTTCAGGTGTCTGCCGATATGTGAGACAGATGCTGTGTCATTCACTTTCATAAAAACCAATTTTCAATGAGGGTGTGCTGTGCGACGTCAGTGCACGTTAAAGATCCCCAGGTGGTCGAAATTAATCCGGTGCTCTCCACTACGGTACCTCTTTGTTCCTTTCTTCTTTCACTCCCTCCTTTATCTCTTCTCTTACTGCGAGATTCAGGTGTCCAACGGTATATGAGACAGATATTGCGCTATTTCTTTTACCCAAAAATCTAATTATTATAATTATCAATGAGGGTTTAACGTCGCAAAGCTCCTCAGGCTATGATAGACGCCGTAGTTAAGGGCTCTAGAAATTTCGACCACCTGGATCATTTTATCGTGCACTGACGTCGGACAGTACAGTTAAATGAATTTGACTATGGTGCCACATCCCCGGCTACAGCCACTTTACTAATTTCACAGTGCCGATAGAGTTAGAAGCTATTCACTCCGACGCCACGCACATAATTTCTAATGCTCAGCACGCCTGTTGAAATTATTTAAGGCGGAGAATGGCGCCGCTTGCCTGCAAAATTTTATTGAACGCGCAACATAGCTCTATGCAGATCACAAAAGAAACAAATAAACGCTCCGCGGTAGCTCAGTGGTTAGGGCGCTCGACTACTGATCCGGAGTTCCCGGGCTCGAACCCAACCGCGGCGACTGCGTTTTTATGGAGGAAAAACTCTAAGGCGCCCGTGTGCTGTGCGATGTCTGTGCACGTTAAAGATCCCTAGGTGGTAAAAATTATTTCCGAGCCCTCCACTACGGCACCTCTTTATTCTTTTCTTCCTTCACACCCTCCTTTATCCCTTCCCTTACGGCGCGGTTCAGGTGTCCAACGACATATGAGACAGACACTGGGCCATTTCCTTTCCCCAAAATCTAATTAATATTATTAAAGAAATAAATAAATGCCCGCACACCAAGGAATATAAAGGAACGAGGCTGCTCACACAGCCGCCCGAACGTCTCTCCCCTGAAATTCCACTGACTTCCCAGACTCTGTCTAGACTCCTGTATACGGACATTACAGCAGATCTGCGCCTCAGTAGGCAGACGTTCCCAGAGCCCGCCGAGCGCCAAGATAGAACTGAGTAAACACACCACAAAAGGCTGCAAACGGGGTCGTTTCTAAGCCCTTCGATGCTGAAGTATACAGAGCCAACTTTATCTGGGCACTTTAAATTTTGTGACATGTAGGCAGACGCATATTATATCAGAAGAAGAAGAAGAAGACTTTATTTCCACCATGTGCAGTACACAGATGGAGGACGACGGAAAAAAAGCCGTCAATAGGCGGCTTGACGAGTCCGTCGCCCCACTTAATGAGCAGCGTTTGGTGAACAGCAATCAATTCATACAGTCAAACAAAAGAAAATGAAAAACACTTGATCAGTGCAGAACAGAAGCAAAACAGAGTGGTCCGAAAAATGAAATAGCCAGAAAAATGCGCATATAGAGTAAATAAGCCAACGAGAGTGGGTTGCGAGGCGACCTTCTCCGGTTTCTTGAACCTGGAGTCCCAGGGGGCTCTTGTTCAAAGAGCGTGGGCAGCGGCTACCGCTAATGGTGTCCGAAAAGGAGGACTACCACCCAGGCAAGGGAACTGTGAAACCATCTACTCTCCTTTAAAACACGCCCCAGTGCTTTCAATAAGGTTTTAGCAACACCACCGTTAAAACTAATGTGGATTACATCACCTATTCTAGGATATACCAAGCGAAAGATGTTGGTGTTCACTGTATTCATTATCATCGGCGTTGAATATGTTCTAGACAGCGATGGTTTTGCGCAAAGGAAGGGCGCATAACTGGCTCCCTGGATATGAGGACACCTCATTCGTGCTTTGATACATGTGGTGGTGGTGAGAGATGTGGTTTGAATGCATTAATGCTGGAAGCGTTGCGGCTGACATGCGGCACTGCAGCAATAGCTAGGCCGCAGCGTTTATTTGGTAATGAATCTCTCGCGATCAACTATTTACTGCATTCCATCTCCCATGGTGGCAGGGAAGCGCGCTGGCTATCCAGTGTGCGGAACGCAATCATAGTAGATTGAGCTCTCTACTGACCCACGTAACCGGTGTGTGCCTTTCCTTTCATGAAAATGAACGGCCTTTGCATAGTTGTTAACTCCAATCAACTCTATGAAGGACGTCGACTCACTTGATTTGTTTGGTATTTGAGCACAGGAAATGGCACAGTAACCATTTCACATAACTCTGTGGACACCCGAACCACGCCTTAAAGGAAGCGATAAAGGAGGGAGCGAAAGAAGAAACAGAGACCTGCAAATGTAAAGTTGGATTTTGAGGAAAGGCGCGGCGCTGCGCACCGGCGGATTGCCTGTGGCTTGGTGCTACTACTGCCGCCGGCGCAGTAGTGGCTAGGGACAGAGAGAAATATCGCGGCGAGGCACGCATTTTAACGCTAGGGCCTCCTCGGAGCACCGCAATGGCGAAATCTCAAGTTCGCTTTCAGTAAAGCTTTCGCTTTAATATTCTCCCCGCTGTGAGAATAGGGTATGGATATGTGGTGGAAGCTGCGATCGCGAGACGCCACCTCCCACAAGGCACCTCTTTGGACGCACACGCAAGCCACAGACGGCGGCCTGTTCCGGCACACGTTCCCACCTTCCATCGCACAGCAACAGATAGCTGTCTCCGAGTATTAGCACCTGTACCCCCTCAGAGAATCGTCTTTGTAGCTTCCAAAACCTCTCGAAAGCCAATTCCCAAGTGCGGACGCGTCTTTTTCAACTGTTTCCCGCGAGTGACGCGCTTCTGTTTTAGGCAGTTGGACGAGCGTTCGCCTGGAAACCCGATATTCACCGCACGCGCTGCAAAGCTTGGCAACTGGGGTGAGAAAGGAGCCGGTGCTATCAGTCAAGAGTGATGCCGAGCAGTCAGTCAGCTTGAGGGCCATTAGTGGCCTATAAGTATTATTTTGTGGAGGACGAGGAGGTGTTGTGTGTCGAGGAATTTCGCTTCGTCTGTGGATTTACTGCCATTTTTGCTGTTTGACATGAACACTGACGAAACCTCAGAGCGCCAGCCACCGGACTTACCAGAAGAAACATGGCGCCCACTCTCAGTGCAGTTGAAGAAGCGTCTCTTGAACCTCGATGGGCATATCCCTCCAACGGCAGCAAATGGCAAGTGTGCACCTGTTCTACTAGTCCTTTTAATGCGTTAGTTGTTCATCAGTACTGCTCACGGCTACAAGAAGGCGCGATTGTACAAATGCTTTGCAGGACGGCATGCATATAATTGCGCGCTGGCTGCACCGGTAACCTCCTTTTTACTTGGAACTTAGGTGAACAGCTCCGCCTGAGTCGTCCAGCAAACAAAAAATTATTGCGGGTTGCAGATCAGCCGCACCGAAATGCGTTCAGCGGATAGCGAAAAAACCGCGTTTCTGTTAGGTAGGCATAGCAGAATTCCTCGCTAGATTGCGCGGAAGGAAATTGTATTTTGGTTTAAAACAGGACAGTGCTGAACCCTTAAGAGACAAATGTGAGCGCTAGATATTATTTTACATCGTTTTTGCCCGTGTTTTTGAGATGCTGAATGAATTTACTGGTTCACCTTTTTGGGATATAACCTTGGGTTATTCACGCACATCCCATTTATGGTTTATGCGTGAAGCACGAACGTGCATAAAGAATTTCGCTTCATCGAAATGCGACATGAAATTGTAGAGGCCCGTAGTGCGCGATGTCAGTGCATGTTGAAAACCCGAGGTGATCGAAAATTCCTGAGCCATCCACTACGGCGTCGCTCATAGCCTAATTCACTTTGGGATAGCAAAATCCCATAAACCAAACCAATTTCGAGGCACTGGAGTTCCTGTTTCCTATCGACGCCGAGCTGTTTTGCTCGTTTTGAACGCTGCAAGCCAATAACACGGTAAAGGACGTCCTGTCAGCGAACCCTCTTCGCTGTCGCAGAGAGGCCAACCTGTACGGGTTGCTTGTGCGCAGCGTCCCTAGCTGAAGTTCCTGCACAGGGCCCTTGCGCGTCGTTGACCGCGGCAGTGCTTTCATCGCGAATGTCGAGGCACTCCGTCTCTGTATTAGGTTGCGCGTCTCTAATGTTGTCTTCGACTGATCGCTTTAGATCGCTCTAGAGCGCTCTGAGAGGCGACCGCACATTTGGCTGGTCGAAACCGGCCGCTCTGACTACATTCGGCTGGTTCTTTCCGAGCGCTCGACGCGCCCCGAGAAAAAGTCAGAGCGACTCCGAGATGCGTCAATGTGACAGAGCCACTTCCGCCATTTCGCCAAAGCGGTGCGAGGCCTCGGCGTCCCCTCCTAGCTGCGGGTAGGCAGGAGCAAGTGTAGGCTTTTGATGCAGTGGTGGCGTCCTTGGTGCGTTGTGTTTTGCGGGTGCCGCGCTGTGTGACGCAAAATGTCAGAGACGCCGGATTACTACGCTAGGAACGCGGTCCGTGTTGCTGTCGCATAACAACAGCGATTCCAGCAGCAGCTCACACGAGGACGACAGCGCTATCCACAAGGCGGCGATGTTCGGAAAATGAGCGTCCCATGGGACGGAAAACCAGGGTAGCGATCGCTACAGGCTAAGCGGCGACCGCGATGGAAACTGTGTGCGGCCACGTGCGGCTAATGGTAATCAAGGAACGTTACGTGCGGCTACTGCAGACATCAGCAGCGGTGCCGCGTAGCCGCTTCCGCTCTAAAAACTGGCTGACCATTCGGCTTGACTAGTCTCGCTATGCGCTCGGAGCGAGAGCGCCTCTCACTTTGCCGGATCTTAACCGGATGGCGGGAGCGACCAGTCGAAGACACCATAAGCGCCGCTGCACTGTTCACTGCGCCGGTACCTCGCGTCTGTAATTGGCTCTCCACACCTGCGAGGCGCATTAATTCCGGGTAACTTCAGTTGCAAGCGTTTGAATCTCCGCTGTCTAAAAATTGAAAATTGGATTTTGGGGAAAGGAAATGGCACAGTATCTGCCTCTCATCTTAGTGGACACCCGAACCGCGTCGTAAGAAAAGGGATAAAGGAGAGAGTGAAAGATGAAGGGAAGTATTTAGATGTCGTAGTGGAGGGTTCATGTGCGATGTCTGCATTTTAAACACGCCATGTGGTCAAAATTATTCCGCAGCCCTCCACTTCCTGTATCCCTCTGCGCGGCGCGTAAAAGTAGAAGAGGAGCGAGCACGAGCGAATGAAAGCACAGGGGAGGAAAAGAATGAGGGAAGGTGAAGGGCACATAGCATCTGCCACAGAACGCCCATGACGCTCGCTTGACCTCACCTAATGGCGAACGCGTCGACGCTACTGGCAATTTTGTTCTTTGGTGTGCTGTTATTTGATTTATTGGGTTTAACGTCCCAAAGCGACTAGAGCTAGGAGGGACACCGTAGTGAAGGGTTGCAGAAATTTTGACCACGTCGATTTTTTTAACAAGCAGTGACATCGCACAGTACATTGGCCTGCAGAATTTCGCCTCAATCAAGGTTCCTTGCTTTAATCCGGACACATTGCGCGGAAGGATCTCATCTCGTTTCCATGTCACTGGGCCCCGTCACTATCTCCCCAGCCCCTCGCTTGGCTCTTAATACTTTATTTCCGTATACATTCCGGTGGTTGCCTAGACTGTTTCATTTGCGGGATGAATATAGGGTCCCGCGTTAAAACTTTGCAAGCTCTGTGTTGGACTCTATTTCTTTACGGTCAGTGTGGTGTGAAATTCTGTGATCAGGAAAACCACGCCGAGGCAGTAAATTCTTGTGATAATAATAATTGGTTTCTGGTGAAAGGAAATGGCGCAGTATCTGTCTCATTTATCGCTGGACACTTGAACCGCGCCGTAAGGTAAGGGATAAAGGAGGAATTGAAAGGATAAACGAAGAGAGAGGTGCCATAGTGAAGGGCTCCGGAATAATTTCGGCCACCTGGGGATCTTTAACGTGCCCTGACATCGCACAGCACACGGGCTTCTTAGCTTTTTTTCTCCATAAAAACGCAGCCGCCGCGATCGGGTTTGAACCCGGGAACTTCGGATAAGTAGTCGAGCGCCCTAACCACTGAGCCACCGCGACGGGTAAGAATAAATTCTTGTGCAAAAACTCATTTGTGTTCACGGCGGGCGCAGGGGAACACAATGATGATTACAGCGATGGTCGGGCATACGAGTGCTAGCTTGTCAACATTGCTTTTGAACTTGCTGTATATGATTTTAATGGCACTGTCTCACATGATTAGGGGACGGTTGCTTTGTCGCTCGAGCGGAGTTATGAGCGCTTTGTAGTGTGAAAAATGCAGTAGAACGGACTTGAGCTTATCATCGTGCGGCGTCTTTACATCGAGAGCCCTCATCTAAAGAAGAACCGACATAGAAAAGCTGTATTGTGGCGCTGGTGAGGAGTGCGCTTGCATTGGTCGAGCCCCAAAGTAGCGGTGCCATAATCATGAGCTATATTCACAGCCCACCGAATCATCCATTGCAGCTCCGACGGGTTAGTGTCTGACAGTGCAGCTTTCTAAGAGTTCGTTCGAGCCGCCACACGTTTCAAGGTAGAACCACAAGGCAGCGCTTCTTCGGTGTCGTGCTAGCGTTTCTGCTACTGGCGGCGCCGAGGCGAAATATCGGAGCTTCGCGCGAGCCGACGGCAGGGAGTCGCAGATATCTGGCTAGGCCAAGTGTCAGTGTCGCCACCGGAAATACCTCGTATGCGAAGATTGGTGAAGGCTTATGTCTAGCCGCGTTTAGGAAGCTACTTGCAGATCAGTCCACGCCTCTGTGACGCAACCATGTCCCCTGCTGTCCGCGTGCTACTGTCCTCCTCACCACCGCAGTAGGTTCCTGTCACCGCTGAAGAGTACGTTAGCCACTGAAAGAGGATAATTGAGCGGCTTTATCCAGCATCTCCGGACATCCTCATCTGGAGACGTCCCAATGCCCTCACGTGTTCGCTCGCCCTCTCCTGCGGGCGTCAAGCGGCAGCACCGGTAGACGAGGCGATGAAGCGACGTGGAAGAAACGGCGCCTTGTGCGCTCCGGCGTTCTTGTAGCATTCAGACTTCGAAGCTACGCCTTGGTACATTCTTGGCGCTCTCCGAAAGTGACTCATGTGCCACTTCACTGCTTTTGACAAATGATGCGTGTTCATTGTAGACTGTGTTTGCGGTTTGGTGTCATCACGGGAATGTTCCAACCAATTAGTTTATAAGGAAAAGAATGGTTGCATTAGACAGAGAATCGCAAAATATCACAGGGAAAATCATGAGGTGCACGTGGGGTAATAAGTTAGAGCTAAAAATGTCAAAAAAGCAGGCGGGGCCGGAGAAACCTTGGCACGAATTTTGAAAACACCTGAAGATGGCAGAGCTGAAGCGTGGTTGTAAATTTGAAAAACTAGAAGCGGGCGGCGCCGGAGCAAAAGTCGCGCCAACTTTATAAACTGGAAGTGATTGCGGAGGTAAGCGTGGCGCGAAATTTGAAAATGACGTGTGGCGCCAAGCTTGACAAATTAAAATGGAGTTTCAAGAGAGGCGAAGAGGGGCGAGGAGGCGTCCATGCTTTCGCATTCCTCCAATACGGGTGCCACTGTGATCTTATAATTTTTATAACAGTGGCAGTTGCTGCTGACCATGCCGCGCCATGTAGTCGCTTCAGGATGTAATGTTCAAAGGCGTTTCATGATACTTGACGCCGGCTTGTTGCGATCGTCGTCTCATAACCACTAAACGCGAGGCACGCGGCTATGGCTATGACGACTCGGTAAGTCACATGATCAGAGGCGTTTTCGGTGCCTAGCATTGCAGTATGTTTACATTGTCTTCTATTGAACAGCTACTTCGATAAATTTATATCACATCTGGGCAGCCTGCGACTACCACTAATCGGCGTATTATGTGCGGATAATGATAATGATACATCACTGCGCCAAATATAAATAAGATGTACAGGCATCCGGCCTGGAGAAGCTCCATAGGGTTTGAGTGGCAGAGCCCGACAGGCACAGGAACTGCGCATACTGTAACGGGGGGTTTGTTACGAGGTACTGGGGCGACGGGAACGGCAACGGCAGCAGTCTGGGATCAGATCGGCAAAAGACACACAAGCGTAGCGCTGGCAAAAACTCTCGAGAACACTGTCACCTCGTCTTCGTCTTTTCAAATCATCCGACGCATCTTCTTCTTTAGCCTTACAATCACCCCGGGGACAAGAGGAGCCATCCTGGCGACTTAGGATGATGGCAAGACGGCGGGGTCGTAGTAGGGCTTGAGGCGCTGGACATGAACGGTCTCCCGTCCTCGGCGGCGGAGATCAGGAGACGGCGTGAGGGGTTCCACGATATAATTAACCGGAGAGGTGCGCTCCAGCACACGGTAGGGACCATGGTACTTCGCAAGAAATTTTGAGGAGAGACCGGGAGTTCCTGAAGGGATCCAGAGCCACACAAGTGCACCAGAAGTGTAGTTCGGTGGGGTTTGGTCTTGGTCGAGGCGGGAGCGCTGGCGAGGCTGGGTGTCAGTGGTGAGTGACCGGGCAATTTGGCGGCAGGCTTCGGCGTGTTGCGCGGCGTCGGAAACAGGCCGATATTCGGATTCATCAGGGCGGTAAGGGAGGATAGTGTCGATAGTAGCAGAGGGTTGGCGGCCGTAAAGTAGGAAGAAAGGGGAGAATCCGGTGGTAGACTGCGTAGCGGTATTGTACGCATAAGTAACGTACGGAAGGACGAGATCCCAATTCGTGTGGTCAGAAGCGACGTACTTGGAGAGCATGTCTCCGAGTGTGCGGTTAAATCGCTCAGTGAGGCCATTGGTCTGCGGATGATAGGCGGTGGTAGTTCGGTGAATCGTGTGGCACTCTTTGAGAAGCGCCTTCACCACCTCAGATAAGAACACGCGGCCTCGGTCACTGAGCAGTTCACGAGGTGCACCGTGGCGAAGGATGAATCGGTGCAAAATGAAGGAGGCGACGTCCGTCGCTGTGGCAGCCGGAAGGGCAGCAGTTTCGGCATATCGTGTAAGGTGATCCACCGCTACTATAGCCCAACGGTTGCCGTCTGCAGTGTATGGAAGCGGACCGTATAAATCAATGCCAACGCGGTCGAACGGGCGTGGAGGGCATGGTAACGGCTGCAGCTCAGCAGCAGAACGATGGGGAGGTGTCTTGCGACGTTGGCAGGGAATGCATGCGCGCACGTACTTCATGATAAAGGTGTACATTCCGCGCCAGTAGCAGCGCAGCCGTATGCGGGTGTAGGTCTTGAAAACGCCCGCGTGACCGCTGTGGGGGGCAGCATGGAAGTATGCGCATATCTCCGAGCGTAAGTGACGTGGAATAACGAGCAGCCACTTGCGACCTTCGGAGTTGTAGTTACGGCGATAAAGTAGGGTGTCACGGATCGCAAAATGGGCAGCTTGGCGGCGGAGCGCACGTGACGGTGAAGCAGCCGTCGGGTTGGCGAGAAAGTCGAGAAGGGAAGCGATCCAGGGATCCATGCGTTGCGCTGAAGGCATGTCGCTGAGGCGAAGCAAGGGCAAAGAAGCGTCGGAGGTGGAAAGGCTGGCGATCTCGGCTGGAAGGGGGCAGCGTGACAGTGCATCGGCGTCTTGATGCTTGCGGCCGGTGCGATACACGACGCGGATATCATATTCTTGCAAGCGAAGGGCCCACCTAGCGAGGCGGCCGGAGGGGTCTTTCAGGTTGCAAAGCCAACAGAGCGCATGGTGGTCGGTCACAACGTCAAAAGGGCGCCCATAAATGTACGGTCGAAACTGCGCGAGGGCCCATACAATCGCCAAACACTCTTTTTCAGTTACGGAGTAGTTGCGTTCTGCTGGTGTGAGTGTGCGGCTAGCATAAGCAACTACGTATTCGTCAAAGCCAGGTTTTCGTTGGGCGAGGACAGCGCCGAGGCCAACACCGCTGGCGTCCGTGTGCACTTCGGTAGGAGCGGCCGAGTCGAAATGGCGCAGAATGGGCGGCGCCGTGAGGAGACGGCGCAAGGTGGTGTATGCGTCGTCGCACGCTGGAGACCACAGTGATAAATCCGCACTTCCAGACAGCAGTTGAGTCAAAGGCGCAGCAATGGACGCAAAGTTGCGAATAAACCGGCGGAAATATGAGCACAAACCCAGGAAGCTGCGCAGGTCTTTGATGGAGGTAGGTTTGGGAAAGTCAACCACAGCACGAAGTTTCGCTGGGTCGGGACTGACGCCCTGCTTAGAGACAACATGACCTAAGATGGTTAACTGACGAGCGGCAAAACGGCATTTTTTTAAGTTCAGCTGCAGGCCGGCGTCAGAGAGGCAGGTCAAGACGTGCTTCAAACGGGAGAGGTGGGTGTCAAAGTCCGGGGAAAAGACCACAATGTCGTCGAGGTAGCAAAGGCATGTCTTCCACTTAAGTCCGCGCAAAATGGTGTCCATCATCCTCTCAAAAGTCGCGGGGGCGTTACAAAGCCCAAAGGGCATCACCGTAAATTCATACAAGCCATCCGGTGTCACAAAGGCGGTTTTGGGGCGATCGGCTTCTTTCATAGGAACTTGCCAGTACCCGAAACGCAAATCAAGAGATGAAAAGAGTTCGGCCCCTTGCAAAGAGTCCAGAGCGTCGTCTATGCGCGGGAGGGGATAGACATCTTTGCGCGTAATCTTATTAAGGCGGCGGTAATCTACACAGAAGCGTATGGAGCCATCCTTCTTTTTGACGAGCACCACAGGCGACGCCCATGGGCTGCTTGAGGGCTGAATGACGCCGCTCTGGAGCATCTTGTCGACTTGGTCTTCAATAACTTGGCGCTCGGCG
The DNA here is from genome assembly GCF_052857255.1 of Amblyomma americanum. Lineage (NCBI taxonomy): Eukaryota > Metazoa > Arthropoda > Arachnida > Ixodida > Ixodidae > Amblyomma > Amblyomma americanum. The sequence goes on from NC_135497.1 coordinate 502,626,269, forward strand.
ACAGACACACGATAGGGACGTTGTCGCAGCGGTGCGTGGTCACCTGTGTCGATGGCATGGGTGACAGTGGAAGTTTGGCCCAAGGAGCTTTGATGTGAGTCAAATGATGAGCGAAACTGATTAAGTAAAGTAAGAAGCTGTGCCCTTTGCGGCGCTGGAAGGTTGTCGTCGATGGAGCGAAGGAATGCTTCGGTTGAGGAGGGATTGGGCGCAGCAGTAGGTGGGCTGAGTGCGGCTATGGAGAGGTGCGGCGCGTCGTCCGTCTCTTCGCGGATGAGCAGAGACGCGAATGGTTGTACCGTGCCGAGACATTCACCTAGGCGCAAGGCGTTGGGGAACGAGAATGGGTTAGACACGAACAGTACGGAGAGGCCAGCGGATATAGTCAGTACAGCGTATGGCAGAGGCAGACACTTGCGGTGCAGAAAGATAGGGGACGGAGTGAAGAGGACAGTGTCGTCGCGAAGAGGGCCGCAAGAGAGGGGTACGAGGACTGAAGAGCAGGGAGGCAGGTCAATGTCTTCGGCAACTAGAGCCTTAACACAGGCACCAGGAGGGGCAGTGTCCAAGACAGCTTCGGGCAGGTGAGAGAACTCGACTTCAGCTCGAGCACAATCGATGATAGCAGCATGGCGCGATAGGAAATCCCAGCCCAGGATAACAGCATGAGAACAGCAGGGCAGTACGACGAATTCGACGGCATAAATGGTCCCCTGGATTACAACGCGAGCGGTACACGCTGCTGACGGCTGGATGTTCTGAGCGCTGGCGGTGCGCAGTGAGAGTCCAGCAATTGGCGTCCTTACTTTTCTTAAAGAACTACACAGCTTTGCGTCCATGACGGAAACGGCAGCACCAGTGTCGACAAGCGCCATGACAGAAACGCCGTCGACGGAAATTTCAATGAGGTTAGCGGCTGACGGATGAGGCCTTTCGAAGTTCGTTGTGGACGCAGTTCTCGCCTCAGGAACTGCGGCGCCTAGTTTTCCTCCTGGTTAGCGGTGGGGCGACGTCGCATAGGCGAAATAGACCGGCGTCGTGGAGAAGAGGGCCGGCGGCTGGAGAGGGTAGAACGGTCCGGCGAGGAAGTATGACTTTGCGGCGGCGCAGCTGGTACAGAGTACTGACTCGGTGGGGGCCAGTACCCAGGAGCTTGGGGAGGAATTTCCGCGTCCGGGAGACGACGGCGGCAATGCCGAGCTACATGACCTGGGAGACCACAAAAGAAGCAAATCGGCCGATTGTCCGTTGTGCGCCAGGAATCGCTGACCCTTGGAGTAGGTCGTCGGTAAGCCACTGGCCCTCGCAAATGCGCCGGAGGCGCACTATAGATTGGCGGCTGCGGTCTTGCTACGACATCGGCATATGTCACTGGAGCCGCGACAGGAGGCGGTCTCGCGACGGCTTCGGCATATGTGAGCGGAGCCGCCACAGGTTGTGGTCTGGCGACAACGTCGGCGTATGTCAGCGGAACCGTGACAGGTGGTGACGGATGAGCCGGTGGAAGAGCCTCAGCAACTTGCTCTTGAATTGTATGTCGGAGCGCTGGAGTCAGATATTATGGTCGGTCGTGAGCGCTCGGCAGAAAGGAAAGTTGACGTGCCACTTCTTCCCGCACGAAGTCTTTAATCTGCTGTAGCAGCGAGGGGTCAGGAGCAGGCGTGAGCCCAGCGAGCGACTCAACCTGCTGTGGCCGCTGGCGTGTCAGAATCCGCTGCTTGCGCAACTGCTCAAAGCTTTGACACAGCGTGACGACTTCAGCAACGGTACGCAAGTCGCGCGCTAGAAGCATCTGAAAAGCGTCGTCATCGATGCCTTTCAAGATGTGTTGGATCTTGTCGGCTTCCGACATACGACCGTTGACCCGCTTGCACAAGTCGACGACATCTTCAATGTAGCTAGTGAAGCTTTCACTAGCCTGCTGAGATCGTTCACGCAATCGCTGTTCGGCTCGGAGTTGCCTGACAGCCGGTCGACCAAATACGTCTGCAAATTTAGTCTTAAAAATGGACCAGGTTTGAATATCTGCCTCATGGTTGCGATACCAGAGGTTAGCCACACCGGCGAGATAAAAGATGACGTTGTTTAGCTTCGTCACATCGTCCCATTTGTTGTATACGCTCACCCGCTCGTACGATGTGAGCCAATCTTCCACATCGTTCTCGTCAGTCCCGCTGAAAATGGTCGGGTCCCGTTGACGAAGAGAGCCGGCACAGATGACAGCCTGGCCCACTTGTACGGCCTGGTGTTGGACGTCCTCAGGCATCGTGCGCGCCGGGAGAGCACGACTACGGAGCTCCAGGGCCGATGTTTTTCCCCGGCACCTCCACCAAATGTAACGGGGGGTTTGTTACGAGGTACTGGGGCGACGGGAACGGCAACGGCAGCAGTCTGGGATCAGATCGGCAAAAGACACACAAGCGTAGCGCTGGCAAAAACTCTCGAGAACACTGTCACCTCGTCTTCGTCTTTTCAAATCATCCGACGCATCTTCTTCTTTAGCCTTACAATACATATAAACAGGGCATGATAAGACATTAAACATGCAATTCTTTCATTAGTATACATGTCCGCAGTCACCGAGGTGTAATCCTGAAAACCAGGGTGTTATTTTAGCGTTAGACATAGATGCGCACTTTAATGCCATCAGCATTAGAGTTCCTTCGTGTACGTCGTACTGGTTACTTTCAGCAATTACAGAACTGCACGAAGACAGGGAATGAGGAGAGGCCAACAGAGAGCGAGAGAGAGAAAACTTTATTTGCCACTTGAGCGCTGGGAGTTAGGCCACGTGGGCCGAGTGTGGCCCCCACGTGGGGGCGAAGTCTTGAGCACAAGAGATGCGAATACGCACACACACAACGCATCTGCGCTTTCTCTAACAAGTGGTGGTGCTGGCGTCTGCTATGGGTAACGTTGCATTGGAAGCAAAGAGGAAGCTACCAATTGGCTAGGCCTAATGAGGCCTTCTGTTTCCTTGCCACCGCTCAGAGCAGCAATGAAGTGCAGGGTGTTCACAGGGAAGATAAGGGGAGATCATCTTGAAGTGTTAAAAATGCACAAATTTTTATTTTGCACGGTATCATATTCGGGATCTATGCACACTTTAAAATACTGGGCAAAAAGATTTGAGGGCCTATTTTCACCTAAATTTACAAAAAACATGCATTTCGCGTCTACGAAGGGCAGAAATGTGACTTCGGAGCGAAATGCGGCAGAACATCGTGCTCCTCGCGTCCCACAACTGTCTTCAATGGCCGCCATCATAGTTTTGTTTGAAAACTAAGCCCCTTTCCCACATCCTGGTATTACTGTTGTGAGATATTTATTGAAAGGCCCGCATTGCGCTGTATTTTAGGCCTCCGCAACTACCTTAAAAGCGCTGGCACACAAGCATCAAATGCGTTTTTCTCAGCTTCGTGTGTTTCGGAACCGTGACTAGCCTTACGGGAGTTTATAATACGTTTTTATGGTGCAATTTCAGTTATTATTCTACCGTAGAATTCTGAAATTACTGAATTGTGGAGAAATGCTATATTTTGTTCGCTGAGTCGAACACTACTGAATTTGTGAACAATAATGTCACCTAGCTACAATTCATAATTATGGTGGTTGGACATACTTGAACAATTTTTACATTGATATACCTAAATAAAGCATAAATAGCCAAGCTCCAGAGAGCAGACTTTTGGCTACGGCTTCATTTCAATCGAAAGCAGAAAATGGTGAAAGAAAGTGTCTTAATAACCCAGAAGAGTTTAGCTAAATAGGCTTCAGTTATTTTCGCATTTATGGAATCTAATTGAGGCATGCAGAAACCTATTGTGTTTCTAAACCAGGAAAAAACACATATGCACACACAATTTCACTACGATATCTTTAATAACAAATTTTCATTTCAAGCCGGCCATCTCCCCATGAGTAATTTTCAAAAACGGGCATATTTAGTTATAGTCATGATTGTTTCGCGAGCATAGTGACCGCCTTGATGGACGCCGAAACGGTTATGATAGAAGTTGACGGCGCATTAACTTTAAGAACGGCTTATTAACTTCTAAGTGTTAACATTTAGGAGCTTGGTAGCAATTAGATAATTGTAGCGGGCCGTCAGGGCAGCTAGCGCGAGTTAGTTAATGTGTAAAAATGTATTTGTGCGTAATCATTGTATGGCTATGTTTGCGGTTTCGTGTCATCACGACCTTGTCATGGCGAGAATGTTTTAATGTTATAAGGAGAATGGTTGCACTAGATAAGAGCATCGAAAAATATCGCTGGGGAAATCATAGGTTGCATGTTGGGTAATTAGCTGCTAATTAATATGAGGACGAAATATGACACAACGAGTGGGGCGGAAGCAAAAATGGCGCTAATTTGAAAACATCGGAACTGGGCACAGCTATAGCTGGCGCCAAATTTGACAAACCGGAAGTGTGGACGAAGCAAACCGTGGCGCCAAATTTCAAAACAAAGCGTTGAGCCAAGTTTTAAAACACGAAAAGCGCAATGATGGAACTTGACTAATTCAGGCAAAGAGGGGCAAATAGAGGCGTGGAGGCGTCAATGCTTACGCATTCTTCCAGCGCGGGTGCCGCAGAGACCTTATAACGTTTTCTCTCGGCTCTACGACGCATAGAACTTCGTCCGTCCAGACGCATCGAAGAGGCGCGGGGCTGCTGCGGAGCCTGCACAGTCACTACCAGGAAGTGACGTAGGTCAGAACAGACCCATGGCACTAATTTCGCGCTTTCCCTCTGGTGCGAGCGGCGGTATGCCAGGCACTGCTCCAGCAGGGGCGGAGAGAGGTAGCCGTGGCTACGCTCTGCTTACGAGTCCCTTAGGTACGCCTAAACAGCTGAAATTTCTCACGCCAGTGCACTGAGTAATAATAATATTTATTGGTTTTTTGGAAAGCAATTGGCGCATTATCTGTCTCATGCTTCGGAGGACAGCTGAACCGCGCCGTAAGAGAAGGGATAAAGGAGGGAGTGAAAGAAGAAATAAAGAAAGAGGTGCCGTAGGGGAGGGCTCCGGAGAAATTTACACCACCTGGGGATCTTTACCGTGCACTGACATCGCTCAGGACACGGACGCCTAAGCGTATTACTTCGATGAAAACGCAGCCGCCACGGTGTGGTTCAACGCGGGAACTCCGGATGAGTTGCCGAGCGCTCTAACCACTGAGCCACCGCTGAGGGCAGTTTTACATTTATTCACACCTGATAATTGAAATTGGATACGCTAAAGGATCGCTACTATTCAATAAATGCAAAAAGAGTTTAAGAATTGATACACAAGACTTCATTCGCAGATTTAACTCGATTACTAACAAATATGATATGACGTCCGCCATCTCATTCGATATATGATCGCGACAGAATCATTTTAGCTCAAACAGCCTATGAGCACAAACTATATTGCTTCTCACGACAGAATTTCAGGCCAGACCCTAATGAATGCCATCCCTTTTGCCTAAGTTAGACATATGGAAGGCTTTTGCTTGATACGTGACAAGTACTCAGTTCTGGTCCTCTTTATTTCCGCCTACCCTGTTGCCATAAATATCTATGGCGAATAGTGGACTTTGTACAAAGCTCTGTTTGGTTGGCTGGGAATTGCTTGACTCGTTAACTCTACAAATTCCACGTTTTGGAAAAAGTGCCACCTGCTTTTATAACTGTGCACATTTTGTTTCAGCGCCACTCGCTTCAACCGGCCAGGCCTTTGAACAACTCGAGCCCTTTCAGGTAAGCAGCGTTTATCGCCCACGAGCTCTCATATCGCGTCGTGTATTTTGTCTGTCCATTAGTGTGCCTTACGTGCCGTCGTGTTCGCGCAGTTTGTACTCGATCACTTCAAAGTTAACAGTCAATGACAATTGTTGGTGCCTACTTTTACCTCCCAAAACAGCAGTTTCGCTTATTAGACGCTTTTTAAGGGGGGATCCGTATTTCCAGAAGTCACTCGGTGTTAATGTCGCGCATAGAAATTTCAAGATTCTTGAAGTTGCATGCATCGAAATACTGCAGCCGTGACCCAGGGCAGGACATCATGGCCGGAAATTCCACTCAGCATGTCGGTGCCGCCGCGACTGTGCCACAATGGCATCAGCGCGCGTTTAGTTATTGATTCATTATGCTGTTAATGGCCATCTTTCGAGGTTACTGCTTAAGAGAGGGAGGGGGTGGCAGTAAATGTTGGTAGATTTTTGGAGAAAGTAGATGGCGCAGTATCTGTCCCACATATCTGCAGAATTCTGAACCGCGTCATAAGGGAAGGGATGAAGAAGATAGTGACAGAAGAAAGGTAGAAAGAGGTGCCGTAGAGGAGCGTTCTGGAATAATTTCGACCACCTGGGGATCTTTAACGTGCACTGACATCGCACAGCACACATGCGCCTAAGCTTTTCGCCTCCATCGAAACGCAGCCGCCGCGGTCGGGTTCGGATCCGGGACCTCCGGATTATTAGCCGATTGCGCTAACCACTGAGCCACCGCGGCGGATGTGTGGTACAAAAAAGAAAATGTCAGTGACAACATAATACAGAAAAGGCAGACAAAAATAAACAATAATGAAAAGAAAGTGTACGCGCAGTATTGTACTTATTTTGAGAAAAAGTTTTACAACGCTAGTGTCATCACTAGAATATGCAATGATTAATACAGCTAAATCGCTAAAGCCAAGCTAAATCATTGCAACAAAATATTAGGGTGCATGAGGAATCTTCCCATAAGGCGGATCTTTAGATAAAACAAAGATTGTAAGGAAGAAAGGGTGACACCTTTAGGACTGTGGGTTAAGGTACATGTAACTCCAGCCACGGATTAGGTCTTGAAGTTTTATTGTGCCCGATTCCGTAGCGATGTTTGATGGTAAATGGTTCCATGCGATGATCGTGCCTAAAATGAATGACTTCGCGAAAAAGAATTCCTGAAAATGTGCGGCATCTGAGCGTCTGAATTTAAACGCCGGCATTTTTTATGGTGACAGAGTGACAGCGATGGACAGCTCGCTCTCCGGACAAAGCTGTGGGGACCCAAACACCTTATATTGGACACGAATACTCTAAGAGGGAGGGTGGTGTTAGGAAGAGACATTACGAAGAAAGAGTGCTATGACACAAGTGAGCGGCGGCTATGTGCTATGTTGCGCTATGTATTTTTTGTGTACTAGGAGGAAGAGAAAGCTTCGAAGAAAGCACTAAGCATCGAGTATATGCTGCGCCAGAGTCACCAAGGCCAAGTTGTGCGTCAGTTGGTCAGATATCAACCACACGCGCTTGACTGGGGGCTGGAGTGTGGATTAAAGGGGATTAATGTGCTTCAGGGCAAGTGCAAAGGATATGTTTCAGATTAATGTATGGTTGCGGAGAAGTTGAGACATTCAGGAGGGCGATGGAAAAATCAGGATGCTCTAATTGACGCCGAACGTTATTGATCAGCAAACACTCCGTTTTTAAATTCTATGTTGATACAGCCTGACGTCGCGATTCCCTTAAGACATGAAAAAATTCTATTAAGGAAGGGCGTTGAACTGAATGAATCGAGATTAATCTAACTCATGTTTTTTCACCTCTGGGAAGGTTTCCTATTTATATGGTATGAGTAGACATGTTCAGGCGAGCAAGCTATTTGGAAATTTTCTGTGCGCACCACCTCCCTCTCTTTCTTAAAAATATAGTTTTCATAGGGTGTGTGGGAGTATTCGTATTTTAGTTATTCTAGTTCCTAGTGCTAACTTGTATTAGACGGTGGAAACATTAGGCTTATCCATTATTTCAAAGCCTCCAGAGCCCACACAACATTCTTCCTTGCTCCCTGGATTCAGAAGGACCCAAAGGTCTAGTGCGACACCCTGACTCCGAAGTCGATGGTAGTTACGTGTCTTTGTGCTACGGAAAGCTTAGGAACACGCAGGCACTCAGAAAACTTTCTGGAGCACTGCTTGTGATGCTAAACTCTCTCCTCTTATGGCATCGCAACGCCTTGTGCGCGATCAGCTTTCAGCTCGGGCACTAACAAGCCCCCATTCTATGCACACCCGTGAATTTCAGGTGCCGGGAGTTGCAGCGAGTAACGAGAGCACTACAGTGCCTGACATTCCATCTTTGGAACCAGCCTCGCGAGAACCGTGGCGCCCCGAGGAACGTGAGTATCTGCGTGTGTGTTTTTTTGAAGCGAAAAGCTTCGCTACGCCAGCTTTTCGAGCCCTCAGCGGGGCTGCAAAATTGACCTTAAAAATACCTTCAAGTTAGCGGGGCCGCAAGTTTGACCTTGAATGCAGTTAGATGCCAAACCATGAGAAAACTGGTGCACTCAAGTTCAACCTGACGGCAGCTACAGCAGTAACACCAGCGTCTGTTACACCATCTATCTCGACTTTGACCTTTACCCATCATTCAAGCGGGATATCATCTACCGGAATCGCATGTGGTCATGAAAGTGGGTTCTGCATAAAACGCGGGTGCACGTTGATCTGTTCGGCGGAACACTAGGTGTGACCGAGGTGACGCCTGCCGTGGAGAGCGGCAGAAGTGCGCTTCGTCACCGCAGTGCAGAGAGAGGAAAAGAGGCATCTCAGTTGGGTGCCTACTCTCTTCTTGACGAAACACACCTTGACCGAGCAAAGCGGGAAAGCGCCTGCTGGATTCGCATGCGCAGGCCATCAAAGTGGGTTCTGCTAGGTGTGTTCGATGTGGCGGCTGCCGCGGAGACCGCCAGTCGCTCGACCACAAATGTAGCCAGGGAGATGGAGCGTTTTGCTTTCGATCAGGGTTAACCAGAGCTAAACCACCAGCAGTTCTTTTTGGTTTGGAGGTGATGATCGCCTTGTGACGTGAATACTGTCATCGACATTCATTGTAAGAAGCAGTGAGTGTGGGGCTGAGGCTGTCCTCTCCAACCTTTCTTTCTATTGTTGTTGGGAACTTCCGGTTTTTCTCTCACATTTATCGTGAGGAAGCCGCTCTAACATGGCCGGGACGCTCTAATGCATGTCGCGGCGCAAAACTGGCAGATTAAAAGCGACGAGCATACAGCGATCCGACAGCATGACCTGAGTGGAGGGATGTCAGTATGCGCGTGTGTGTGGAATGTGGCTGCATCAATCGCAGCAATACCCGCGGTAGCATACTTCCCTTGAACTTAAACTTCTATTACCGAAAGTTCCCAGAGGTATAGCGCGGGAGAGCGAGGGCGCGCTGAACACAAATCAACGGAGCTTCCTTGTAGCGTGCATTAAATCTGCCTGGATCTGCCGTGGGAACCGCAATCTACAAGCATCTCGCGCACTTCATAAGAGGCGAATCCATAATTTAGATTCTCGAACTTGCCCTCAACCTGGAGGGAGCTTTTGACAACTTGTCCCATGCAAGTATGTTGCATAGTCTGAACAAGACTAGATGTGGCCGAAAGATATTCGGCTACATAAATATTTTCTATCAAACCGCACGATGACCATCAGGGTAGGGGAGGAGAAGTCGGACACTGTCGAGCTCGGCGATAGGGGAACCCTTCAGGGATCGGTCTTGTCGCCCCTGCTCTTTAATCTGGCCCTCCTGCCCCTGCCCGATCTACTCAATCAAATCGAAAGCGTGGACCACTCGTTCTACACCGGCGATATTACGGTGTGGACGATCCAAGCCGGGTCCGATGCCTGGACGGAGAAGGCCTTACAGAGGGCGGCAACGACTGAGCTGGGGACTGAGGTGGGACTGAGCTGCTCTCCCCAGCAATCAGAGCTGGTCATGATTCAACCGGGAAAATTGAAGGAGCTGCCGCCGAACATGATCATCACCATCGACGGAACGGTCATCAAGCCAACACAGCAGATTAGGGTTCTCGGCCTACTACATCAGATCGACAGGAAGGCACATGCCGCCATCACAAGGATCAAGACTAGAACCGAACGGATACTTAGTATGCTTCGGAGGGTATTACCTAAATACCTTGACCAGGCGTATCTCGAAAAGGCCTCATCGTTTATCCTTGGGAACAGCGTCGAGCATAATACAGGTTCCTTATGCCACCAGCGCGCAGTGAATAACGGAAGAACCAAAAGCATTGCAGGTAGTGTGTTCGCAGTTTTTATTTTTTTGTTCAGCTTTTGGTGACTAGGTTGCGCAAGTCGATGCTGACTGCGACTCCACAGGAGGGCAGTTGACAGAAAAATCGCTTGAATGAATCTAAGGGCGGGTACACGCTTGTCCTCTCAACTACCTTAGTCTCTGTCCTCACCTGTGTTTTCAAAATTCGGTATGCTATAACAACCAGGACAAGCAACAAATTTAAAAGCGCCGAGGTGAGGCCGAGATACGGAATGCCTAGGATGATGCAGCTGAGACAGCCGCGCTGTCTGATGCAGCTGATGCAGCCGAGGATGATGCCGCCGAGACACAGCCGCGCGCTGATTTTTTGTGGCCACCGCGGCTCACTGAAGTATTCAGCATTTTGCTGAAGTGTGGTTTAGCATCAAGAATTTTAAAAATTCATCAACACTTTCGGGAGTGCTGCAGTAAAAACTCGAGATGAGTTCCCCCAACTCAAGCAGCCTTAATGTCATGAAAACTTTTGATGATGATGATGATGCTGTAATGACGATGAGTTCCACAGGCGTAATGGCTGAAAACTGCGCCGCCCGCTATAAAAGGAGCACTTCGTCGTCTTCGGACTGGGCGGCTAACAAAGAAGCGAAATGGGCAGTTGTGACAATTTTTAGGCATTTATTCGAGAATTAGAGTTCCCGATAAAGTTACGTGTAATGTTCACGATCAGGCTAACGTAAATGTATATCTTTTTGTCCGTCGCATCGTGAAGGTTGAATGCTCAAAAACTATAAAACCTTTTCCTCGTGCGAGCACGGTCCTTTACATTCAGGTGCGCTTTGTAGCCCTCGCGATTTTGATATTGATAGACAGGGCTCTTCGGGAGGCACCTTGATTTGGAGTACACTTAATCTTCACTTTAAGGCAATGACGCGTTAGCATTATAGGGTCCCTACATCGGCCTGGGGTCCTCTTTGCATATCACATTGCAGACACGGACAGTGTCAAACAAATACAAAGCCGCCCTTTAACCAAGTCAAGTGAAGCCGCCTGATCGTCTAATTTTCCTCTGCAATGTAGATCACAAATTTTTTGCAAAGCTTATTTGCAATCGGCTGCATCTAGCTGTCGCTATGACATAATAGGTATGCATCAGGTCTGCGGTATCAGTGGCCGCAGCATTCAAACCCTTATTCTTATTGCACGTTCAGTTTTGAAGACAGTATCGGATGAGACCTGACAAGTAACTTTAATTATAATCTTGAACTCGTTTGCTTCAGTAATACTAACAGCGCAACTACCCCTGTTTTCTCCCTTGCGCAATGTTAAATTATTATTTTATCTGATGCAGATGATGTCGCCTTCAAGCCATTGCATTTGACTGAACCGTTTGGTGAGGTATCAAGTGCGGCTCTTAATTTAAATAAATCCAAAGAGTTTTGGTTCAGTCATTGGGGGTGCAACGCCAGGCCTTTTTGGGGACATAACCTGGGACTGTGGGACCCTTCACTACCTATGGGTTTGTTTTCAACAAATGCGCAAAAGTGAAGCCTACTGCAGATAGTCTGGATAATCATGAAGATATTCTCCATGAGGCGACAATGTCAGGCTTGGATGGGTAGGGACATGACAGTGTGTGCTCGCGCTCGAGTCGGGAGCAATTTGTTTTGCACAGAACTTGCCTATGTGCTACAGGTTCTCCACTGTTTTAGGAAGAAAGTGGAGGTGATGCACAGAATAACTGCTACATTCGTCGGCGTTCCCTATGAGAACCCATGCATCGAACTAACATATTTCTTTCTATAAACCCTGGTACAATAGTCCTTGTTCACTTATTCCTGCATCAGCTTGTTTCGCGTTTTTTTTTAATTTTCAAATCGGCAAACCTGCCTTTTTTAGTAGCTGTGCTTATCAGGCGTCCCTATGTTGATTTGCCTTTTCTATTGGCACCGATTGGACGAACTCGTGAGGGGCCTTTATAAAGATACCTTAAGGAAGTTAGACAACTCAATTTCCTCACTGTGCGCATTTCTTTAGTCTACTTGTATATCCTTTCATGAAGGCAGATTATTCAGGCATTTACAGAGTATTTGTGTCCTGTACCGTTGTATCAGCAACCTTTTCTGGAGTTTCTTGACGCCCGTGTTTTAGAACGTGTTTGCGAATGTGCATTAATTCTGGTGTAAAAATATTCTTTAAACAGAACACATGCTGCCTAGGAAGGCATGACTTCATGCAAAGGAGATGCTTGCGCCATGGACGGTGAATTGCTGCCTGTGCAATGCACCAGAGGCATTTGGCCATTGTTTTATCCTGTGCATTGATGCTATGTTTTTCTGGGACATATTACAAATAACAATTAAGAAGGACGTCGACATCACAGCATACAGTGTCCGTTTTTGCCTATGTAGAAAAACTGTGTTGTGCCATGTGATCTCATTATTTTGCTAGGACCGTTTAGTCGTAGGAAAGGCAGCTTGATGGACCGCCGCACCGAATCACCATGGTCTCCGAAATCTTTGTTTCGTGAGCAGTGCACTTTGGTGCGGGGAGTATTGCTACCCTGGAGGAGCCGCCTAGCTGGCTCCCCTTTCTGGATGCATGTATATTCCTCCCAGATTTTTTTATGTTTTGGAAGGTGGGGTCGTGCAGGTGTATTGTGGCCTGATGTTTTGGGGCGCAAGCATGATTAGACTTTTGTTTTCGGATCTATTTCCATGCAATAAAGAAAAAAAAGTGCCTCATTGGCTTAGCAACATGTCTGATTTGCGAACCAAGGGTCGCAGGTTTGATTACCATATAATTACCCAATTGTTTTTTTAAATGTGCAGTCCTACTCGTCCTAATGATGCTTGAGTAATGTTGCGACCTTATGATCACCTTTATCAAATTTTTTATTCGTCGGACATGCGGAAAAGTGAGAATCTTCCTTTGTTCTCTCCCTTTCTACCTCTTCCTCCTTTCTCCTTCCCACGTGTAGGGTGGCATACCGTGCGCTGCCTAGTTTACTTCCCTGCCTTTCTCTTTCTTTATTCGTTTTAAATCCAGCGGCCCCTTCTTCGCGGACTTCTCGACCAATCCGGATTTTCTGAACCCGTCACCGCCAACTACAAGGCAGGGTTCTCCACTAATCAAGCGTCTTAACGTTACAGATTTAAAAGAAGATAGGAGTCGGTCGCAGCCCACGCATGTTTATTGGAATGTCGAAACTCGCGGGGCAGCCCAGCGGTTGATAAATATAGCCGCCGTAGCAGCAAGCCCTCTGACGTAATGTCATGTGAAGGCTTCGTATTGAAATGAGGGATTAAACCAATGCCATTGAGAACCACAAACCCGCATGACGCATTGAACTTCCGTTGGGCGAGGAGTTGCATCCTCCAAGAACTCTCCTCCTCGTCGCTACTAGCAAATCGGTGTCAGAACCCAATAGTGCGGCTGACGAAACGCTCTCCTCCTGGTACTCCAGGCCGCAGCCCTTGTGTGGTTGCATCGCATGCGCGTAAGGAGGCCTGCAGCCCATCGTTTCTGAGTTATTTTCCCATGAGGAACACGCGTTATGTTTTTAATGAACGCATTTAGTGCTCGTCGCCAGATTTATTGAGCCGGCTATTGTCAAAGGAGGAAATTTAGTCAGCTTGTTTTTGAAACATATAACCCGATAATCGCTGATTGCTTTGCGTTGTCTATGAAGGGGCTAAAAAAGCAAGAGGTAATAGCAAAACGCTTGTTTTCAAACCCCATAATCGTTGACTTAGTCTACATAGTAATCTTACACATATTGTTAACGATCATATAGATCATCACCGTCAGCGTAATCATTGTCAGTACTATTGCGGAAGGTCACTATAATCCTCTGACTGCTAGCCAAAAACACTGGTCCCGCAGCTTGTATCATCCGCCACACGTGCTGCAACGCAGCGCCTCCTTCTCCTATCTTCTATATATCTTCTCCTCTTTTGTACATTTTTTGACCTTCCTTCTCTCTATTCTACGTGGCGTGACGGTCAGATCAGCGTTTAGATTCATGCATTTTGTATTATTGGGTCGAAAAAAAACAGGATAGAACAGGCTCACTTGCTTGGCTGGCTGCAAAACAAAAATTGTCAATATTATGTGACGTGACATCCTTAATTCCTGTGTACTTCATATACTTGAGCTGATCAATAGGAAGATGTGCTTGTAACAACAGCGGTCACGATATTCCATGTTTTCAGGCAAGGTGGATGTAATAGAGGACTAACCATAAACTCGGTTATAATGCGCAACAGAGCCTAATATCTATTCATAAACCTATATTTTCTAGCACATCGACTCCAAGGAGATGCCAGCAATGAAAGCATCAAAAGAAAGGCACTCTTCATCGCCGGCGATGCGTATAGGGCACTCTCGCAAGGCATAAAAAATCTGCGCTTGAGCACCAATGAGCATGGTGCCCTCCCGGAATACTGTGGTAATTGTTAGCAGCTATATAGTATTATCGGTAATGGACACTGAAAGCTCGAGTTGTGTGCGCGCAGTTACTTCTTTGGGCATCTTTACTAGAATTGCTGTGTTTTGAGGCGAAGACTGGGCCTCCAGCACAAGCAGCATATAACCACTCGCACAGAGAAACAAAAGCTGGTAGCCATGAGTTTACGCCCACTGCTTTTCAAGCGCAATGCTTTTAACTGCCTCAGTACAGCAGTTTTAGAAAAGTATGTCTAGACACCGTTTGTTTCGTGAAGGATTGTCCGTGGTTCGTGGCGGCTAGTGGGCTTGTGCAGTATTGAGCTAATCTTCAGGCGTATCTGTGTTAAGCCGACGGATCCCCAACTGGATCCCCAAATTTATCACTGGCAAAAACTCAAAATAAACCTATTAGTCTTTGTTGTAAAGATCTCCTATCAGCTAATAAATGACAAAACGCATAGGTCCCCCATTCGCTTCATTCAGTTTTTATACAGCGCTTGCCATCAGCTCAAGTAAAGCGTAACCTCAAACTTTGCACAATAAAATCATTCGTTTTGCTTTTTCTATGAACGCTTAGGAAGTAGAATATTTTCATTTTAAAAGTTAGGTAATGAAAAGATCCTTCAGAATATTATCAAGGAAATTTTTATATTTTATTTTTTGTGCCTATTTTAACGTGGCCTTCCCCTTTACATTGTGTAAGCAGGTCTTTTACCGTTATTCAAAGGCTTGCTGTGATGGCAGATGTGAACAATTTCTTTCTGTTCTGTACCCTTCCTTCCTGGACGCGGTTAAAATGTCTGCAGCATTGTGTAAAAAATAATTCACAGCGACCCCTAATCACATAGTGTTGATAATGTGATGGCGTTAGGTGATGCCTCTATCGGCAGTGGCGTAATTTCTAGTGTAGTGACGTCACTTCTGTCCAGCCAATGCCAACATCCGGCCCGGTGACACCACTTTTACACAGCTAGTCAGCGAACTTTAAGACCGAGGGCGCATTTTTTTAGGCTTCTAAATTTATCGCATAAAAATGGCCTCAGGAAGGCATGCTTTAGCAGCTAAGAAATCCTGCCCTAACGTCCGCGATATAGGAATGACAGATATAGCTCCGTAATGTTGCAACGACCTCGGCCCATCAACAGATGGTGGTGCGCTTGACGCGTTCATAACACGAGGGGCCGAATTTTGTCATTAGAGCTGATAAATTCACGGGTGTGATTAGTGCAAACAGCTTCGTGTAAGCATCTGACATTTAGAATTTGCGTCTGCGATTTTTACCACACCTTATTCATGTCCTTATGCATTTCGTCCAAGGTGTTGCCAGTAGACAAGATGAAGCCAAGGCCGTCGAGCCCAATGAGGTGAGGACAACATTTCGTCTTCACACTCTCTTTTACCTTGAAGTGCGTTGCATGGTTAACCTGATGGCCTCGACTGGTGGTTAAAGCTTAATAAAGTTTCTTTTATATTAGATTTATATCGGTTTAACGTCTCAAGGAGGCTGAGGAAATGAGGGACGCCGTAGTAAAGCGCTCCAGAAATTTCGACCACCTGGGATTTTTTTCATGCGCTGACATCGCACAGTACACGGGCATCTACAATTGCGCCTCTAAATAAATTCCACCTCCGCGGCCGGGATCAAACTCACGTCTTTCGGGTCATCCGCCGATACGCCATATCTACTGAGCCACCGCGGCGCTCGCTTAAAAAATTGTGTGGGTCAAACCCATTCCATCAGATCTGAAGACGTCCAGTTTGAACTTCAATATGTTGCACAAAAATTTCGGCGGATGGGTGTTTTGAGCTTCAACATCTTATTTAAGGCGGTAAGCTCGCCATGACAAGTCCCACGATCTCTCGTGAGCGTTCGGCTGGCGTAACGAAAGCGTCGCAGCGGCATATCCAACGCCGTGTTTGCTGCTGCGCCTGCAGATTCTGCGCGCGAATATTCAATGCCTTTAGCCTCTTTTCGACCGTCAGTCTGACTGGTGAGGCAGCAACCGTCTTTATATAAACCGGAGTTCCGGCCTGCGTATTTATGCGCATCGTAAAGTCGTGCAAAAATGAAATGTGCCGGTCGACATTGCGGACGACAGAAGAGACGACGTTCACTACCGGATGTTCGCGAGTAAACTAAGTGACATAAAAAATAGTTTTGCTAGCTACAGAGATCGCTTCTAAGCGGTTATGGCGGCGATGTTCGCGGTCGGCACGAAACGAGCGTGATAAATTATTAACTGGCGCTATTATAGTCAATTTCCTCGTTATTTTTAAGTTTACCCTCTAGTGCATAACTGTAATTAGCATCGCTTAGTGCGGCCTAGCCGCATCGAATATTTGTATTCTGTAGAGACTCGCGAATATCCGAAATATTCAGATCGCTGATCGCATTTCCTTGTATTCGAGTCGCTTTGCGATTCATGTAGTACATCTTCAAAATAGTTCGAGACCATTCGTCAGCGCCCTTACGTTTTCATGTAGTTTCGAACATTTGGCACCAAGTTCGAACAGAGACGCCATTTTTGATTTTTTTCCGAAGACAGTTTTCAAAAAAAATTATTTATACCCATAAAATCTAGACAAAAGCACATTTGAACGAAAAACCGTTTATGATCGCATTTTTTCTTTTATATAATGTAAGACTTCACTATAACAATCAGTATATCCGCATGTCACCTGACCGCAGGAGACTCAGAGCGGACGCCCGCCTGCGCCCGAATATATCCTTCTGGAACAGTGGGAGGCTCATGGAAGCGGCGGCCCGTATTTTCCCGAAAACTCGGCATCTTGTGAGGAGCAGCGGGACGAAAAACGTAAGTTTACGATTCGCGATTGATACAAGACAGCAACACAGGCCTGCATGAATAAGTGCATATAGTTATTGATACAGCAGTAATGAAAGGAAAGAATATACAAAGGTCTCAACAGCTGATTGCCTCGCTAATATATAATACGTAATAAGGATGCAGTGTTCGTTCTTTCCGCTCACGCTTCAGTTGTGGAAAAGGATCAAGGATGTCGTCTGTGACGTAGTCACGTCGGAAGGAATTCCCTCCCCATGTAGCGGCGACTGCGCATCACGGGACCAACGTTCCTAACCGCTGCCCCGATGAAACACACTTTAGTAGTGTGGGTGGGGTCGGGGGCGGGATGCCCGCTTCTCTCTGGAAAGCGGCGGAAGGTTCCTTTCAGTATTGAGAACGGTTCCCGTACGTGGCTAGAACGTTATGATATCTGCGGCAGACGTTTTCGGGGTGCATGTTTTTGAAAAAAATAATCACTTTTTTGTAGCAACAATTGCCACTCATTCCACTCGTATCAGCAGATGGAGCTTGTACTATCGGCCACAAAAGGTGCAGGTTACGGGTGGCGGCTATGCGGCAAAATATTATTTGGATCTAGCGACGTACGCTAATCGCGTGAAATGTCTGAAGGTGCAATGAAACGATCACGCGTCATTATCTAATACTGGGCAGCAGAGTCGTGCAGCGGCGCAACAGTAATTTTGTAGCGAGAGCTACACTACGCTACCCAGTCGAGCATTTCGCCATGATCCGGTGAAGCCAACAGTGCGCATGCGTGAAACTGGAGAGGAGCAGGAATGGCGCGGCGCATGACGTCAGAGTCGCCGCCGCCGCTGCGCCAGCAGCCCAGCCCGCCCGACAAAGCCCGCGGGCGCCGCGCGTGAATGCGCATGCGCACAACCGGAGAAGGGCAGCTGGTGCGAGACGCATGACGTCAGAGCTCTGCAGCTACCACGGCCGCGCGTAGGGTCGTGTGGATGCGGCTGTGTGCATAAACGCTTAGGTGATACGACTCGGTGTGGTGATTTCAATAGGGAACAAGGTCCTCTTAGTCGATATTATAAAGGAAAAGTTTGATTTTATTTAGCAAGCGATCCTCGCATTCTGACTACACAATGAAGAAGTACCGTTGACCTTGAGTATCTGAGAGAAACCAACCAGTCTAAATACTGTGTAAGCAGTATTGAGACAACTGCGCGTTACTTTACCGATCATAGGCAATGTTTATATCTGTCAAAAGAATGAATAAATAAACAGTGTGTTTAACCGAATACTTCTAAATTTCTTAACATTCAGTCACAACAACAAGCTAGACAGCATGCGTAACAAAGGTGAACTGCAGCTCTGGCTACATATATCCTGCCATAGCTGAGATAAGCCTCTGCTATTTGTTTTTTCTGAGAACATGCATGCCGAAAGCTCTTGTGGCCACTTTTCCCAAAACATTCCAATCATGTCTTTGGGTCAGGTGCCTTAACCAATGTATTATTTTCCTCAGACACGCATCCTGTAAGTTTTCACTTTCTATTGTGAATTTCGGGGTTTTCAAGATGCATGTATATTTGCCACCGCTTCAGTGCTGCAATAGTGTGATTTTAACAGCATTTTTAGAGAGATCTGGCCTTTTTAATGCCACAATAAGTAATTTATCAACAAAGCTGCTACCCTTTCAATAGTTAGGCATCTAAAAATATGCCTGAAATCCTTTTTTCCAGCTTTCGACGGACGAGAAATTGTCGCGCGTGCTGACGCAGCATTGGACGACGTAATGAGGGAGGTAAGTGAACCATACACGGACATTTACGAAACATTTTATAGAGTGCTTTGACAGGTGCTCTCTATTTCTAAAAGGCGCAATCATGGCCCAGAATGAACTGACCAAGCAATAGAGCACTGGCACCGCAAGGCGGAAGACGGCGTCGGTTAATTGAAGGAGTATATGCTGCCAAATATCAATGCAATGACATTAATGTTTAGGTAAGGAGCGGAATCCGCCATAGATGTCATTATATCTGTTGTTTAACCAAGAGTGGTCGGGTGACCTTGTGACGTTATCGCAAAGGGACCACCATGTTTTGAGCACAGCTATCTGCAGCTAGCAATCCGAATAAGGCGGTTGGTGCACCGACAATTTCAAAGAAGCTGATGCAAACACGCACAGATGTTGCAGCAGAAACAGTGTTAAATGTGCAATATAATCTTATCACATTCCTCTTTCAAGGTGGCTTCAGCGTCCCCATAGTTTCCTTTTTTCCTTTATTTTAACTGGCAAAACTGTCGCGCGCAATTACTGAATCTAGCTCTCCTGGCAGAGTTCGATATTGCTATATTGCGGATTCGTGACTGCTATGCTTGACTGCAAGATAGACACCCCTGTCAAGCGCAGCGAAATGTTTCCTATCAAAACCTTTACCGTGTAAGAATCGAAAGATGGCTGGTAGATGGCTGACATCACAAAACAACGAAGAGAGAGGTAGAAATGCATGTGCCTTCTTCCTTCAAGTATTTCCGCTATGAAATCAAATGTGAATTATCCACTAACCTGTTTTATAAATCTTCTCTGTCACCCGTAGAACCTGCGCATATCACGCTACAAGTACGAAGCGCTTTGTGAAGCAGGGCAAACCATTTCAGATCTTGGAACTTCATTGACCTTAAATGCAGAGGCTGCAACTCTAATTGCCAAAAAAATTGCGCGAAAATGACGGAACTAAAAGAGGATCAAAGATGGACACACCTCTCTCTTCTTGTACCATCATATTTGGCAGTTTTTTTTGGCAATCACTTTGAATAGAGCAGCCCATCATGATGTCTAACAGCAAATCTTAAACTACGCTGCACCATAATCCTTCAACACCAGCGATCACCTTCCCTGATCTCTAGAAAGCAAACATTACTTCTTGCCAATATTGTCCATGCGCGTTTATTGTAGGCAATCGAAGCCTTTGGTGAGACTCTCAGAAAAAGTCTGCCTTGGAGTTCCCCCGATGCGCTTCCGGACCACTGGGAGGCTCCTGGGAGCGGCGATCCGAATCTGCCCGAAGAACCATCCTCTCGGGAAGTGCAGCACGACGAGAACCGTGAGTGTGCGATTCGCGATTGACATTAGACTTGAACAGAGGCTTGCATAGAGGAGGGGATATAGTTATTGACACCGCAGTATTTAGATTAAAGAATATGCAAAGGCCGCTAGCTGCTTAGTTCGCTCATCTATGATATGTAATGAGGAACCAGTATTCGTTATTTTCGCGCACTCCTTTGCTGATGAAGGTGTAAAGAATGTCCCTAGTGACGTACACACGTCGGAGGGAATGCCTTCCCTCTGCAGCGGCGACCGCGCATCACGTGACCGACGTTCCTCAACACACTTTAATGGTGTGGACGGGGTCAGGGCGGATGATCGTTTCTCTCTGCAAAGCGACGGAATCTAGATTTCAGTATGATGAATGTTTCTGGTACATGGATAGAACATTTTGATATCGTCGGCAGACGTTTAAGGGATGCATGCATCTGTTCGAAAAACAACAGTATTTCTTGCATGCCTTGTAGCTTCTCTGGCTCGTGCCAGCGGATGTAGCAAGTAATATTGGCCACAAAAAGGTTACAGGTTACGGGATGCAGCTATGCGGGAAAATGTATTTGGATCTAGCGACGGACGCTAATCACGTGAAATGTCTTAAAGTGTGTGCAAACGATCACGCGTTATTAGCTGTTACAGGACGGCTGGGTCACGGGGTGGCGCAACAATATTTTTATTTTCCGACAAAGCGCATGCTGAAAACTTTGAGGCCGGCAGTATATACGTGTCCCCGCAACTTCAAACATGTGTTTGGGTTACGCGCCTTCACCAAAGTTTTATTTTCCTCGGACCCGCATCCAGTTAAATTTCGACTTCAGTAGTGAATTTCTGCTTTTTCGAGCTGCATATTTATTTGCGGCTGCTTCATTAATTCAATAGTGTGATTGTAACAGTATTTCTTTAGTGGATCTGGGCTTTTTACTGTCACGATAAGTCATTCACCAACACAACAGCTACGCTTGCGATTTTTAGCCTTCTTCTAAACCCAGAGTCCGCAGTACCTGTATGACTGCTGAGATTTACACCGACTCAAAAGAATTTCTCGTAATAAATAAAGGCTTTATATACGTGCTTGTTGTATTCTGCGCATTTTTATTTCACCTGATTGATAGTTTGAAACTGAAATATTGGGGTGTATCCTTTAGAAAAGCCTGCCGGATCGTTTGGTTGATTGAAGTCTAAGGTGTACCCGACTTTATTAGTGATTACCTTAGTAAATATCTTGCAGGCAACGGATAGTAAGCTGATCGGCCTGTAATTTTACAAGTCCTTGTGCTCTCATTTTTGATGATTTAAGATAAAACTTGCTTCTGGTACGGTCGAGGTCATAAGACATTGCGTATACGGGGTGGCTAGTTTTTCTAGCATGATCTCTCCTCCGGTCGTCAGCAGATCTGCTGTCACCTGATCCTCCCCACCTGCCTTTTCCTTTCCCATTGCTCTTTAGGCTTTCTTTACTTCCTCTCTCGTCACTGGCAGGATGACGCAGTGGTGTGGGATACTGTCTCTCTCATTGATGTTTCGGATTTCATTGCCTACTGTACCGATTTTTATAGAACTGTTTTGCGTATCCATGTTGCTAATGTCATTGCCCTCCTGTTCTCTTTCATTCTTTATTTATTTTTTCTCACTATACAGTGAAAAACGAGCCAAGGGAAAAGCCGTTCAAGCATGGCTTGAGTTGTCTTTGGCCCAACTTATCAAGCATTGGCAGCAGCGAGAAACGCACAAAAAGCAATGTCCTAGGACGCAGCTAGCTCTGTCAGTATAAAGCAAAACATAAAGCAATGAAAATGAAACCATAGTTAGTGGTACAAACATTCAACTTATCAAAATAAACTTCATCACATGGCACGAATTGAGCGCTGATCATATGCTACACAAAATAATAAAGATTCAGCGTATGAACATGGCAATGATTTCAGAAAGCTGCAGTTTATTAATGTCGATACCTTGAATTATATAGTCAATCAACATACGTGGTAACAGATCATGCAGCATTTGTCGACGGTAATTAGTCCGGCAGGTAGATATTTTCCAAAATGGGGCAGACGTGGTAGAGTATACTGAATCGGCTAAGCGTTGTCAGGCAATGTCGGTAAGGGTATGGATTCTATGCTTTTGACTAATATAATAGTCTCGTGATAACCTAAACTTGTACAGCTCGCTAACTCGAGTATATTGAACTCTTGAAGAGGTGAGAGATAGATTGCAGGTATAGTACGTTAGCAATAATGCGTTTCCTCTTAACCACTTTTAGGCTGCCTCCATTCTTTAGAGCATGCGCGATTGTCTCCATATTGAGCTTCGTTATGCCGGTAACCGTGCGCTTGTTTATTAACTTCGCTAGCTCTGCTAGTTATATTCTGTCTGTAGGGTTAGTTCCCCTCATGGTTTGACGTTTCTTAATCAGACCTTTTGTCTCATGAGATAGCTTGCCGGTATCCTGTCGAACCGTCCTACCGCCTGTTTTTACTGTGCACTGCGCAACGACATCTGTCAATTTATACATCATTGTATGCAAATTAAGATCGCCATCCTGAGTTAAACTGAATATGGGTTTTGCAGCGATATCCTCAATTACTCTATTTTACCTCTTACTGCTAACTCGTTAATGAACTTCTTCACTATCTTCTTCCTTTCTGTCTTCAAGTCTAAGCTAATTAGATTATGGCATATTATGAACAATTTCAATGTCAGCATAGATGGCGGACCTCTCTGTGCAAGGATATCTGGGCGAAAGTTGAAGGAAAGGTGACACATTGCCAAATAAGCAGGGAGATTAAACTGTGGATAAAATTGCATGGGTGCTTGTTTTTTATGTATATATGTTTAGTGTATGAAAATGACATTAGCATTGTGAGGGAACTCTTCTGGTGCTTGTAGACCGATGCGAATCTAGTCAATAGCACTTCCAGAAAAGGTACCGTCTTTTTAAATTTAAGGTTTATATTACCTATTCACCGATCTGTGTGGACTAGTACCATTGCACTGCCTTGGTTTTGCGAATGAGAAAAATAATTAATATGACCTACTAATCTATTACTATCACAAGAACTCTACCATGCACCTAATTGATACAAATAAACTAATGTGAAAAAGTGCTACTGCTGGCCCGTTCCTCTCTGCCACGGTACACATAAAGAACACTGAATTATCTGGGCAGTTCTTCACTCCACATGTGCTCATTCGCTCCTCCCACTGCTCGGTTCTTTTTCAGAGGACCTCAATATCATTCCTTTGCACAGCCTGTTTCTCGCCTTTGAGAAGTGCGGCGACCTCTTCACCAAGCAGTACAACATGGAAATGCATACCCGGTGGAAACACTGGAATAGCATGGAGGGAATCCACAACTGCACGCACTGCTCCTACACGAGCACTCGCAAGTAGGTCTTACAGTGCCGTTCCTTGCTTGACGCCATCGTGACTAGTGAACTGGAGAGATGTCCTTTTGCTGATGAGGAATCTTTTGAAGCCATAAATATTTTTAAAAAGCAGAAATCGTGAAGTTGCCTAAATAGTACGCAATAAATGCTTGAATGCCACGATTTAAGAACAGAACACGACGCAGTCACCAGCAAGACTAGTAGCAGTAGCGTACTCGAAAGTGTCCCTTCGCGCTTTTTTGCAGGCTTCGTATTCTTTTCCCATCAGGAAACACTGCCCGCTTTTTCCAGTAAGCCAACGATTACAGTCTAAACGAGCCTGACGGTCGCACTGATAGCGTGCGTTGTATTCGATGTTCGTTGAAAGTGAACTCCTCCTATTACACCCAAATTTTAAAATCAGAGAAACAATACTTATGTTTGAAAAATTGAGTTAGGGAGTAATGGGCGTCTCATACTTGAAAAGCCTTATTAAGGCCCTATAGCTTTTCCAAGCTATCCACGGTGGTCATTATTCACCCCGCCGAGAACCTTGCCGGCAACAAACTGCTTTAGGGACGTTACATAACTAATTAAGGTAAGCGTTCAAGGCAGGTGGAAATACGACTCCACGTCGTGGTCTTCATAATGTTCCTGAAAGTCTGGGAGTGCTCGTACTTTACTTACAATGCTTTATCGTTCGTGGTTCAGTGATGTCGGCGTTAACGAAGTCACCCGTTCCGGCCAGCTGCCCAATAACGACACGTTGCCACAAACAGCACGTGCGTCACAGTCGTCTGCCATGGCTGGGTCCATGCGGCCCTGAAGCTAGCGCAAGAAGGCGCAGAACGTGTTAACTGCAGAGCCTGCCTGGGCGTTGTCTACATCCGGTGGCAGCGCAGATTGTGAAGAGCAGATTGGGCTGGTGACACTTGCCACGTGATCTGCTGGGCAAGCCAGGCATGACAAGTGATTGCTACTCAAACTTCTCTAATCGCTACCTTTATTTGATCGCCGACCACGCTCTAATCTCACTTGCACTTTAGAGGTTTGCCCAGCTGGCACACCCTTATCCAGTGATCACCATTGTATGCCTTAACCCGTCGGCACGCCTCGCGGGCGAGTTTGCGTAGTTTTAGTGCAGCCTTTTGTTACTTTTCAAGGTCCCGATGTTCTCTTCAGAGCAACGTAACCAGGGCCGGGTGGCATTATTCGCCATCTGCGGTAGCGGGAAGTGCGAGTTTTATATACAGCTGCCGAGTCCACGGCGAATCTTTGTTCGACCTAACCGAGTTGCACGGCGGCAGTCGTTCGTTATATCTGAGACGCAGTGCCACTCCTCTTACACACACTTTTACGGTAGCGGCACCTTATTTCGTAATAAGCGAGTGTTCGTTATAACCGCGGCCGTTGTTTGCTGCCTCCCCAGTGTAGAAATCGGCACTGTGATGCCGCTGCTGCGATGTCAGAATTGAGCGAATCTCCCGTGTAGGAAATGGCCCGGCAGGTGCTTTTGGTAGCGGCCTCTCTCGAGGACTGGCGCAAGTTGACGAGCCGCCCACCACTTCTGGTCGCCTCGTGGCCTGCGCCTCATTAGCGCTGAACTTTATGGATGCAAAGAATTGAGTGTGACTTTGCGCGTGCTTGTTTCAATACTTTCAGAGCTGAACTGAGCAGTGGTACCTCAGACGCTCCTCAATAAGCCTGATTATCAAGCATTACTGTTAAGTCGCTCACATTACAACCGAAGTATGGGTCAACCGAGGTTTCCTTAGCGAGGACATAGGAAGGAAACGTCAACAGGGGAGGAAATAAAGTTAGCGTGAGACGTTCGCTCATGCGGAAGAGATGCGTCAGAAGCAGGAAAAGATGCGACTAACACCAGCGGCAGGAATATAAATTTAAGGTGCGATCGTCACTGGCAAAATCATAACCTTGAAAGAGATGTGCTCACATAACTTGATACCTTTAGCCTACTGTGTCCCGCGTTTTCCTTTGCGAAGTTCCGGAAGACAGCCCACCACTGGTTAGCGCGCGCTGATTGCTCCTGATGCTGCATGCGCACGCGCAGTTGCCCGAAACCTGGTGCCTCCTGGCGCTGTCAGGGTGATGTCGAATGTGTACTGGCTGCGCGGGCTCCAGGTACTACGGAACGGCACCGGTAACGGTAACATGGTACATGCTATGCTAAAGGTGTCTACTAAAGGAGGCATCCGGAGAAAATATTCGTAGTCGTGTGGTGATTCTCCTTATCCTTACCCTTCATGTACGCAGGGTTGATATCATCAGGCATGAGCGTACCCACGTTGACAGGCGAGAGTCCGTGTGCCATTTGTGTCAGAAGAGGTTCTCCCGGCCGGACAATCTCAAGCTTCACATGATGATCCATAGTGGTGATAAGCCCTACGAGTGCGGCCAGTGTAGCAAGAGGTTCAGGCAACGCGTCCATGCAAGGAGGCACGAGCAGGTCATACACTCCCGCCGGTACCCGCTGACCTGCCCGCGGTGCGGGGCTGGTGCCGAGGACGTCACGAAGCTCAGGCGCCACACCTGCAAGCCGCTGGGCACGACGGAGGGTAAAGAAGGATTCAAGCGGGGACGAGGACGGCCACGCTTAATGGCCGACGGAACTGCGCCAAAGGTACGACCGCGAAACACAGTGGAGGGTACGCAGCTGCAAGTAGGAGTGAAGCGGGGCCGAGGTAGACCACGTAAAGTAATAGCGCAAGACGCGTCAGCGCCGGCACCGTAGAAGCTTACGGGAGTTGCACTACCCCAGCAAGCAGTGAAACCAGGTCAAGGTCGACCACGTAAAGAGGCAGCACAAGATGCGTCGGCGATGTAGCGAGATGTAGCGCGATGCAGGGTTCTGTACTGAATAAATAACTTTTTTTACATACACTTTACGTATCCATGCCTCAAATGAAAAGCAAAACGAAGTCAAACTGTAATGGAAAAGACGAAGGGGTAAACAACGCCCCGGAATGTGATATCACACGATGTGAGCTTGTCTTGACAATGAAGGGAAGGTTATATGTGTAGCCTTCCAGGGACTCCGGAACTTGGTTTTGAGTTGGGGGAGGCAAGACATCGAGCTTATTTTGATGTTTATTTGATGCTCAGTTGCACACATTTTTAATAATTTTCATTTTTCAATGTTCAAAGGTTGATGCAAACTTTAAGGATGTGGTTATGACACTCCAGCAGTCAGGAATACAGATAAAAAGGCTTCAAAAGAAACCGTTTAAAGGTCTGACTCGCGCCCACTAAGAACTAAATGACTCGACTGCGGCGATACGCACAAGCATGCTCGGCGGGCAATGAACTGAATGCTTGAATTTTTTTAAGCGCTCAATTTAAACAAGGCAACGAACCTTCGTGATAAAGCACCAAAGCCAACTACAACAATCTGGGAAAATGTGGAAGGATTCGCACATAGCCAATATCAATGGAGATAAGTCTGATCGCATCTGGTGTCAAAAACAAAATGATAAAGCCGTGTGCCAGTGGTTCTGAGTGCGAACGCACAAACAGGGCAAATGTTCACTGCAATATAAAATGAAGTGGAATGGGACGTTTTATAGACGAGAAGGATTACGCACAAGGAGTGATCAGTCGCTTTTGAAGTTTGTGCATAATTTCTTTAAATTCTGCTAATTTTGATAATGTACACGCTGCAGGCAGTCTACTTTTGTTCGGACATGACTGCTTTAAGTTATTTATATTCGAAATTTCCACAACTGGCTACTAAACCAAATAGTTCAGCCCCGCTGTGCTTTGCATGAAAAGATTCCTAGAACTGAAGTGTTTCAATTGTAAGAAATCAGATCAAAGTGAAAGAAATTGGAGCCAGGGGGCAGGCGGGCACTGCCTGTTGTAGAAAAGTGTTGGGGGTGACTGCCCCTCTTGACCCCCCTGTTTGGGGTCCCTGGTGGCTGCATTATTTTGTCACGCCGTCAAATAATTCCGCCATCGGGCGGTTCGCCCGGCCGCCTGGCCCATTTCTGCTCTTTTGTGCTCGATAGCTACAGCCCGTCGATGGGGTAGCTGGCGTCATCTACCGAAGAATCTTGACACAAGGTGGTGGTGGTGGTAAATTTTAATGAATATTGAGCCATATCTTAAACTATTCTTCGGTTGGCTCTTGGTCGCGCGAAGTTGGCGGCATTCGGTGACGTCCGGTGTCTTCCAAAGCCCAGCCCACCAGCTGATTTGGGAAAGCTGGGTCGGTGCTGGACACCGCAACCTCCCTTCGCTGGAGGTCAGTGAGTTCTCACTTCGATGGGGGCTGTAACTCAGAGCATATGTATACTATGTGACGGAAAGCAGCTCTTGGGGCTCTGCATAGGGTACACTCTGGAGAGAACAGACCTGGGTACATTAGTGCTAAAAGGGCGGGGGAGAAAACAGTGCAAGGTTGTAGCTGGCGGCACGTCACCTGCTCTAATTTAGTGAGTGATTTGTGAGGCGTAGGATAGTGGAGTCGTTGCTCTCGGTAGTGGAGTGAAATTTCGTGGTAAGTGATCATTCGGTCACGGGCGCTCCCTGGCTCGGCGTGTTGCCCTGCTCGGTTGACGTACCCTCGAGCGGTGTCATGGGCGGCTTCGTTGCCTGGATGGCCCGCATGCGCCGGGACCCATTTGAGTTGAATGCGCCCTGTGGGGCGCTGAGAGGAGTTGAGAATTTTATGGGTGACCGCATGCGTCCGCTCTTTTGCAAAGTTTCGCGTCGCGGTTTTTGAGTCACTAAATACGTGTCTGGCAGTAGTGGAGCAGATCGCAAGGGCAATTGCAGCTTCTTCGGCTTCTAGCGAGGTGTGCGTTAGGACCGATGCAGCTGCTAGAGGTGAAATGTTGTGGCCTATTGCGGAAATGGCAAACGCCGGGTGAGTGGTGTATGCCGCGGCATCTACGTAGACAGCCTCATTGTGCTGGTTATAATGTTAGTGTAGTGCCTGGGCTCTTGCTGCGCGTCGAGCTTGGTGTTGGACTGAGTGCATGTTCTTTGGGAGTGGATGTACTGTTAGAAGTGTTTGGGCGGCCCCGGGGGTGTGGTACGTAAGCCGGAGAGTGTTTTTTTGGGTGAAGACCTAGGTTCTTAATGAAGCTGCGGCCTGTAGGGATGGAGGAGAGACGTTCAAGTTGTGCCGTCCGGTGAGCTTCTGTAAGCTCGGCAAGTGTGTTATGTATGCCCATGACTAACAGCCGTTCGTTGGAGGTGTATCGAGGGAGGTTGAGTGCGGTATTGTATGCCTGGCGAATCAGGGCGTTGATTTTCTCTTCTGCTCTCGTTAGGAAGAGATATGGGAGAGAGTATACTATGCGGCTGACGAAAAATGCTTGAACTTGGTGACGGAGGTCATGTTCTCTCACGCCCCTGTGCCGGTTGGAAATTTGTCGTATGAGCCGCATGGTCTGATGAACAGTGTTTGTGAGTTTGGTTATCGTGGCAGTGTTCTTGCCGTTACTCTGGAGTAGGATGCCTAGGATTCGGACCTTTTCTATTTCTGGGATGGGGTGCCGTCCAACTTGAGTTTTATTGGAGGCGGGGGGCCTTGGTCCGCCCTACATCCATGTAGTCGAAGAATGAGTAAATCGTATTTGGTACGGGAGCAGGTCAGGCCGACGGTTGCAGCGTGCGCGGTCACCAAATTAGCGCCGTCCTGCAATGTTTCTTCCATGGCTCCGGCATTTCCTGTGGTTGCCACAGTGTTATGTCGTCGGCATAGATAGAGTGCGAGAGATTAGGTACTGCGTTTAAAGCCTTCGCCATGGGAATGAGTGTTATATTGAAGAGCAGCGGCGAGAAGAGTGAACCTTGCGGAGTGCCTCTGCTGCCGAGTGCGAAGGTTGGGGAGGAGAGAGACCCGAAGCAGATTTCTGCTCTGCGGTGTCTTAGAAAAGCTGAAATGTATTTGAAGGTGCGCGGGCCGGTTCCAATTGTCGAGAGCGCTTTTAGGATGGCTGAGTGGTTGATGTTGTCAAAGGCTTTGGTTAGGTACAAAGCTAGAATTGCTCGCGTGCGTTTTGCATTTCAGGGGTGGAGGGCCTCTTTCGAAGTCTGAAGCATAACGTCCTGTGTGGACAGATGACTGCGGAAGCCATTCTTCGTGTGGGGGAGTAGGTCGTGATCGTCGATATAGTTCTGTAGGCGTTACAGGACCACATGTTCGAACAGTTTGCCTAGACAGGATTTGAGGGATATTGGGTGTAGGCTTTTTATATCTACAGGTTTGCCTTGTTTCGGAATAAAGGTTATGCGGTCGTGCGTCCATTGGGCTGGTAGCGCTCTATCTTGCGAGCACCTGTTGAATAGTTCTTTTATAGCCTGAACAGAGCGCTCGTCGAGATTCCTAAGCATCTTGTTGATTTCGTCTGCCCCCGGGGCCGAAGTGGTGCGTAGTTTCTGCATGGCGGCTTTAATTTCCATGTAGGAATGTCCTCATCTAGTGTAGGATTGGGGCCGCAGGTGTAAGGAGGGAGCGCGGTTGTTGGATTTGTGGTAAGATATTGTGCTTTAAGAGCGGTTACCAAGATGTCATCCTGTAGAGGGAGCTTCTGCAGAATGCGGTTGACGTTTTTCCTCTGCATTGCATTCGTGCCTCCTGGTTCTAGCAAGCAACAAAGAAATGTACACGTCTCTTTGAGGCCGAGGTTGCCGCTCAAGCGATCGCACAATTTGCCCCATTGCTGGTGTGCCATTGGCTTGCATGGGCCTCAATCTTGTTTAGTAACGCGGCTATGCACCGCTTGAGTGGCCTATTGTGTTTGTGAGCCAGCCACCTTTTTTGAAGGCTGGCATACACTTAAGAAAGGTTGTAGTAAGCGACTATCTGCCGTCTCTGCATTTGGGGTGTCAGAGATTGAGGATGTGGCCCCAGCCACGCCCTTTGTGATAGTTTGTGTCCCGGTGTCCAGGTCTGTGATGGTGTCTGGGACGTCTAATCAGATTTGACGGAACTTGTCCCATCTACCACCTCCAGGCGTCGTTTTCTAACCTGGGCTAAGGTTGTGAGGTTGATATCGGTGCTGAGTATATAGTGATCACTACCGAACGAGTGCTGCGTGTTTGTCCAATGACTGTTGAGGAGGTGTTTTGGATGGTTAGGTCCGGGCTGTTGTGTTGAATATTAGTTCCGACCCTCTTGGCTTGGTCTATGTCGTTGAGCAGGGATAAGCCTTCATTTTGGATGAAAGTCCAAACCAAGGTGCCTTTACAATCGTTTTTGCTGTAGCCCCAACTTGTGTGGTTGCCGTTAAAGTTGCCAATTATCAGAATGGGATGGTCTGCACTGAGCGTGAGTGCCTTGCGCATTGCTGCTATGAGAGGTGCCGGAGGGACTTTTGACGGGCTATATATGTTTAGTATGAATAGGATGCTTCCCTTGCGTGAGCAAGGGAAAACAATCCGCCTTTACAACAAAGGTAATTATGATATAATGAATGCCGAACTGACAACGTTTTTCGTAAGTTTTTCCTCAAGTTTTCATTCACGAAGTATTCATGAGAACTGGCTAGCATTTAAGAATAAACTTGATGCCCTAGTCAATGAATTCATTCCCCAAATAACTTTCCACGCTAATCCACACAAACCATGGTTTACTAAAAGTCTTAAAAGGTTGGAAAATAAAAAGAAACGCCTGTTCCGCTCAGCAAGAGCCCATGGAGCGCAAAGCGCATGGGCGATGTACCGCGCTGCGGAAAAATCGTATCAATCTGCTATCCATAACGCGAAGCACAACTTTTTTCATCAAGACCTTCCTAATATGCTCAGCGATAACCCCAGGAAGTTCTGGCAAGCCGTTAACCCTCATCATGAACACACGACTACCCTCAAAGACGAATCAGGCATGGCTATGACCGACTCTGAGTGCGCTACTTTATTCAACGCAGCGTTCTCATCCGTCTTTACTAATGAAACCGATACGCAACTTCATACATCTAATTTACTCTTTGAGCATGCTATGCCGGTAGTCGCATTTTCCTCACTGGGTATTGCGTCCTTAATTAGAAACATGGAAATCTCATCTTCATCTGGTGTAGACAATATTAACTCGAAACTTCTAAAGAACACTAATGATATTTGTGCCGAGTTCTTATGCTTACTTTTCACCCAGTCACTCTCAACAGGACAACTACCGGACGATTGGAAAACTGGAAAGGTCGTTCCAGTCTACAAATCAGGTAACAAAGATTCGCCGTTAAATTACCGACCCATTTCCCTTACTAGTGTGCCCTGCAAACTAATGGAACACGTCATCTATACTCATATTATAAACTTCCTCGACTCGAACAATTTTTTCCATTCGTCTCAACACGGTTTTCGGAAAGGTTTTTCTTGTGAAACGCAGCTAGCCCTATTCATTCATGATTTACATGCTAATCTCGATTCTAACCTACAGACCGACGCCATTTTCCTGGATTTTGCAAAAGCATTTGACAAGGTACCTCATAAACGCTTAATCCTAAAACTTTCCCGTTTGAACTTGCCCCCGACATAGTAAAATGGATAGAAGAATTCCTGACTAATCGCTCACAGTTTGTCGTTGTTTACAATCAAAATTCCAATCCGCTACCAGTAACATCAGGCGTCCCTCAAGGTTCTGTACTAGGCCCGCTTCTATTCCTAATTTATATTAATGACTTACCGACCAATGTGTGCTCTAATATTCCCATGTTTGCGGACGACTGCGTTGTTTATCGCACAGTTACTAACGCCTCCGACCCAACATACCTTCAAGATGACCTAAACCGCATACAGGAATGGTGCGACCGTTGGCTAATGGAACTGAACCCTCATAAATGTAAACGTTTGTCCTTCCACCGCCGCCGTAACCCGCTTGATTTCCCATATGTAGTCGCTAACGTTAACCTGCAGTCCGTTTCATCATACAAATACCTAGGCGTCACACTGTGTAACAACTTATCATGGGCTACACACGTTACTAACGTCATTTCCTCGGCTAATAAAACTCTCGGATTCTTACGACGTCATCTTCGCCACGCCCCACAACAGGTAAAATTACTAGCATATAAAACTCTTGTCAGGTCAAAGTTACATTATGCATCGCCAGTTTGGAACCCTCATCAAGTTTACCTTATCAATGCGCTCGAGTCAGTTCAAAACAGAGCAGCCAGATTCATTCATTCCTCCTATTCGTACGATATCAGTGTAACATCTTTAAAACGGAATCCAGTTTAGCGCCCCTTTCACTTCGTCGTCGTATTTCTAGCCTCTGCCTATACCATAAATTTTTCCATAGTTCGCTGCGCTGCGCTCCCTACATTGCCCCGCCAACCGGCATATCCCACCACATTCGTCATCCTTTCCAAGTGTTTCGCCCCCGTGCCCGTACTGTTACCTGTGCCACTTCTTTTTTTCACCGTGTTTCTGTAGACTGGAACGACCTCTCCAATGACATCGCTACCATCTCATGCCCATCCACATTCGCCGAAGCTGTTACCAACCATTTTTCAACATAACACTTGTTCATTTGACTGTATGTACCCACCCCTTATGTAATAACCCCAGTGGGTCTTTAATGTATTAAAATGAAATGAAATGAAGTGAGAGTTCTACTAGGAGGCCGTCTATGTCATCAAGCTCTAAAGAGTTCTCAATTGCTGTAAAGTTACGGTGAACCAGTGTCGCTACTCGCGTTCATAGCAGCACGCTCGTTGACTCATGAACTGTGTAGTTTCGAAGCTTGACATTACAGAGAGTTTCTTGCAATGCTATGACGATAGGTATCTCGTCTGCTGAGAGGTTTGGAGTTGAAGTTAAAGGTTGTCGCGCCTCGCTCGGAAGCTCCTGGAATTCCACTGCCATACACGGATGCAGCTATGTTGTGCAGCAATGTTGGGGGCGACTGACGGGTCTAGAAGATTTGGGCCGTTTGGCTGGGTGATGAATTGTCCTTGTATGTGGGGCTGGATTTGAGCCACAGAGGCTTCATGTGCGCTTTGAAGTCGCTCGACAGCAGTCATCCGGCCCTGCAATATTTGCCATCCATGCTGCAGTATCAGTGCGAAGGGCGTTGATGTTTTGCTCGAGGCTTTGAATTATCGAGATTAGCTGAGTGAGCGCAGCTGTGTCTACCGAAATGCGGGGTCATTTTCAGCTTGAGCCTTGCGCTTAACGGGGCGGTTGCGAGTAGGTGACGCAGCGCGTGATGAGGAGGTGGAGGCAGGGGAA
Organism: Amblyomma americanum; assembly: GCF_052857255.1. NCBI lineage: Eukaryota > Metazoa > Arthropoda > Arachnida > Ixodida > Ixodidae > Amblyomma > Amblyomma americanum. The sequence continues at coordinate 502,660,202 of NC_135497.1, forward strand.
GGAGTGAGTTGTTTGGGTGTGATAGTTTGTACTGCGATGGGGGGACGGAATTTTTTGTAGGCTGCTCTCGCCTGAGAAGTAGCTGTAATTGTTGGCGGAGCTCTGCAATTTCTAAACCCTGCTGTCGGAGTTGTGCTCTGCGCTAAGGATTCTCTTTAGCGAGCGAGGGAGGTCTCGGCTTCGAGGTCACCTGTGTGATTATGGGCTGGGCTTTTAGTCCCGGTAGTGGCGGGAAGAAGGCGGACCGGCTCCTGCGCTGGCTTTTCCGTGAGACGGACCTGCAACCGATTCTGGATTTGGTCTGAAGCCGGCTGCGTGATGATAGGGACTGCCTAGTCGTGCTCTTGGTGGGTGAAGGCTCGGCGGGATTGTCTGTGGTGGTTGTAGCATTGGTGTTGGATTTCGGGTTTCGAGCCCGGTATAACCGCACTTTGCATTTTTGTACCCCGTGAAGTGGGAGCCACCGCCAAAGATACATTTGGAGTCGCACGTGGGAGTTGAAGTTGCCGGATGGGTGCCGCCGCATCTTTGACATCGGTTGCTGACAGCTTGAGGGCAGACGTCCGACCAGTGGCCCGGTCTCCAGCAGTTAAAACAGGCCTCTACCTTGGCTTTGAAGGGATGGCAGTTATAAGCGGCTCCGTAGATGTTGAGCTGCTTGCGAACCTCTTTTTTTTTACGAAGGTGATCGAGATTGATTTAGTGCGGCCCAAAGGGCGCGCGTCTCCTATTGTGCAGGATCGGCTAGGGTTTATTGCGACGAGGTCGTTGAATATCTCTTCGTCGGTTTGGTTGTAGATTGCGTTGCAGAGAATTCCACGTATGGCATCGTCGGGTGTGGCGATGTAAGGCTTTACCGAGAATTGCTTGTCGTTCAGTAGGAGCGTCTGCAGCTGCACGTAGTTTTTGGCACGCACCTCGGCAGGTGTGCTGATTGTGAACGAGTTATTGTGTGGGTTAACTCTGAGTCGGCCGTGCTGCCGGGCTTCATAGTAGTTGAGCATCACAGCCGCGCACACAATAGGCCTCAGCGCGCCGCCGTTACATTGTCTAAGATCCAATCCGCCATCAGGTCCGGAAATTACTTTCAGATCCGTAGCCTGGATCTATGGTAGAGGTGCATGACGTTTAAGCTTTGGAGAAATAGTCTTGCCTTGTTTTGGCGACGCCAACGTGGCCGGGTCGGCGGGTGGGTGAGCTTGGGCGGCCTCCTTCAGAGCCGGATTCGAAGTCGCTAGGGTTGCGAAGACCACACTGCAGGCATGGATTGCTCTCGACTAACGCGGGTCCCTAGCGAAGTCTTCGAGGTTGATTTCTTCGCCTTTAGCGCTGTACACCATCATTTCTTAGGTCAAAACGTAATCGGGGTGAGTCTAGACGCACCGGTGACCGTAGGCCTAACCGGTGGCCGCAGCGGCGGGGGCCCTTGTGATGGCAACAACGCGAGCCATAGCGTTCCGCGCCTGACTCGGGGCGGTAAAGTCTTTTTCGAGCAAAAATGGTCGGAATTGCACGGAAAATGTTCGGAACGGGTGCCGAAAGCCTTCACTGACCGATTATGGGTGGTATTAGTCCATTTCATGTCGAAAATCTGCCCTCCCGAGTGAAAATATACGGAGCCGAGGTGAGGTGCGTCCGCTCTCTCCGACGGCCACCTGGTGGTCTCTCTTGACACAAGACCGGCCTGGCGAATTCGTTTTAATAAAAAAAGTGTTTTCTTGACTTCATAAGGTTATAGGTTGGCGGTTTTGTAAAAGATGTGCCTTCTAGAAAAGGCGCGTGAGAAGAAACAGCGCGTTTCGACTTCGTAACTTCCGCTCCACTGGCAGAGAAAGCTAAGCGGATTTTAGTGATACCGCCGAAGACCTAGCCGTGGAGGCGAAACTAGACTCTAAAGCGGCGTACGCTTTCGAAGAATCTGAGCCATTTCTGTGAAATTAAGCCTATTCGCCGAAATTAGCGGAGCTGCAACAGTTGACGTCTTTTCTTGTCTTACATCGGCAATTCGCACTCGCCTCACCATAAGCTTCCCATCCCGGTTAGCTCAGTTTTTGGACCAACTCCTCCGGTGAAACGGTGGTCCCGGGTTCAAACCCCGACCGGAACGAACTTAACTCAGAAGTTTTTGAGAAAGTTGTACAATAGCCTTCTTTTATAGCCGTATAGCTTTGCTTGGCAAGATTCAAATGAATAAGTACTCCCTTATTATCAACCTAAGATGCATGGGAATATAGATTTTATACCATACATTACCGTATTGCAATGTAAGCAATGAACAAAGGCTTTGCCGAGGCGACATCGTCACGCGCTGGTCGGTTAAGGTTCTTTGTACAGGGAATTGTGCTGGACTGTTTTCAATACGATGAACGCATGAATGTACAATTATTCTTAATTCGTGAGGTCTTCGTTTGTCGCCAGTTTAGATGAATTCCCAATAGAATGATCTGCATTCTGTCTACGTGACAGTAAACTGTGACACCCGAATGAATGCGGCACACTTTTCCATAAAGGTAGTAGGTGGTGGTACGCTTTGGAAATGGGCTAGGATGCCACTCGCCTAATTTCAGGCCGAAAAGATACAGTAAAACTGCGTCTTCGCGCTGCATTCAGGCATAACAGTGTAAATCAGAGCTTTTAAAACAAAAAGATCCAAGACAGAGAGCGGACTATAGCTAGTCACACATAGGCGAAAAATTTAAAAATAGTTAAGGATTCTTTTACTACAAAGGCCAGAATCTACTAGGTAATCTATTCACATATATGCGAAAAAGAAAAAAGAACAGTGAAGGCTTCTTTTACTCCAATAGACCAGAATCTACACTGCATTATGAGCGCATCAGCATCATCGTCATTACAGTGTGTAGGCAATTCGCATTTAAGCCTGTGGGGTTGAATTGGGGAGATAAGTACGTTCTCCCCACTCAATCGCGGCTGACACGGTTCAAAACCGCCCGGACCCAACCCCGTGGTTGCGTACGCTAGCGAGCGCTCGCCGACCACGGCGGGCCTTGCTCTGAGGGAACAAAGGAACGACATATTGGCTGACACAAACAGGCATTTATTGCTACAGAAACAATAACGCCAGCTAGCAACAAGGTACGCTAATGAATCGAGGACGTCCGACTCACCAGCAAGGTTCCGCGCGAATGTTCGCCCGCGCTAGGGCAAGGGATATATGCTCCGAAGGCCGGACGGAACGAGTACGCGAGCCTGTCTCCCCGTCACTTCCTCGCCCCGCCGGCAAAGAGCGGAGCCGCGAGCGACACGTCCGCCCGCGCCGACGATCCCAGCCGAAGCCCATCATCTCCCGCGGGCGGGCTTCAGCAGTCTCCCGCGCAGCGATGCTGGCGCCCTCTCTTGCCAGTTAATGTAACTGACAAGGGAATGCGCTCAGCCTCGAGGTGAGACTGCCGCTGCACGGTGCCTCGCGGGAAAGCAAAATCAGGGGTTCTGAAGGGCAGGTCCCCACAAGCCTAGCCAAAGTCTGCATCCGCATCGCCGGTACAGTGATCAAATATTGGAGTTCACTGCACCGCCGAGGCAAGCAAGCGACTCGCACTTGCGCTTTGTGGAACGATGGATAATTATCAAAAAAGTGAGTGATGCCTTTGTAGATCTGCACCATGTCAGCCGAAAGCCATGGGCAGAAACTTCGTCGCAGAAGGAAAAGACACGTTGAAGTTATCCTGCAGCTCCCTGCGTGGGCCGAAGCTGGTGCAGGTCCAATGTCAAAGCAGTGCAAGCAGCTACAGCGTGATGTATGCTGGACCGAATGTTTGGTGCCGGACACTGAGGACGTGCCGAGCCCTATCCCCAGAAGCGAAGAGGCTCTACCTGGAGCCGCATCGGTGTTTGTAGATTTAAACGCTCATTGACATCATCAGGACCTTTACATGCCGTCGGGTTGATAATCATCATCATCATCGTCATCATCAGTCTGACTAAACCCACCTCAGAGCAAAGGCCTCTCCCATGTCTTTCCCATTAACCCTCTCTTTGGCCAGCTACATTGCCCTTTGTCTGCAAAATTCTTTATCTCATCCGCACACCTAATCTTCTGCCGCCCCCTGCTACACGTAAGTTCTCTGGGAATCCACTCCGTTACCCGTGAGGAACAGCGGTTTTCTTGCCTTCACATTCCATATCCTGCCCAAGCCCATTTCTTGCTCTTGATTTCATCTAGGATGTCCACCCACTAAGCTCGCTTCCGGTCTCTTAAAGTTACACTTATCATTTTTCTTTCCATGGCTCGCTGCGTTGTCCTTAACTTTTAAGATACAGCTGTTGCACACTTTCCTTAATGGGAAGCCGATCACGAAAGCGATGACGAGGACATAGCATCTTTTCGGCACCAGCTTCAAACGTGGGCAATAGAAAAAGGGTCTACGGATGCCCCGGTCTTGTCGCTTTTGGAAGTGCTCCGCAACCACAGGTGTTTTTCTTCCTGGCGTAGGGCCGGGCAGGAGCCTATGCACAACCGAGACCGATTTTGAATTGTTTGGTATGTGGCCCAATATCATGTGCGAATGCAAGCCCTAGTTATAACCATTCACTTTCGGACCTCTGTCCAATTATCCACCGACATTGCCCCGGTAATTGATGGCAAGCTGTTTTAATGTGGCTTTGTCTTGGATCCCTCTCCTTTTTTCTCCTATAAACTTGAGAGCTTCGTAGGGAATACCAACCAGTATTTACACACCCGAGTTCAAAAGCTTGGTGTTGGCTCATGGCCTGCTCGATATTGAATGTAAATCAAATCCAGCAAGCCAAGAGCCAGCTGGAAGCCACTGGTAGCGGCTGAGGCAACCTCTTAATACTCACCGCGAATCTTAGCCACTTTCTTGAGTGCATAGGCGCTGCAAAAAGCAAGAACCACGAAGGGCGAACGTGTGCGAAACCATAAAAAGTTTAATTGCATGAAGTACACATCACTGTTGTGCACGGCTTTAATTCATGAAGGTAATGAATTCATAATGGCGATCATCTTTCACACTATCACTTGGTTTACTCTGTACAACTTTCAAGTGCGATTTTTTACACTGCACAAAAAGAATTCGACTTTGTTTGTTCAGAACATAGAAAGCCAGGCAGAACAACGTGAAGGAGCAGGCACACGCGAACGTGCCAGCCTAGTTTATATCTTGTCTGCAGCGGAATAGTGGGAGCAATTATGTTATATATACAGAGGAACCAAATAAAACAGCAAAAGGCCTTTGCAGATATGCTCGCACATTGCAAACTGTTATAGCAATGGAGGAATGCTGTTCGGCCAATCGAAAACAGTGGTAAAGCTGACATAGGAGAGCCCGCATGTTCAATATCCAACGTTTCTAAAAACTTTCGAGTCAACCGCTCTGTGCAGCTTCTGAATGAAAGCCAAGATGACCATTATTCTTTTCCTTTTGCTATGTAACTGATCTTTTAAACTAGTTTTACTGCCTGCTCTTTGCAAACACCTGAGTTGTCACAGGATAACTAAACAGCAGAAATCTCAAATTTTTTAATCCTGTAATGATGCTGCTTGCCAGAGAGATTGCACGAAGGAAATTCTCACTAGTCTGCACATTCAATAGCAAGCCCCTGTGGAGCGTAAAAATGTGTTTTAACTACGGCTCCTTAGCCCCTTTCTTTTTTAAAAATAGCGAAGTGGCGCCAACGTACAGAATTACTTCTTTGTTTCATTCATCGTTTTTTGTTCCTGAAGGCCTTACCTATTTCCTTTCCTGAGATTCCCGAGCAACTTTCCCGCTGTGAAAAAAGTACCACTGTGGACATGCACAGGCTCTGGTGGAATCTGGTCATTGAGTCTGGTCGCCTCCTTTGCGTTAAACATAAAAAGTAAGATAAACGTCGTATGGAGTTTAATTTCCTGAAGCTGCATGAGGGCGTCGTGTCATAGTGCAGCGGAGGGCTTCGGATTTGTTTGGATAAATTGTGGTTCAGCATGACGGCTGTGTGCGATGCAGCTATGGCCGGGTCCAGGTTAGCTTAAACTACCTCTGGTTATTTAAAGTGCAAAATGACTTGCACAGTACACGAGTGCTTATGTATTTCACCGCCAAGAAGGCGCTGGGACTCTTCTCGTAAAGCGGCTTTGACGGAGACTTTAGATCAAATACAAGAAGAGGTAGAGGGAGTCACTCTCTTCACAGGCCCTTCATACCCAAGTTTACATGAAAAGCCACGCTGTCAGATTAGACGCGGGATGTGCTCGTAACCTGAGCCTCCATCGAGACGTAATTTCCGGAGGTGTCACAAGAGGCAACAATAGCGCTAGCACTCGTGCAGCCCAAAGTGGGAAGAATTGTCACTGACTCGCAAGAGGCGTATAACAGCTACGGAAAGGGGTGGGTTTCTATTGCGGCAGTAGATATTCCCAAGAGTAAACGCGACGTACCGGAAAAGAAAGTTGAGTGGATATGGACACCGGCTCACTCTGGGCTGGAGGGTAAACTTGCCCACCAGTTCGCCCGAGAAATGGAACACCGGGTAGAAGAAGGTGAGTCACAGTCTATAATTAGCTTTAGGGACATTATGTACCTTTACAAGACGGAGACGCGACGTTACCCCGATTCTCACAAATCGCTTAGCAGAAACAGAAAGCGATCTAGAGGCAGACACAGGCAGGATCCTTACCCCACCCATACCTTCAAAACAAGACGTACCCGGAAAGGTACGAGAATGAATTAATTTATGCAAGACTCAGAAGGCACGTTATAGCACGTCATTGGAGTATGCGATTTCGTCAAGGCAATCCACCCATCTCTTATCTGCCCCACTACCCCGCCCCATCCCTCATCCTCCCTTAGCGAGCGATGGGACACATTGCGAATCAGCCCCACCCTGCTGGACCAGCTCGTCGTGATCTCCAGGGGTCAAGCGGCTAGGGAAGCATATAGGTCCCGTGAATAGTGAACCACTTCCATCAACGACATCTAAGAAGACGTCGAGCTCGGCTCAATGAGTGGACATGGGAGCAGCCTTCCCGGCACCATGGCTAACGCAACTCTGCTCTACGTTCCGCCGGTTATAATGGCCCTGGCAACGTCCTGCATGCTGGCCTCGCCATGCTTCGTGACTTACCCCGGTTTTTCACGGTGACTGGAAATGGAAAAACCATCACCTGCGTGCGCATCGTTCGAAGGACTACCTATCACCGGCACTTCTATCGCCTCGCCACACGTGTCGATCGGATCTGGGACGGAAGCCTGCGTGGCAGACTACTTAAGCAGGCCAAATCTCGAATGCAGTTTCAGTGGACATGGGAGCAGCCTTCCCGGCACCATGGCTAACGAAACTCTGCTCTACGCTCCGCAGGTTTGTACAAGCTATTCGCTTTATGCCTAAATATCGGACAACCGATTTCTCTTTCTGCTCCTATGTCCACATGTGCTGCTCGCAACCTTCAGTGAATGTGTTGATGTATCGCTTGTACTACTTTGCTCTTTAGACATTGAGACCAATCCCGGCCCACCCAAGCCGCGCCCAGTCATTTCAAAGTCAGAATCAAATGACGATCCTGAAACGTCTATATTAGCGATGCTTACAAGCATCAACGACCGGACCTTAGAATTAGCTAAAGATCAAACCCAGATCTGCGCAGACGTTAGGATCATTAAAGACAATCAAGCATCACTGAAAAGCAAAATATTAGATGTATTCAATCGCCTTGAAGTTCTTGAATCAAAAACTAACATTCTTAATACTATCCAGCCTGAGTTAGTTTCAATTCAGGACACTACTAGTCGTCTGACATCGCACCAGGCGGTAACTGCAGTCTCGTCTAGATAGCGTGGAAGACTAGTCGAGAAAGAATAATCTGATCCTGCATGGCATTCCTGATGAAAGCGAATCATGGAATGTGACTGAAATGAAAACGCTTGCTGCGTTGTCGGAAGTACTTGACGACGATTCCACACAACTAAACATTGAACGTGCTCATCGTCTCGGCACTTTTTCACCCTCAAAAAATCGCCCTATTATCATCAAAGTTTCCTCTTTCAAAGTCAGAATGAAAGTGTTAGACCTCCGTACTAAACTAAGTGGCAAACAACTTTCCGTGTCTGAAGATTTTTCCCCCGCCACTCGTTTCGCCCGCAAAAAACTAAAAGAATTCGCGAAAAAACTACCGCGATCTCCCAAGTACCGCCTGCGATATAACAAGTGGGTTGTTAATCGCAAGTGCTACATCTTTAACGCTGATACCGATACCATTGAGGAGCTGCAAGTCCAATCTTTTGTCGAAAGCGAGCAGAGCCGTCCCGCTCCCCTTGAAGTAAGCAATATTTCGGAAAGCGATGAATATAACCCATAGCATTGAACGAGGGGAAGTGGTCTGGCTTTATCACCTCCTCGCACATCCGTTCTACTGTCCAACGCTAGAAGCATTCTTAATAAACGCGAATCGTTTCACTCCGCTGTCGACACGTGCGAGGCTGATACCATCGCAATAACAGAAACCTGGCTTCACACTAACGTACACGATAGTGAGATATTTGACGATTCATCCCGCTTTTCAGTTTACAGACGCGATCGCACTCAGCGACCAGGCGGTGGCGTCTTGCTTGCTATATCGAAAACAATACAGTCCTATCACATTCCTGTACAAACTAATCTAGAATTCATTTGGGCCTGCTAGAACTAAACCATCACAAATACGTTTTTGGTGCATGTTATCGACCTCCCAATTATCCTTCCACGTTCACATCTGAATTGCATGATGTGCTTGACCTTGTTGTTAAGCGGCACCCTGCAGCGCCCATTACTTTGTTAGGCGATTTTAACTTTCCTGAGCTGACATGGTCTTCGGAAATAACTCCTAAATCATCCCCATCGTCGCAAGGCAATGTGTTCTTGAACCTTTGTTCACTCTTTTCCCTCTCTCAGCTGGTATCCCAACCAACCCGTCTATCAGACACCACTGCTAACATACTAGAGTTAGTGTTGACATCCCATTCTGATCTCGTTTCAGACTTGACCTGCATGCCCGGCATAAGTGACCACTTCCTAGTCTCGTTTAATTTCTGCAATCCTTCCAATAACGCTGACAAGAAACTCAAGCGCATCCGTGATTATAGCAGAGCTGACTTTCAGGCTGTCAACTAAGAACTATTTTCATTTCTCTATGCATTTTTAACAGATTTTGATAGCCGGGAGGCGCAGGTGAACTGGAACATTTTCGTTGCTAAGGTTAACGAACTAATGGAAAGATATATCCCCCTACGCACCATTACAAATCATAGAAATGCACTGTGGTACAACGCTCACATAAGAAGGCTTTGTAACAGGAGAAAACGCTTTGACCGAAACGCAAAAAAAAATGTAACTCCGTTTCTAAATGGGAAGCTTATCATGCGGCAAATAGCGTGTATGTATCGGCAATGAAAAACGCCAAAGATCATTTTCTACAGCACACACTGCCCAACATGCTCACAAATGATCCCCAAAAAATTTGGCGTGCCATTAAACCCAATAGAAATCATTCAATTAAATTGTTAGATGAAAACGGTTCAACTAATGCTGATACTGATTGCCATAAAATTTTAAATAAAACTTTTTGTCGCAATTTTGTTCTTTCTTCCAACGTCACGTTTCCTACAGTGGAGGACTGCCAATTCTCAATCATGGATGCAATATCCATCGAGTCCCCAGGAATAGAAAAATTAATAGAAAATCTTAAGACCTATACAAGCCCTGGAAAAGATTTAATTAACGCGAAGTTCTTGGAGTACTAAACTTTATTCCTCAATCATCCTTTCCAAAATTTTCCAGCAGCCACTTGAGACGTCAGTGCTTCCAGCGGACTGGACGATCGGGAAAGTGGTTCCGTTGCACAAGTCAGGTAGTACTAATTCCCCTCTTAATTTCCGCCCAATATCACTAACCAGCATATCATGCAAAATTTTTGAGCACATCCTATACACTTAGTTACCTTTCTCGAATCTAACTCCTTCTTCACTGACGCTCAACACGGCTTTCGCAAATTATTCTCGTGCGAGACGCAGTTACTTACCTTCACGCACAAACTTCACGCTTTTCTGGATCGTCGTTCATGCGCGGACTGTATCTTTCTAGACTTCTCCCAGGCTTTCGAGAAGGTTAGTCACAAACTATTTCTTTTTAAACTTAGCAAGCTAAATCTTCTCCCAAATGCTTTAGCATGGTTAGAATATTTCCTTTGTAATAGAACACAGTTTGTAATGGCTAATAACATATGTTCTCCATTCACTTCCGTGAATTCTGGGGTTCCACAGGGGTCTGTCGTTGGGCCCCTTTTGTTCCTGATATTTATTAATGACCTTCCTATTTCCGTTTCCTCCCACATTCATTTATTTGCAGGCGACTGTGTAATATTTCGTGAAATTAACGACCCTAACGGCTCTCTTCTTTTGCAAAAAGACATTAATGGAATTCTTGAGTGGTGTAATACGTGGTCAATGGAACTAAACAAAACCAAATGTAAAGTACTACGTGTGTCACGCATTTCTATACACCCCACCTCTCATCATCTAGATAACATTGAACTAGAACAAGTGTCTTCATACCGGTATTTAGGCGTTCACATAGCAAGTCATCTAACTTTGTCTTTTCACATCAATTCAATGATTAACAACACCAACCGCGCCCTCGGCTACTTTCGCCGTAACTTTCTCTCTGCCCCCACTTCCTTGAAACTTCTCCTCTATAAATCTGTCGTCCGTAGTAAGTAGGAATATGCTGCCTCCATTTGGGATCCCTTCACGGTAAACTTGATCAGTTCCCTCGAATTATATCAGAATAACTCGGCGCGTTACATCCTTCAGAACTATAACCGTACCGCTAGCATAACCTCTATGAAGAATACATTACAGTTACCATCTCTTGCTAGCCGTCGAGAGCACGCTCGCCTTTGTCTAATGCATAAAATAATGTATCATAACCCCAGACTGCACCGCGATCTTATACTTCCTCCATCATATGTTTCATCACGAGTTGATCATGCGCATAAAATCGGCATTCGTTTCTTTAAAACAAAATGCGCCGCTGAGTCTTTCCTTCCACGAACAGCAAAGGACTGGAACCACCTTCCCGGAAGTACAGCCTTCATAATCGACCATCAGCGTTTTTGTTCCGCCTTAGCTATCACTGTATAAATAGAAATCAAACGCCTTGTACTAAACCCCTGTATACAACCACTCCCCTCTTCAATGCCCTCGGGCCTTGAGGGTAGAATAAATGAAATGAAAGGAAATAAAGATGTTTCTCTCTCACTCTCTCTGCTATTGCTGGCAGAAAAAATAAAAAGGAAAGTGCAGGGGCCTGTCCACTTGCTCAGCTGAACCCCAACCATCGTTGACCACAAACGCTGCTCTCTTATCTTTCTCCTAATTTCAGCACGCGGCTGGCGTTTCGCTGTATATGCACCGTATGAATACGAGCGTGGGCCGAGACTGGTGCCACTTGAAGTCATCATTTGTGATGAAATTATGGACCTTCCGTTTGGCACAGAGAGTTTGGAACGATGTCAAAGAAACTAGCGCGAAACTGAGCACAGAGTTCTTAGTCGAGTTGAATTCTGGCTTGTGCGAGGGATTCGTAAAGACGACCCTTGGTCCTCGAAACCGTAATGAGGGGCGACCTTTCGATGGCCGTGGCGAGCCAACCGGTCGTTGCATAGGGATATTGGTGCCAAACGAATTGCCGTTTCGTGATGTACAAGTTGGTATCCGAATTTGTCGATAGCAAAGGAGTAAACTTATCTAAGGCTCTTTATTGGATTTCGCATTCGCGAATCAATTTAAGATATAGCCATATATACCAAGCCGTCGGTTGAGACAGTGTACCGGCGGCGCCGGTCCGAGTCTGACGATCCCAAAGACATTGCTGGACATGCAAAGCATAGGGAAAATGATAGGGACCGCCTGACGAAGTGAAACCACAGCCAAACCAAGCTTTCGCTTTGTAGCTGTGGCTAGTATAGTGGAGATAAACCACAACCATTTTTGTTTAGTTGTAGCGTTGATCAATGGAGATTATTGGCAAATATTTGTTCGCGGAAAGGTACATACTGATTAGACAAGCAGAAAAAAACAACCACATGCGACCTGTAGGACCCGAGCTCACGACGACCTCCGAATTATTAGTAAAATATTTAATAATATTCTGAACAGGTTAGCCCCGCAAAACCTAAATAAAGATACCCTATGCTCTTTGGTTTCTGTGGCTGTTGGTCTGTTCACATGGTTAACGAGCCCCGCATTTTCCTATATATATATATATATATATATATATATATATGCAAAGTTGAAAACGCTTCATTTAGCCATAGATTTATTTTGAGTCGACGTTTCGGACAGAGCCTGTCTTTTCTCAAGACTGCGGTTACAGGGATCTTCTCCCTCTTCTTAAGGAGTTGACCTTAACCTCCCGTTATATACGCTCGCGCTATCACCAAGTCCACGCAAACCCCTCCTGTACCCTCTGTCACCACCCCAAAGCCACTCTCGATCATGTCCTTTTCCCCTACCCAATGGATCCTCCTCCGCGGGGCCTGGAGCACCTTACCACTTGGGAGGCTTGGGAGACCCTACTGCGCTCCGAGGACCCGGCCAAGGAAGCCATCGCAACAGGCCGGGCTGCCAGCGTTATGAGCCTCCGGGACATCAACGTTTCAGTGCAGTGGGGCCGTGCGGGGGCCCAAGGACCTGAGCGTCCTAAACTCCCCTGCATGTAGTAAAGTTTGCACCACCACTACCACTGGCACACATGTACCACACATGAACAAAATAAACAAACGGAGGCAAAGAATACTAGGTAAGAGAGAGAAAGAGAAAAAAGGGGAACCAATAAAAAAGAAAACGCGCTGTCCCCCGCCGCCCACCCCGCAGCTACGGGGAGCCGACCCGGGACGAGAAAAAAAAGTAAGAAAAACAAGGAGCGGGAGGCGATAATGGCCACCTTTCAAGGCAGCAGAGCGGCGGCGAGTAAGGTGCACAGGAACAGACGGTGGCGTCTCTCCTGAGTTCCACTAACTTGTCAGGCTCTGTCGGGAGTCATGCACCGAATCCGCTTACTACATATAGCCGCCGCGGTGGCTCAATGGTTAGGGCGCTCGGCTACAGATCTGGAGTTCCTGGATTCGACCGAGGCGGCTGCGTTTTTATGGAGGCTAATCGCCTAAGGCGCCCGTGTGCTGTGCGATGTCAGTGCACGCTAAATACCCGCGGGTGGTCCAAATTATTTCGGAGGCCTCCACTACGGCAACTCTTTCTTCTTTCACTCCCACCTTTATCTCTTCCCTTACGGCACGGTTCAGGTGTTCAACGATATATGAGACAGATACTGCGCCATTTCCTTTTCCCAAAAACGAATTATTATTATTATTATTATTATGTGAGCATCCGATGGCGTTCGTCTCTTTTACCAAAGAAAGAACACGTGCATCTGCGCTCTTAACTATTTATACTAAGATACAGCTTTCTATGGATATTAAGTGGAAGCTAGGAGCGCGAAACGCCGCCTTTCACAAGCGCGCTCGGCATGCGATCGAGAGCCACATACGCCGGCCTGTTACCTGGCGGCACGGGTTCCCAACTTCCATCACAGCCATAGAAAGCTGTCCCCGAGTTTTACATGCCCCCCTTAGAGAATCGTCTTGGTAGCGTCCATGCCTCTCGCAAGCCACCCCCCTCCCTCAGAGAATCGTCATGGTAGCGTCCAAGCCTCTCCCAGGCCAATGCCCACGTGTGGACGCATCCTTTTCAACTCTTTCTCGCGGGTGACACGTTTCGGTGTTGAGCTGTTCAACGAGCGTTTGTGACTTCGTTGCACTTCAAGAAGTGCCTCTGGCACCTCGAGGAGCATCGCACTCCAATGGCAACAAATGGTAAGTCTGCACCTTTTCTACTTGTTCTTTATGTGCGCTAGTTGTTCAAAAATACTAGTTACGACTACACATATAATTGCGCTCTGGCTGCACCAGGAACCTCATTTTTTCTTGTAAAGTACGTGAACAGCTGCGCCTGAGTCGCCTTGCAAACAAAATCTTATTGCGGGTTGCAGATTGGCCGCACCAAAATGCGATACCGAAGCGTTCTGCGGATAGCGAAAACGTGTTTCTGTTAGAAAGATTTTGCGGACTTCCTGGCTGGATTGCGCGGAGGGAAATTATTTTTGGGGGTGAAATACGACCAGTGCACAACCCTGAAGCGAAAAATGTGAGCGCTCGTCGTATATGCGGACTCTTTTTGCCCGTGTTTGTGGAGAGCTTAATTAATTTTATTGCATCACATTTGCGTGATAGAACCTCGGGATATTGACGCACATCCCATCTGTCCTTTATGTGTCAAGCGCGAACAGGCCTATTGAATTTATCTTCCAGCGAAATGTGACATAAAATCGTAGAGGCCAGTAGAGTGCGATGTCAGTGCAAGTTAAAAAAAACAGGTGGTCGAAATTTCCAGACCCCTTCCCTACGGCCTTCCTCACAGTCTGACTCTCTTTGGAATGTTAAACCCCCGTAAACCAACTTCGAGGACCTGGAGTCGCCTGTTTCCTATCGGCGACTAACAGTTGTTTGCTCGCTTTGAACGCTGCAAGGCAAGAACGCGGTAAAGGACGTTCTGTCAACGAACCTTCTTTGCCGTCGTAGAGACGCCAACCTGCGCATGTTGCTTATGCGCAGCGTCCCTTGCTGAGGCTCCTGCATGGGGCCGTTGCTTCTTAAGTGCTTTCATCGAGAATGTCCTAGCAAGTCGAGGCATTCTGTCTCGACGCGCGTTAATACCCGCTAACGTCAGTTGCAAGTGCTTGATTCTCAGCTGCCTTAAAATAAAAATTGGTTTTTGGGGAAAAAATGTTGTAGTAACTGTCTCACATATCTCGGTGGTCACCGGAACCGCACCGTAAGAGAAAGGATAAAGGAGGTAGTGAAAGAAGAACAGGAGAAAGAGGTGCAGTAGTGGAGGGCTCACCTTTGATGTCAGTGCATGTTAAAAGACGCCATGAGGTCAAAATTATTCCGCAGCCCTCCACTCCCTGTATCCCTCTGCGCGGCGCGTAAAAGTGCAAAAGAAGCGAGCATGAGCGAATGCAAGCACAGGGGAGGAAAAAGATGAGAGAGGGTGAAGGGCAGAGAGCAGCTGCATTCGAACGCGCATGACGCTCGCTTGACCTTACCGAGCACTGGCAAGAGCGAACGCGTCGGTGATACTGGCAGTTTTAATGCAACAGCTTTAAGGAGCTCGTGTCAAAGAAAGCCGGTGTCGTCGGCGTCGGTGTCTTTGGCCGTGAGCGAAGAATGACGCATCTCGGTGGACTTCTGAACCGCGACGTAAGGAAAGGGATTTTAACGCGACAGCGTTAAGGATTGCTTGATGAACGGATTGCTTGAAAGGTCGTTCAATTGATTGATTGATTGATTGATTGATCAATAGATCGATTCTTGCTTCCCTTACGGCGCGGTGTCCAGTTTTGCTTCTCTTACGGCGGTGTCCATCAAGAAACGTGTCAGGCGTGATTTCCTTTCATTAAAAGCAATTGCTCATTTCATGTTCTTTCTCTTACGGCCCAGTTCAGACTTCCGCCGAGATTTGTGAGACAGGCGTACTTTCCTTAAATAGTCCAACGGGCCACGTGTCGCGCCGGACGGGCGGCGGCGTTCCGTTCCGTGTACTACTTACTCGGCAACGCTGCGACAGGCTGTCGCGTCTCACTCTTAAAGACGAAGCTTAAGCGTCCTACAAGTTTGGTTTTGTGTGGCCTGGTCTTGTTTATTAGGTTTACCGTCCAAAAGCGACTCAAACTATGAGGGACGCCTAGTGAAGGGCTGCAGAAATTTTTACCACCTGGACTTCTTTAGGGGGCAGTGACATCGCACAGTACACGGGCCTCTACAATTTCGCCTGCATCGAAACTGTTTGCTTTAATCGGGAGATTGGGCGCGGAAGTATCTCATCTTGTTTGCATGTCCCGGGGCCCTGTCGCTATCACTTCACATAAGCTCGTTTGGCTCTTCCTACTTGATTTTCTTAACATTATGGCTTAACAGCCTGTTTCATTTGTGGGATATATAAAGGACACCGCGATGAAACTTTTCAAGCTGTGTGTTGGACTTCTTTTGTTTACGGTCAATGTGGTGTGAAATGCTATATATGCCCATTAAAAACCGCGCCCAGGCGGTAAACGCTTGTGCAAAAATTCATTTGTCTTCACGGCGGGTGCACGTGAACCCAAACAATGATGATTACCGCTATGGTCGAGCAGATGAGTGCTAGCTTGTCAGCATTGCTTTTGAACTTGCTGTATTTCATTTTAATGGTGCTGCCTAACATTATTGGGTGACGGTTGCTTTGTCGAACTGGCGGAGTTACGAGCGCTTTGTAGTGTGAAATTATAGTGGAACGGACTTGAGCCGTTTATCGTTCGGCGCCTTGACCTCGAGTGCCCTCATCGAGATAGAAACAGACATTAAAAAGCGGTATTGAGGCGCTGGTGAGATGTCCGCTTGCGTTGATGGAGCCCACACGCATAAGCATGCATATATGCCATAATTAAGCATGCGCTATAGTGACTTCCCACCGAATAATTCATTGCTGCTCCTGCACGTTAGTGTCGTTCATCGCAGCCTTAAATTGGCGTTTGGCCTTTGTTCTAACCGCCGCGGGTTTCAAGTCCGAACCACAAGGGAGCGTTTCTTCGGAGTCGCATCAGCGTTTCGGCTACTGGCGTCGCCGGAGGCGTAATTCCGGCGCTTAGAGCAAGCCGACGCAGGGAGCCTCAGATATCTGGCTAGGCCAGGTGTCAGCGTCGGCACCTTAAATACCTCGTAGGTGAAGACTGGTGAAAACGAATGTCTCGCCACGCGTCGGCAGCGACTTGCAGACCAATCCACATAGGTGTTACGGCACCACCGCCCTTGCGATCCTTGCCCTATTGTTCCCCTTGCTTCCGCAGTAGGTTTCCATTGCCGCTTAACAGGATGATAATTACGCACAGAGGATAATTGAGTGGCTTTGTCCATGATATGCGGACATCGTCCTCTGGAGGCGTCCCAATGACCTCACGTGTTTGGTCGCCCTCTCCAGTGGGCTTCGAGCGACAACGCCGGTAGACGAGACGCTGGCGCGACGCGGAAGAAACGGTGCCTCCTGCGTCCGTTGTACGTGTAGTGTCCAGACTTCGATGCTTCGCCTCAGCACATTTTTGGCGCCACGCAGCGCAACTCATGTGACACTTCGCTGCTGATGGCTTTATTAACGCCTACGCTTTGTATGGCCATGTTTGCGATTTCGTGTCACGAGGAGCTTGTTCTCACGATAGCGTTCGAACGAATGGAGCTGTAAGAAAAATAATGGCTGCATTATGTAGAGCACCAAAAAATCTCGCAGTGGAAATCATGAGGCGCATGTGGAGTAATATTTATTTAGCTGAAGATTTCCACAATGTGGGCAGGGCCGGGGCAGAAGTGGCACTGAATTTGAAAACACAGGAAGTGGGCGGAGCTTAAGTGTGGTGCCAAATTTTAAAAAACTGGAAGTGTGGACGAAGCAAAGCGTGCCGCCAAATTTGAAAACCAAGTGTGGCGCCAAGTTTCAAATATAAAAATTGGCATTCATGAAAATTTAGGCAAACAGGGGAAAAGAGGCACAAAGAGAGGCGAGGAGGCGTCATTGCTTTCGCATTCCTGCAATGCGAGTGCCGCAGTGATATAATGGTTATAACGGTTGGAACTGCTGCCCATGCCATGCCATGCAGTTGTTTCAGGATGCAATGTTGAAGGGCGTTGCAATGCACTAGACGCCGGATTGTTGCGACTGCGAGCCCTTCCTGGTAATCACTAAGCGGGAGGTAGGCGGCTAAGGCTATGAGGACGAGGTTAATCACAGGATCAGGGCATTTTCAGCGCCAAATGATGCAGTGTGTTTCCGAATGTATTCTGCTAAACAGCAGCGTCTTAAGCTTAAATTCTATCTGGACAACCACTGACTGCCACTAATCGGTATATTATGGGCAGCTAATTTTATACTGATAATAATACATCACAGCACCAGGTACAAACACAATGCAGAGTCATCGGACCTGCCAAAGCTGTATAGGGCTTTAGTGACAGTTCTCGACACGCAGCGGAACCGCGCATACTTGTACTGAGGACATGATAAGACATATTAAACATGCAATCCTTTCATAAATATACATGGCCGCAGATGCCGAGGTGTGTTGCTGAAAAAGCAAGGCATAATTCTCAGCGTTCGACATAAATGCGAACTTTTGTGCTAGCAGTATTAGAGCGTCTTTGTGTGCGTCCTACTAGTGTCGTGTCGTCGTTTAAAATTTATCACTTTGGTGCTTGGTAGCAATTAAAGAATTTTAGCGGGCCATCGGTGCAGCTAGTGCCAGTCAGTAGATGTGTGAAGATGTAATATCTCGCGGCTCTACGACGCTTGGATTCTCGGCCGTGCAGACGAATCCAAGCAACGCGGGGCGTCTGCGGAGCCTGCTATATAGTCACTCCCACGAAGCTACGTAGGTCAGAGTGGACGCATGACATTCGTTTCGCGCTTTCCCTCCGGTTCTAGTGGCGGTATGCGAGGCACTGCTCTGGCAGGGTTGGAGAAAGGTAGACGTGGCTGCGCTATGCTTACG
Source organism: Amblyomma americanum (assembly GCF_052857255.1). Classification (NCBI taxonomy): domain Eukaryota; kingdom Metazoa; phylum Arthropoda; class Arachnida; order Ixodida; family Ixodidae; genus Amblyomma; species Amblyomma americanum. Next base: position 502,678,823 of record NC_135497.1, read on the forward strand.
TGTCCCTTAGATACGTCTGAACAGCTGAAATTCTTCGAGACATTGCACTAAGGGCAGTTTTACATTTATCCGCACTCGATAATTGATATAAGATACCCGGACGGATCGCTCGTGTTCAATAAATGAAAAGTACAGCCTAAGAGTTAATACATAAGAGTTCATTCACATAACTAAGTTCATCAGACTACAAATGGATTATGACGTCCGCCAATTACGTCGCTGTGATCGTGAAGGAATCACTTTAGCTCGAACAGCCTAGGAGCACACCGTATATTGCTTCTCACCTCCAGAACGTTCAGTTTTGAAGACAGTATCGGATGAGACCTGACAAGTAACTTTAATTATAATCTTGAACTCGTTTGCTTCAGTAATACTAACAGCGCAACTAGCCCTGTTTTCTCCCTTGCGCAATGTTAAATTATTATTTTATCTGATGCAGATGATGTCGCCTTCAAGCCATTGCATTTGACTGAACCGTTTGGTGAGGTATCAGGTGCGGCTCTTAATTTAAATAAATCCAAAGAGTTTTGGTTCAGTCATTGGGGGTGCAACGCCAGGCCTTTTTGGGGACATAACCTGGGACTGTGGGACCCTTCACTACCGATGGGTTTGTTTTCAACAAATGCGCAAAAGTGAAGCCTACTGCAGATAGTCTGGATAATCATGAAGATATTCTCCATGAGGCGACAATGTCAGGCTTGGATGGGTAGGGACATGACAGTGTGTGCTCGCGCTCGAGTCGGGAGCAATTTGTTTTGCACAGAACTTGCCTATGTGCTACAGGTTCTCCACTGTTTTAGGAAGAAAGTAGAGGTGATGCACAGAATAACTGCTACATTCGTCGGCGTTCCCTATGAGAACCCATGCATCGAACTAACATATTTCTTTCTATAAACCCTGGTACAATAGTCCTTGTTCACTTATTCCTGCATCAGCTTGTTTCGCGTTTTTTTTTAATTTTCAAATCGGCAAACCTGCCTTTTTCAGTAGCTGTGCTTATCAGGCGTCCCTATGTTGATTTGCCTTTTCTATTGGCACCGATTGGACGAACTCGTGAGGGGCCTTTATAAAGATACCTTAAGGAAGTTAGACAACTCAATTTCCTCACTGTGCGCATTTCTTTAGTCTACTTGTATATCCTCTCATGAAGGCAGATTATTCAGGCATTTACAGAGTATTTGTGTCCTGTACCGTTGTATCAGCAACCTTTTCTGGAGTTTCTTGACGCCCGTGTTTTAGAACGTGTTTGCGAATGTGCATTAATTCTGGTGTAAAAATATTCTTTAAACAGAACACATGCTGCCTAGGAAGGCATGACTTCATGCAAAGGAGATGCTTGCGCCATGGACGGTGAATTGCTGCCTGTGCAATGCACCAGAGGCATTTGGCCATTGTTTTATCCTGTGCATTGATGCTATGTTTTTCTGGGACATATTACAAATAACAATTAAGAAGGACGTCGACATCACAGCATACAGTGTCCGTTTTTGCCTATGTAGAAAAACTGTGTTGTGCCATGTGATCTCATTATTTTGCTAGGACCGTTTAGTCGTAGGAAAGGCAGCTTGATGGACCGCCGCACCGAATCACCATGGTCTCCGAAATCTTTGTTTCGTGAGCAGTGCACTTTGGTGCGGGGAGTATTGCTACCCTGGAGGAGCCGCCTAGCTGGCTCCCCTTTCTGGATGCATGTATATGCCTCCCAGATTTTTTATGTTTTGGAAGGTGGGGTCGTGCAGGTGTATTGTGGCCTGATGTTTTGGGGCGCAAGCATGATTAGACTTTTGTTTTCGGATCTATTTCCATGCAATAAAGAAAAAAAAGTGCCTCATTGGCTTAGCAACAACATGTCTGATTTGCGAACCAAGGGTCGCAGGTTTGATTACCATATAATTACCCAATTGTTTTTTTAAATGTGCAGTCCTACTCGTCCTAATGATGCTTGAGTAATGTTGCGACCTTATGATCACCTTTATCAAATTTTTTATTCGTCGGACATGCGGAAAAGTGAGAATCTTCCTTTGTTCTCTCCCTTTCTACCTCTTCCTCCTTTCTCCTTCCCACGTGTAGGGTGGCATACCGTGCGCTGCCTAGTTTACTTCCCTGCCTTTCTCTTTCTTTATTCGTTTTAAATCCAGCGGCCCCTTCTTCGCGGACTTCTCGACCAATCCGGATTTTCTGAACCCGTCACCGCCAACTACAAGGCAGGGTTCTCCACTAATCTAGCGTCTTAACGTTACAGATTTAAAAGAAGATAGGAGTCGGTCGCAGCCCGCGCATGTTTATTGGAATGTCGAAACTCGCGGGGCAGCCCAGCGGTTGATAAATATAGCCGCCGTAGCAGCAAGCCCTCTGACGTAATGTCAAGTGAAGGCTTCGTATTGAAATGAGGGATTAAACCAATGCCATTGAGAACCACAAACCCGCATGACGCATTGAACTTCCGTTGGGCGAGGAGTTGCATCCTCCAAGAACTCTCCTCCTCGTCGCTACTAGCAAATCGGTGTCAGAACCGAATAGTGCGGCTGACGAAACGCTCTCCTCCTGGTACTCCAGGCCGCAGCCCTTGTGTGGTTGCATCGCATGCGCGTAAGGAGGCCTGCAGCCCATCGTTTCTGAGTTATTTTCCCATGAGGAACTCGCGTTATGTTTTTAATGAACGCATTTAGTGCTCGTCGCCAGATTTATTGAGCCGGCTATTGTCAAAGAAGGAAATTTAGTCAGCTTGTTTTTGAAACATATAATCCGATAATCGCTGATTGCTTTGCGTTGTCTATGAAGGGGCTAAAAAAGCAAGAGGTAATAGCAAAACGCTTGTTTTCAAACCCCATAATCGTTGACTTAGTCTACATAGTAATCTTACACATATTGTTAACGATCATATAGATCATCACCGTCAGCGTAATCATTGTCAGTACTATTGCGGAAGGTCACTATAATCTCTGACTGCTAGCCAAAAACACTGGTCCCGCAGCTTGTATCATCCGCCACACGTGCTGCAACGCAGCGCCTCCTTCTCCTATCTTCTATCAATCTTCTCCTCTTTTGTACATTTTTTGACCTTCCTTCTCTCTATTCTACGTGGCGTGACGGTCAGATCAGCGTTTAGATTCATGCATTTTGTATTATTGGGTCGAAAAAAAACAGGATAGAACAGGCTCACTTGCTTGGCTGGCTGCAAAACAAAAATTGTCAATATTATGTGACGTGACATCCTTAATTCCTGTGTACTTCATATACTTGAGCTGATCAATAGGAAGATGTGCTTGTAACAACAGCGGTCACGATATTCCATGTTTTCAGGCAAGGTGGATGTAATAGAGGACTAACCATAAACTCGGTTATAATGCGCAACAGAGCCTAATATCTATTCATAAACCTATATTTTCTAGCACATCGACTCCAAGGAGATGCCAGCAATGAAAGCATCAAAAGAAAGGCACTCTTCATCGCCGGCGATGCGTATAGGGCACTCTCGCAAGGCATAAAAAATCTGCGCTTGAGCACCAATGAGCATGGTGCCCTCCCGGAATACTGTGGTAATTGTTAGCAGCTATATAGTATTATCGGTAATGGACACTGAAAGCTCGAGTTGTGTGCGCGCAGTTACTTCTTTGGGCATCTTTACTAGAATTGCTGTGTTTTGAGGCGAAGACTGGGCCTCCAGCACAAGCAGCATATAACCACTCGCACAGAGAAACAAAAGCTGGTAGCCATGAGTTTACGCCCACTGCTTTTCAAGCGCAATGCTTTTCACTGCCTCAGTATAGCAGTTTTAGAAAAGTATGTCTAGACACCGTTTGTTTCGTGAAGGATTGTCCGTGGTTCGTGGCGGCTAGTGGGCTTGTGCAGTATTGAGCTAATCTTCAGGCGTATCTGTGTTAAGCCGACGGATCCCCAACTGGATCCCCAAATTTATCACTGGCAAAAACTCAAAATAAACCTATTAGTCTTTGTTGTAAAGATCTCCTATCAGCTAATAAATGACAAAACGCATAGGTCCCCCATTCGCTTCATTCAGTTTTTATACAGCGCTTGCCATCAGCTCAAGTAAAGCGCAACCTCAAACTTTGCACAATAAAATCATTCGTTTTGCTTTTTCTATGAACGCTTAGGGAGTAGAATATTTTCATTTTAAAAGTTAGGTAATGAAAAGATCCTTCAGAATATTATCAAGGAAATTTTTATATTTTATTTTTTGTGCCTATTTTAACGTGGCCTTCCCCTTTACATTGTGTAAGCAGGTCTTTTACCGTTATTCAAAGGCTTGCTGTGATGGCAGATGTGAACAATTTCTTTCTGTTCTGTACCCTTCCTTCCTGGACGCGGTTAAAATGTCTGCAGCATTGTGTAAAAAATAATTCACAGCGACCCCTAATCACATAGTGTTGATAATGTGATGGCGTTAGGTGATGCCTCTATCGGCAGTGGCGTAATTTCTAGTGTAGTGACGTCACTTCTGTCCAGCCAATGCCAACATCCGGCCCGGTGACACCACTTTTACACAGCTAGTCAGCGAACTTTAGGACCGAGGGCGCATTTTTTTAGGCTTCTAAATTTATCGCATAAAAATGGCCTCAGGAAGGCATGCTTTAGCAGCTAACAAATCCTGCCCTAACGTCCGCGATATAGGAATGACAGATATAGCTCCGTAATGTTGCAACGACCTCGGCCCATCAACAGATGGTGGTGCGCTTGACGCGTTCATAACACGAGGGGCCGAATTTTGTCATTAGAGCTGATAAATTCACGGGTGTGATTAGTGCAAACAGCTTCGTGTAAGCATCTGACATTTAGAATTTGCGTCTGCGATTTTTACCACACCTTATTCATGTCCTTATGCATTTCGTCCAAGGTGTTGCCAGTAGACAAGATGAAGCCAAGGCCGTCGAGCCCAATGAGGTGAGGACAACATTTCGTCTTCACACTCTCTTTTACCTTGAAGTGCGTTGCATGGTTAACCTTATGGCCTCGACTGGTGGTTAAAGCTTAATAAAGTTTCTTTTATATTAGATTTATATCGGTTTAACGTCTCAAGGAGGCTGAGGAAATGAGGGACGCCGTAGTAAAGCGCTCCAGAAATTTCGACCACCTGGAATTTTTTTCATGCGCTGACACCGCACAGTACACGGGCATCTACAATTGCGCCTCTAAATAAATTCCACCTCCGCGGCCGGGATCAAACTCACGTCTTTCGGGTCATCCGCCGATACGCCATATCTACTGAGCCACCGCGGCGCTCGCTTAAAAAATTGTGTGGGTCAAACCCATTCCATCAGATCTGAAGACGTCCAGTTTGAACTTCAATATGTTGCACAAAAATTTCGGCGGATGGGTGTTTTGAGCTTCAACATCTTATTTAAGGCGGTAAGCTCGCCATGACAAGTCCCACGATCTCTCGTGAGCGTTCGGCTGGCGTAACGAAAACGTCGCAGCGGCATATCCAACGCCGTGTTTGCTGGTGCGCCTGCAGATTCTGCGCGCGAATATTCAATGCCTTTAGCCTCTTTTCGACCGTCAGTCTGACTGGTGAGGCAGCAACCGTCTTTATATAAACCGGAGTTCCGGCCTGCGTATTTATGCGCATCGTAAAGTCGTGCAAAAATGAAATGTGCCGGTCGACATTGCGGACGACAGAAGAGACGACGTTCACTACCGGATGTTCGCGAGTAAACTAAGTGACATAAAAAATAGTTTTGCTAGCTACAGAGATCGCTTCTAAGCGGTTATGGCGGCAATGTTCGCGGTCGGCACGAAACGAGCGTGATAAATTATTAACTGGCGCTATTATAGTCAATTTCCTCGTTATTTTTAAGTTTACCCTCTAGTGCATAACTGTAATTAGCGTCGCTTAGTGCGGCCTAGCCGCATCGAATATTTGTATTCTGTAGAGACTCGCGAATATCCGAAATATTCAGATCGCTGATCGCATTTCCTTGTATTCGAGTCGCTTTGCGATTCATGTAGTACATCTTCAAAATAGTTCGAGACCATTCGTCAGCGCCCTTACGTTTTCATGTAGTTTCGAACATTTGGCACCAAGTTCGAACAGAGACGCCATTTTTGATTTTTTTCCGAAGACAGTTGTCAAAAAAAAATTATTTATACCCATAAAATCTAGACAAAAGCACATTTCAACGAAAAACCGTTTATGATCGCATTTTTTCTTTTATATAATGTAAGACTTCACTATAACAATCAGTATATCCGCATGTCACCTGACCGCAGGAGACTCAGAGCGGACGCCCGCCTGCGCCCGAATATATCCTTCTGGAACAGTGGGAGGCTCATGGAAGCGGCGGCCCGTATTTTCCCGAAAACTCGGCATCTTGTGAGGAGCAGCGGGACGAAAAACGTAAGTTTACGATTCGCGATTGATACAAGACAGCAACACAGGCCTGCATGAATAAGTGCATATAGCTATTGATACAGCAGTAATGAAAGGAAAGAATATACAAAGGTCTCAACAGCTGATTGCCTCGCTAATATATAATACGTAACAAGGATGCAGTGTTCGTTCTTTCCGCTCACGCTTCAGTTGTGGAAAAGGATCAATGATGTCGTCTGTGACGTAGTCACGTCGGAAGGAATTCCCTCCCCATGTAGCGGCGACTGCGCATCACGGGACCAACGTTCCTAACCGCTGCCCCGATGAAACACACTTTAGTAGTGTGGGTGGGGTCGGGGACGGGATGCCCGCTTCTCTCTGGAAAGCGGCGGAAGGTTCCTTTCAGTACTGAGAACGGTTCCCGTACGTGGCTAGAACGTTATGATATCTGCGGCAGACGTTTTCGGGGTGCATGTTTTTGAAAAAAATAATCACTTTTTTGTAGCAACAATTGCCACTCATTCCACTCGTATCAGCAGATGGAGCTTGTACCCTCGGCCACAAAAGGTGCAGGTTACGGGTGGCGGCTATGCGGCAAAATATTATTTGGATCTAGCGACGTACGCTAATCGCGTGAAATGTCTGAAGGTGCAAAGAAACGATCACGCGTCATTATCTAATACTGGGCAGCAGAGTCGTGCAGCGGCGCAACAGTAATTTTGTAGCGAGAGCTACACTACGCTACCCAGTCGAGCATTTCGCCATGATCCGGTGAAGCCAACAGTGCGCATGCGTGAAACTGGAGAGGAGCAGGAATGGCGCGGCGCATGACGTCAGAGTCGCCGCCGCCGCTGCGCCAGCAGCCCAGCCCGCCCGACAAAGCCCGCGGGCGCCGCGCGTGAATGCGCATGCGCACAACCGGAGAAGGGCAGCTGGTGCGAGACGCATGACGTCAGAGCTCTGCTGCCACCACGGCCGCGCGTAGGGTCGTGTGGATGCGGCTGTGTGCATAAACGCTTAGGTGATACGACTCGGTGTGGTGATTTCAATTGGAACAAGGTCCTCTTAGTCGATATTATAAAGGAAAAGTTTGATTTTATTTAGCAAGCGATCCTCGCATTCTGACTACACAATGAATAAGTACCGTTGACCTTGAGTATCTGAGAGAAACCAACCAGTCTAAATACTGTGTAAGCAGTATTGAGACAACTGCGCGTTACTTTACCGATCATAGGCAATGTTTATATCTGTCAAAAGAATGAATAAATAAACAGTGTGTTTAACCGAATACTTCTAAATTTCTTAACATTCAGTCACAACAACAAGCTAGACAGCATGCGTAACAAAGGTGAACTGCAGCTCTGGCTACATATATCCTGCCATAGCTGAGATAAGCCTCTGCTATTTGTTTTTTCTGAGAACATGCATGCCGAAAGCTCTTGTGGCCACTTTTCCCAAAACATTCCAATCATGTCTTTGGGTCAGGTGCCTTAACCAATGTATTATTTTCCTCAGACACGCATCCTGTAAGTTTTCACTTTCTATTGTGAATTTCGGGGTTTTCAAGATGCATGTATATTTGCCACCGCTTCAGTGCTGCAATAGTGTGATTTTAACAGCATTTTTAGAGAGATCTGGCCTTTTTAATGCCACGATAAGTAATTTATCAACAAAGCTGCTCCCCTTTCAATAGTTAGGCATCTAAAAATATGCCTGAAATCCTTTTTTCCAGCTTTCGACGGACGAGAAATTGTCGCGCGTGCTGACGCAGCATTGGACGACGTAATGAGGGAGGTAAGTGAACCATACACGGACATTTACGAAACATTTTATAGAGTGCTTTGACAGGTGCTCTCTATTTCTAAAAGGCGCAATCATGGCCCAGAATGAACTGACCAAGCAATAGAGCACTGGCACCGCAAGGCGGAAGACGGCGTCGGTTAATTGAAGGAGTATATGCTGCCAAATATCAATGCAATGACATTAATGTTTAGGTAAGGAGCGGAATCCGCCATAGATGTCATTATATCTGTTGTTTAACCAAGAGTGGTCGGGTGACCTTGTGACGTTATCGCAAAGGGACCACCATGTTTTGAGCACAGCTATCTGCAGCTAGCAATCCGAATAAGGCGGTTGGTGCACCGACAATTTCAAAGAAGCTGATGCAAACACGCACAGATGTTGCAGCAGAAACAGTGTTAAATGTGCAATTTAATCTTATCGCATTCCCCTTTCAAGGTGGCTTCAGCGTCCCCATAGTTTCCTTTTTTCCTTTATTTTAACTGGCAAAACTGTCGCGCGCAATTACTGAATCTAGCTCTCCTGGAAGAGTTCGATATTGCTATATTGCGGATTCGTGACTGCTATGCTTGACTGCAAGATAGACACCCCTGTCAAGCGCAGCGAAATGTTTCCTATCAAAACCTTTACCGTGTAAGAATCGAAAGATGGCTGGTAGATGGCTGACATCACAAAACAACGAAGAGAGAGGTAGAAATGCATGTGCCTTCTTCCTTCAAGTATTTCCGCTATGAAATCAAATGTGAATTATCCACTAAACTGTTTTATAAATCTTCTCTGTCACCCGTAGAACCTGCGCATATCACGCTACAAGTACGAAGCGCTTTCTGAAGCAGGGCAAACCATTTAAGATCTTGGAACTTCATTGACCTTAAATGCAGAGGCTGCAACTCTAATTGCCAAAAAAATTGCGCGAAAATGACGGAACTAAAAGAGGATCAAAGATGGACACACCTCTCTCTTCTTGTACCATCATATTTGGCAGTTTTTTTTGGCAATCACTTTGAATAGAGCAGCCCATCATGATGTCTAACAGCAAATCTTAAACTACGCTGCACCATAATCCTTCAGCACCAGCGATCACCTTCCCTGATCTCTAGAAAGCAAACATTACTTCTTGCCAATATTGTCCATGCGCGTTTATTGTAGGCAATCGAAGCCTTTGGTGAGACTCTCAGAAAAAGTCTGCCTTGGAGTTCCCCCGATGCGCTTCCGGACCACTGGGAGGCTCCTGGGAGCGGCGATCCGAATCTGCCCGAAGAACCATCCTCTCGGGAAGTGCAGCACGACGAGAACCGTGAGTGTACGATTCGCGATTGACATGAGACTTGAACAGAGGCTTGCATAGAGGAGTGGATATAGTTATTGACACCGCAGTATTTAGATTAAAGAATATGCAAAGGCCGCTAGCTGCTTAGTTCGCTCATCTATGATATGTAATGAGGAACCAGTATTCGTTATTTTCGCGCACTCCTTTGCTGATGAAGGTGTAAAGAATGTCCCTAGTGACGTACACACGTCGGAGGGAATGCCTTCCCTCTGCAGCGGCGACCGCGCATCACGTGACCGACGTTCCTCAACACACTTTAATGGTGTGGACGGGGTCAGGGCGGATGATCGTTTCTCTCTGCAAAGCGACGGAATCTAGATTTCAGTATGATGAATGTTTCTGGTACATGGATAGAACATTTTGATATCGTCGGCACACGTTTAAGGGATGCATGGTTAATTTAAAACGCTGCATTTTAAATCGGGAAAGCAGACTCTTACCATTATGAGCTGCTTTGAATGAACAAAGTTTCGTTTGCGTGCGATACTGAAGGTACACCTTGACAAAAATGTACACGAAAGTAAAGGACTTGAGCTCAAACGGGAGACGATATGTTTCGCTGTATACATGGCGCTCTAGAGTTCCGCATTGATTGCCACATTGAGACCTGACACCACTGTCTGCGCGAGTTTCTTGTGCAGTGCTTCGTACACGTAGAGAATGCCGGAAGACGAGGCTTCTAATCTGCCTTCGCTAATGTTCAGCCGAAAACGGGTATTCTGCCTCGCATGCGGTATACATGTGGAGGATTTTTTGAAATGCTGACCGCTGCACGCAGAATAAATTACTTCAAACGTGCAATTTTCCACTTCGATCAATTTACCGCAAGTGCCATTCAGGTGCCAGACTCGTGTGGAACATTTGACAGCACTTAATCGACGTTTCGCCTGAAGAAAGTTCTTGTCGTTGCTGCTCAATCCACGGCGAACAATTGCCAAGCTAAATAAGAAAGCTCATGTTACCGGCATTTCTGCGCCTTTCCATGGTAGATGTTAGTTTTTTCTCTAATATTGAGAAACTCTGGGCATGTAGCATCTCTGGCACTTCCCTTGATTCTTAGGAAATAGTAGTAGCTTAGATAACAAACTTCACGTTGTTTAAATATTTGCAAACCTAAAGGTACGTAAAAGAACCGCAATTTTATTTCTGTCCCCTCAGCACTTTAATATCATTTTTCCATTCTGCCTGCTGTCATTTATTTCCGCTGCCCCAGCTCAGATGCATCCATAATGATAGCAGATGCCTGGGCTAGCAAACATCTTTTCTTTCCTTTTGATTTTAATTTTTGAATAAACACTACCACCACTACCTAAAGGTAGCGGCAACCGGGTTTGACCTTTTTTGTTCTAAAGCACCTTTTCCCACCGTAAAGAAATATTGGGCTGGCCGAGGCCGAGCGGAGTTGGAGCGAGGTAATTCTACCCTGGCTGGCGCAAAGTTTATTGCGCAGGAGGAAACATTGCGTATTTTGTTAAGAGAGTCCAGTGTCTGCAGCGCTCCGGACTCATCTGCACTGTTGCTTTGTTACAGGACTCTGCGTTACAGGCGAACAACTGCTGCCTGTTGTCGAACCGAAGGCCACACAGGTGAGGGCCACATTCCACTCTGTTATGGAAATCCATGCACGGCTCTTATAAACATCAATGAAGTTTAGAGGTTAATAGTTTCTTTTTCTGCAAAAACTCCATAGTAACCATTGATGCGCCACAGTGGGTAAAGAGTAACCAATTTCTCTTTCGCGCAGTACGAAACTTTGAGTATTGGCCCACTTTCATTTTGCCCTAATTGAAATGCGAACGCGCCTTGTCCAGGTTTCGTTAGAGGGTGGCTGGAAGCCGTGCGATTGACCCTCAGTGCTCGAAATGTTTGTTATGTCTAAGGATTGGATCGTAAATTCAAGTTTTGGGAATATCTTGCTGGCTGCAGATTGTAGTGCTATGAATCTGGTCGATCGAAATGGGCACATTATGTGAGGAGCGGATGTTTCCAGGCCTATGGGATCGCTTTTGAAGCTATCAAGAAGAGCTCGATCTACTTCGCCCCGAAAACGCCCATAACTGGCAAGCAGGCCTACTACGTCACTACATGCTGGTGCAGCTATTTGGCGCAAAGTGAATGCTGGCCAACAAGTCTACACGAAGCATTTTCGAACGAAGATTTCTTGAAACCAGTCTTGTCATATAATGCAAGGTTTCGCTATTACAGTCAATATGCCCGCAGATCTCTCTATTAACGTTTTTGGCTGTCGCCAAAAACGTTACCCATCGGTTTTCTATGGCATTCATAAATTCTGCGATGCGAGCGATCGAGAAACTTTAAAAGAAATATATTGTTGTGCTTCAGAAGAATAGAACATTACCTAAAATATTTACTTAACAGCAGGCTAAATTACTTGAATATTCGAAACTTTTGTGCAAAATTGCCGGATATGTAAAACCTGATTACTTTTTGATCATTGACAAGCGTTGTACGAGGTTCTCATCCTACTCTCTTTTGTGGATGACCTTTCGTGCGCGCCGTCTAAAGGGCGGTTCACATGCAAGCAAATTGGCGAACAGAGCGAACAGAGGCGCGGCGATGCAAAGCGGTTCGTGAGCTTTCGTTTCACATGCATCGCCGCTGCACGTGTTCCACCGCTGCGAAAACCAATGTTGCTTGGAAAAGATATGCGCTTGCAACCGGTTTTTGTGGCCTTCAAACACAAAAAAGCGTAATATATAAGCATTTATTTTGTCATTTCTTTTACAGTTTTTTTGAATAACTATTATTCTTGTGTTTTAAGCCTTAAACAGCACTTATGCAATTTATTTTTAAAAAAAATTTCGTACGTGCGGCGTACAAACTCGCGTGGCAACGCAGGGCCGTCATTGGTTGAGATGCGGTAATGCCGCGTCGCTGCCGCGAAGATTTCCAACTGGCCTCAACCTCGCCGCTCCAGCCGCTGGAGCTAACTCCGCCGGTTGAGTGAGGGTGTATGCGCCGCGGCGGCGGAAATCGCGAGCGGATCGACTGCATGTGAAACACGCTTAAGGTGATTTCGACTCATTGCGCTGCTTTTTTCAAACTGCTTGTCCGCAGACCCGCTGTATGCCAGAATAAGCGGTCTTCGGGATGGCGGTCTCCTTGTAGTTACCGATACACTTTTAACAGCGCTGTTATAAAAAACAGCGTGCCTAGTAACGGCTGTGTAACTTCCGATTGACAAGAATTACACTTATACCGAATTCGAACACTATGTAGCAAGCGGGATCATTTATTGCTCTCTGCATTTTTTTAAATCTTGGCCATGGGCACCTACGAGAAATCGCCTGCTTGATTCTTTGAGGAAATATTGGCTTCCACGGAAAACCCCGATCAACGTTCAGAAAGTACTACCTAGAATAACAAATGTGCAAAATGTCTTTGTTGCTCTGGGCCTGCAATACACTACCACCCTGTGCGCAATGAGCTTTCAGCAGTCGGTATCTATGTACATTGGAAGAAAACAGAATGCGATAATTTTCGGATGTTTTTCTGCAGGTGCCGTTAATTCAGGCATCGCAAGGTGCCCCCAACAGCTGGACCAGTACAGTATCGGGAATTTCCACCACTAGATTTTCTACAGTGCAGCGTGTGGCTCCCGGAGCAGGCAGCCCCAATGAGGGGCAAGAGGCGCCAAGCCCACGACAATCGCGCGAGCAGGAAGGTGAGGGCAGTCGCCTTAGCGACTCCGGATTGTAGGGATAAGCGTGTAGTGATTACAATGCAGTCTATCTATGAGACGCTCGATAGCTGCATTGGGAAATAGCCGAGCCATTTGCGATGCAGTTCCTTCGCCAATCAGTTGCAAAAGAAATGCAGTCTTTCCATCTTAATTCCGCCAATATTCTCTGAACGCATCTTTGCACCTCATCATCATCATCAGCCTGACCACGAACAATGCAGAGTAAAGGCCTCGCCCACGTCTCTCCAATTAACACTCTTGTGCCAGCTGCGACCACAGTATCCCGGCAAACTTCTTAATCTCATCCGCCCAGCTAAATTTCTGCCATCTCCACTGCACTTGCCTTCTTTTGGTATCCACTCCGATACCCTTAATGACCAGCGCTTACCTTGGCTTCGTATCGCATGCCCTGCCTAAGCCCAGTTCTTCCTATTGATTTCGACTAGAAAGTCATCAACCCGCCTTTGTTCCCTCATCCTTTCTGCCCCCTTCCAGTCTCTTACCGTTACACCTATCATTATTCTTTCCATGGCTTGCTGCATTGTCCTTAACTTAAGCTGAACCCTTTTTGTTTAGGAAATAATCTTGTGTGCGACATTTATCAATGTTCCACCTTTTCTCTTCATTCTGTTAGAAGATATGGAGACCGAAGAATACCATTGCTTGAAGCCTGTATACTTCTCGGAAGACACATGGCATAAACTACCGGATGACATCAAGAAGTGCTACGGCAACGTCAAAAAAGATGGATCATTAAAGGAAAAGAAAGGTAAGTTTGTACTCGTTTCAATAGTTAACACATGTTAATTAAAATTTCTCATCGCTGCTACAACCTTAGCTGCCTTAGCGCACGACTGATTGGTCGAAAGCTGTATCATCATTGTAGCACTTGTAAAATCAGGCGTGCAGTGGAAGCATCGTTCGGCTTTTGGGGTAGTTGAATAGCATCGAATTTCTAGCACGCAGTGCGAGCACGATTGACAGGTGGTCAATGCATTGCGAGCACGATTGAAAACCTGTGATTTTTCATGCTCCGTGTTCACTGCCCCCAAGCACGCAGTCTTGACATTTTTTTGTTACACGAGACTTGACCAGGTTCGCCTGAAAAAACTGAAGGCGTTTTCATTATGTTGTAAATTTTTTCTAACATTTCAGGGACCATATCTCGAAGACTCGTCATAGCCTTTTTAATTTTAGCGCGGCCTAGAGCGGTGATTATTCTCACCTCCGTCGACCTCCGAGCACACCTGCTGCGCTTCACCGTAACAGAGTTGTATTTGCCAGCGCGAGTTCGCCCAGTAAACATTTCGAATTTATGGAGAGTATTTTGTCTAATGACATCCGCATATGCGTCCGCTCTGGCATGCCAACTCCATGACAGTAGTTATGAGGCGACAGCGTAATGAAGAACAAAGAGGTGAAGGGTTATCGCGTTTTGTTTTGGTTATCTCTGAGACGTAGTTCCGTGCAGACCTCTGTTGCATAAAGCGAAGCTGGTACGGACGGAAGGTGTTGGCGAACGACGTCCTTTGCCATCACACGCCCAAAAATTTTATACGCTGCTATTAAACCGAATCGTATCAGATCAAGTCAGTCTTTACTTCAACCGAAAAGGAGCGCCTCACGCCCTAAGAAAAAGTTCCGAGAATCTTGACGCGCTTAATTCTGGTGCTATATGATTTGGATCTTCACAGAAGATGGGAACAGCTGGACAATGTACAGTGGCACGCTGTAAGGTTTATAGTCACAAATGAACTGGATGCCCAGTTTTACGAATGGAAAAAACAAAATCAAGCCTATTAGTGTTTTACGCAAAGGTGGCCCGCTATCAGGTAATAAATGGCAAAATACCTAGGTCCCCCGCTCGCGTAATTCAGTTTTTACTAACGCACAGCGCTCGCAATAAGCTCAATTACAGCAAAGCTTCGTATTTTGCCCAATAAAGTAATTAATTTTGCTATTTTTTATGAAGGCATATGGAGTAGAATAATTTCGTTCTAAGGTTTGAGTGATGAGAACATTCTTCAGAATATCAACTCAAGGGAATATTTATATTTTATTTTTTGCCTGTTTTAACGTCGCCTTTTGCTTTATATTGCGTAAGCAGGTCTTTTCACCGTTATTTAGGCGCTTTCTGTGAAGACAGATGTAAACAAACTTTCTTTTCGGTGCTCTTCTTTCCTGGATGCGGTTAAGATGTCTGCAGCAATATATAGATAAATATATCACAGCGACCGCTAATCACATAGTGCTGGCAATGCGACAGCGTTGGAAGGATGATAATGATGCCTTCACCGGCAGCGGCGTAATTTCCAGTGTTGTGACGTCAGCCAGGGGAGGAGATAAGTGCAAGGTTGGTTGGTTGGAAGCACACGTGGGTCCCCGGGAGTCTTATTCCATTGGCTGGATTTACCACACATACTTCCGGAGTCTGAAAAACCGCGAAAAAAAACACTTGACGGTTAGTAGCTGGGCAGCGATTCGCAAGTCCGAACCGGACCCCTGAAAGTCCTGGAGGAGCCCGAGGCAGCTGCCCTGGGTTAGGATTTCCTGTCTCCGAGTCGGAGCTATTGCGTCGTTGGGTGGTCGGGCATCCCGTGAGTGGAGCCGCACCATTGGACAACATCGACGCCCTCCCTGTCCTGGCCAGACAGAAGTCCAGCGATGATAAAATGAGGGTCAATATCTCGCTGTCCCCATTCCCATTACATTACCCATAACACTTCCCTCAGTCCCATTCCCACAACCTATGTCCCACCCCCTCCGCTACGTCCCAGGGGAGATCAAGGGAGTCTCCCCGGGCCCGCTCCCCCGGCTGTGGGTCGCTTAGTAGCATTACCCCTTTTTTTTATTTTTCCACCTACGGGTGGCAAAAGTACAACATTGCATTCAGGCCTTTTCATTTATATTACGATTGGGGTAAGCCTGTTATACTTAGAGGCACAGGCAGGAGCTTATTGGTTTACGTTTTTTTATGGCAGCTCCACCATACTTTTTTGTTGTGACGTCACTCTTCTCCAGCCAATGCCAATACCTCGCCCGGTGACATCACTTTCCTCCAGCCAGACACGAACTTTAAGACCGACGACGCATTTTTGTTTCCGAATAGGCTTCTAATATTATGGCAAAAAAGATTGCCCCAGGAAGGCACAGTTAGGCAACTGGCAAATCCCGCCCTAACTTCCGCGATGTAGGAACGACAGATCAGGCTCCGTAAACTTCCAACGACCTGAACCCCATAAAAGATGGTACGCTTCAGGCGTCTGGAACACGATGCACCGAATTTTGTCGACAGAGCTGATAAATGCACGGGTGTGTTTTGTGCAAAGCAGCTTCGTGTGAGCATCTCGCATTCAGAATATGCGTCTCTGCTTTTCGCCTCACCTTATTCATGTCCTCATGCATTTTGTCCAAGGTGTCTCTACTGGAGACGAGGAACCTATGGTTGTCGAGCCCGTTGAGGTGAGTACAACTTTCGGTCTTCACACTCTCTTTTTCCTTGATCTGCATTGCATAGTCAAACCTGATGGCCTGAGCTGGTGTTTAGTGCTTAATATAGTTGGTTTTATTCTCTTCCTATTGGAGTTTAAGGTCCAGGAGAGACTAAGGCTATATGACGCCGTAGTGGAGAGCTCCGGAAATTAGGACCGCCTGGGGTTCTTTAACATGCACTTATATCACACAGTACACGGGCCTCTAAATTTCGCCTCCATCAAAATTCAACCGCCGCGGCCGTGATCAAACCCGCGTCTATCGGGTCAGCAGCCGAGCGCAATAACCACTGAGCCAACCGGGGCACGCTTAAGAAATCGTGTGGGTGATACAAATACCATCGGATCTGAAGATATCCAGTTTGAACTTCTGGAATAATGTTGAACAATCAGGCTTCAATATGCTGCACCAAAATTTTGGCGGATGGGCGTTGTGCACTTCACGAGCTTCCTTAAGGCGCTGATGACACGCTGCATGACACGATCCCGTTATCTCTGGTCAGCCTTCTGCCACCGTAACGAATGCGTCGCTGCGGCATATTCATCGCTAAGTGTTTGCTGCTGCACCTGCAGATTCTGTGCGCTAGCATTCAATGCCTTACCTTCTTTTCGACTGTCAATATGATCGGTGTGGCAGGTACTTTTTTCAGGCTATTCGGAGTTCCGGCCTGCGTATTTGTGCGGAACGGAAAACTCGTGCACGCATAAATGTGCCGATCGATACTGAGGACGCCTGAAGAGACTACGCTCACTACCGGATGTTGATGGGTAAAATAATGATAGAAAAAAACAGTTTC
The DNA here is from genome assembly GCF_052857255.1 of Amblyomma americanum. Lineage (NCBI taxonomy): Eukaryota > Metazoa > Arthropoda > Arachnida > Ixodida > Ixodidae > Amblyomma > Amblyomma americanum. The sequence goes on from NC_135497.1 coordinate 502,696,272, forward strand.
GTGAGATACAGTGACTGCTTATAAACGGTCATGCTGTCTACGTTGGCGCACGTCATAAAATGAGCGCGATAAAATAACAACTGGCGTTATTATCTAAAATTTCCCCATTATTTTTAAGTTTACCCTGTAGTTGTTTGCTGCAATTAGCATTGCTTAGTGCGGCCTCAGTGCATCGAACATTTCTGATCAGTAGAGGGGGCGAATATTCGAAATCTTTAGATAGCTGATCGGATGCACTTGTATTCGATTCGCTGAGCGAATCAAGTAGTACATGTCCAAAATGCTTCCAAACGAACTTACTGCGCTCTATGTTTTCGAGTAGTTTTCTAATATTTGGCACCGTGTTGAAACAGAAACGCCGTACTTAGCATTTTTTTTCGAAGACAGTTTTAATAAAACAATAGTAATAAACCGAGAAATTTAAAACCAAAGCATTTTTGAGTGAAAAACCGTTTATGATCGCATTTTGTTTCCATACAAAGTAAGACTCCACTATTACAATCAATCTATCCGCAGGTCATCCGACCGCAGGTTAGTCAGAGTGAATGCCCGCCGGCGCCCGAATATATGCTTCTGGACCACTGGGAGGCTCTTGGAAGCGACGGTCCGGATCAGCCTGAAGAGCCGGCCTCACGGGAAGAACATCGTGACGAAACACGTAAGTTTACGACTGGCGATTGACATGAGAGTAATACAGAGGCCTGCATGGATGAGTGCTTTGAGTTATTGATACCGCAGTAAATAGACAAAACAATTTGCAAAGACCTCTATGTGCTGGCCTCGCCAATCCTTAATACGTAATTGGGAAGCAGTGTTCTTTCATTGCGCTCACGCTAGTTCTGTGGAAACGAATGCAGGGTGTCCTCTGTGACGTATTCACTGTGACGTATTCACGTCAGAAGGATTCCCTTCCCCATGTAGCGGCGACCGCACATCATGTGACCGACGTTCCTTGCCGGTGCCTCTATGACACAGACTTCAGTAGTGTGGGCGGAGTCGGGGTAGGGATGCTCGCTTTTCTCGGAGAAGCGACGGAAGGTGGCTTTTAGTGTGAAGAATAGCTCTGGTACGTCGTTAGAACACTGTGATATCGGCGACAGACATTTACAGGATGCATCTGTTCGAAAAAAAAATTATATTTGTAGCACGCCTTGCCGCTCATTCGGCTCGTATGAGCTGATGGAGCAAGTACTATCGGCCACAAAAGGCAAAAGGTTACGGGTTGCGGCTATGCGGGAAAAATTTTATTGGATCTAGCGACGTACGCTGATCGCGTTAAATGTCTGAAGGTGCGTGGAAACAATCATGAGTCATTGGCTAATACTGGGTGGCTGGGTAGTGAGGCGGCGCAAAAGGAAATTTTTTTTTTATTTTTTCCGAGAACATGCATGCCTAAAACTGCCGAGGCCGACAGTATATACGTTCCCTACAACTTCAGTCTTGTGTTTTGGTCACGCGCCTTCACCAAATTATTGTTCTCCTCAGTCCCGCATCCTGTAAAATTTCGCTGTCTGTAGTGAATTTCAGGATTTTCGAGCTGTATATTCATTTGCCGCCCCTTCAGTAATGCAATAGTGTGATTTCAACAGTATTTATTTTTTGGAGAGATCAGGCCTTTCTACTGCCACGATAAGTCATTTACCAACGAAACTGCTACGCTTGCAGTCTTTAACCATCTAAAAACATGCCTCAAATCCTCTCTTCCAGCTTTCGATGGAAGCGGAATGGTCGCGCGTGCTGACTCCACCAGCGGCACAATGTTGGCCGACGTGAAGAGCGAGGTAAGTAAAGGAAACAAGGATGTTAATAACAAGTTTCTTGGAGAGCTTTTACAGGCGCTCTCTATATCTGAAGTGCGCAATAGCGGCCCAGAATGAACTAACCAAGCAGTAACGCACTGGCATCGTACGGCAGATGGCGGCATTCGTTAATTGAATCGTATAAGCGGCCAAATATAAATATGAGAACATTATTGTTTACGTAAGTAGTACAATCTACCATCGATGTAATGAAATTCATTGATAGGCTGATAGAGGTCACGAGACTTTATGACGTTGTCGCAGCACACCCACCATGCGTTGAGCACTGCTGCTGCAGCTAGCAGTTCGAATATGGCGGTTGATGAGCTGAGAATTTCAAAGAAACTGACGCAAACACGTGAAGAGGTTCAAGTATAAGCTTTGGCTTTAAAGCTTTAAATGTGGCTTAAGCGTCCCCACAATTTCAATATTTTCCCTATTCTAACTGGCACGACTGTCAATGCAATAACTTAATATAGGTCTCCTCGCAGAATTCGATAATGTTTTACTGCGGGTTCCTCCTCACTGTGCTTGCTTGCACTGAATTCAGCACTGACAATCGCAGGGAAATGTTTCCTTTCGGCAACATTTATGCGGTGAGAATCGCGAGATGGCTGTCGCGACCGCCGCTGCCTCCTTTCCTCACTCTAGGAAGAGTTTTTCTTAAGACTCAGGTTTAGCTTCAATTCTATTTAACATCGAATTCATTCCTCTGTACACAGTCTTTCCACCCTTACTAATGTCAAGTTCTAGCATATGCAGACGACATCACTCTCTGGTCCACAAACCGCTCAGCTCAGGTGCAGCAAGACTTCCTGCAAAAATGCCCTTAATCTTCTACACAACTTTCTTTCCAATACTGGCCTCTCCCTCAACCTCTCCAAATCCTGTCACGTTCATGTGGGCGATAAAGCTGGCCGCCATATTTTTAAAGCTGCTTCGTTCGTTCGTGCTCACTATTGACAATGCACCACTTCCTGAAGTGGAACATACCAATGTTTTGGGCCTGCACGTTCATGCTTCAGCCAATGGAACGGCTTGGTTGTCAGCTATGCGCAAGAGTGCTATAAACACACTTGGCCTCATCCGGAGAATAGCCAATCGCTCTGGAGGTGCCTGCTCAGATACAGCTTGTCGACTTGTTCGCGCTGTCTTTCAACCTCGGCTCCTATACCAGGCTGAGTTTCAACTACTTACAAAACGACAGCGGCCTACAGTTGAAGCACTCAACCACGAAGCCATGCGAGTCGTTACTGACCTACCCCGAGCAGCTCCTATTTGTCTGATACAGGAGTATCCGCAGCTCAACACACTGGAAGATTTAATTACCGAGCGACAAACTGATAGAGCCCGGAAAGTTTCTCTTCGTCCAATTTTCGAGCCTCAACCACCTCTATGCGACTAATGTCACATTACACCAAACAAGCCAGCTCGTCATAATAAGCCGGAGTTCTATTCTCCGCCGTTACCAACAGCTTTTTCTATGCAACCTGTCCCCTGCATCCTTTACATTGATGCCCCCATAGCCCCAACGGGGTATCAACTGCTTTTATAAGCCCGACACACCCTCAACTCTACAGCCATCAGACCTACTGTACTGACAATTCATAATCTCTTTCCTTGGAGGTTGAAGCGATTTTAAATGCCATAGCAGCTTTACCTGACGACCCTCTTCTTAACCAGGTGCACCTATTTACTCATTTCCAAAAATCTCTGAAGCACCTAAAGAAAGTCCGTGGTACCATTCGGGTTTCCCAGGCCATACATGCTGCTTGCACGTCTTACCCGTTCCCTATACTCAAACGCTGTGTTAAAACACACACAGATGTCGATAGCATCGCACCTGATATGATATCTCGTTTAACGGACGCTGCGCAAGCTCCCTCTGCCTCTTTGCCACCAGATCTACTTCTGACAACTGAACAACTTCATTAACAACTTCAGCCTCCCTCAGGCGGCATACACGTGCTCTTATTCCCCCGTGCACCCAACCCTTTCCTCCCAACCTTGAACGGATAGAGGAGGTCTCTCTGAGGCGGGGGCGCGTCGGAGTGGCCCTTACGCTCGCAGTTCGGCACCAGTGGCAAAGTGAAAAGATTCATGCGCCGGAAAAATGCCCTCACTGCGACGCACCCGTTTCTGACACCACTGTCCACCACCTTTTGTGGACATGACCAGGAACTTCTCTGGTGCGCGCTCGCGTTCTTCAAGACGCAGGACTGTCCTCAATCAATGACTCCGATTTCCACCTGTGGATAGCGAAAAACTTTTACGCCTTAGATTATGTGAATTTTACATATAGCCGGACTTCATGCGTTTCTGCAACGTCTTAACGTATTAACGTTCGGTATTGACAACACGTTTTATGCCGTGCGGCACATTTAGCGGCCCAAAAAGAACCTAGTTATAACGAAGTTGAAGGTGTTCGGTGGTTTACTTGTTATAGCCCGTGTTGACCGAACTTCCAACGGGAATAGTTTTTACTTCGTTATGTTCGTTATTTCGTTATAAGCAGTTTCGCTGTAAGGAGGCTTGACTACATTTGATCTCTTTTTCGTGAAATCCATGTTGCAAATTGAATTAATCTTGAAAAAAAGATAAAGCCGAGTATATTTCAAAAATATGGCCATACCTGCTTGAAAGCAATACTCAGTCCAAAAATAATTCTCATGTGCATGCCAAATCATCCGCCAACGCATAGTGTCGGCCTATTTATGCGTTATATATTACTTATTTACCAAGGCGTATACACGGTTTCGAGCGCTTTGGTGGGCACAAGCTTCAGCCGCTTCTATCTGCTTTACACTTCACAAACGCCTACATTACTCTTCTGGCTTGCTGCACGAGTCAAGTCATTTTCTCGCGCATGTTTCTTTCAGGTGTAGGGGGACGGGCTGCCGGTTACTAAATCACAAACACGCGCCGGGATGACGACCGTTATTACGGCGCAAACACTGCAATCCTACCACTAACTGCCAGTGCACCAAATTTACTGCATATGCGAACGCCCAGTATGCAGTGCAGCACCTGGTGAACACGGCTGAATAATATACGCAGGTGAATTCGGAAGACGCCAGTTTCGTCGGTATGAGCATATTCGAGTTCCTGACCTCGGGCAAGTCCACAATCACGGGTGTCCCAGAGGGAGTGTTCACGTTGAAGGCGCTGCCCAAGGGACTGCACTTCGGTCCGTATCACAGAGTAAAGGTGGACGGCATCGAAAATGGCGGCTGCACCTGGCCGGTAAGCTTGTCTGGCTAGTGCGTAGAACATTGAGACTGGGGTTGTAAGGCCTGTTAAAAGACAAAGGTCGAAACAGCTGGGCTGTAATTGCACTACGCTGCTCGCGTTATTACTCTCTCCCATACTTTCAGTGCATTAGAGGTGAGTTTTTCGCAGGGAAGTTTTATGCTGGAATACGTGCCATTGTTGTGTGAGAGCGAATGATTGCAGCAGATGATTGCAGTTGCAAAGCGCATATCGAGGATTCAATGAACATGCGCACTTTCCAAAGACATTCTATAAAACTGCGGCTGCACTGAGAGGCCGCGTTATTATAATGTTAAAAGAAGAATAGAAAAAAAGTGTAACGAGACTCACCTTTGGTTGTAAGAGCCTCGCCATTTCGCCAAACTTCTTCGGCACGCAAAACATGAGACAAAACCATGCGTCATCTCGCTGAGTGACCAGATCCATTATTAGGGGCCTTATTATTTTCCTACAAGAGTCGCAGTCACAGGCCAAGCTGGAAGCTTTAGCGTAAGCTGAAGGCTAAGCTAAAAGGTTAAATAGAAAATATTTATTCGTTAGAGGAATACAAATTACTCTTGAAATGAATTGCATTATCTTGGACAAGCCTAATGCAGTATTCATGCAATCTTAAGGAAGCTGGTTGGTTTATATCGCTGTACTGGCACTATGCACGCCGCAGTATTTGGTAGCCCGGGCTGTCCTTTTTTGTACGCAAAATAACAGGTCAGCAGACCAACATACCTTGTTGTGTGGCGCTCATTAGCCTCAGAAGCCTAGGGGCCATAAAAGAACTTCCATCATCATCATCAAAATAGGTACTATATTCTTTAGTTCACTATTTCAAAAACGATACTGGCCTGGTTTTATTTTCCTACAGGTTACTGCGAGCGATCGCATCCGAGACTAACTACGGGCACCGATGGGAGGCCCTCCAAATCGCAGTTCTATGCTGCTCCGTTGACTCGTACTGAGCGCCGGCAAGCATCCAATACACATGCGAAATCACCCTAATGGCGCCAGATGGCGACAGGTACCCGGCAGGCTGTGTACGTGCCTGTAGCATCCGAGCCAATCAGCGCGTGCTCGCAGGCTGTGGGCGGGCTTCTGGTACTTCAGTAACAGTAACAGGGTAGACGGTAGGCTTACCATGTATCGATGGCCACAGAAACCGTCCTTGTAACAGCGCTCAGTGGCCTTGGAGCGGAGGGACTGGTCGGTTAGAGGCCCTTCGAAATCCCCATGTGGTAGAAGAATCAGATTAGAACAACATATATTGGCTCGTTTCCGGACACTTCAAAAATTTACGCCACATTTTTTTGCATCTGTTGTTTCACGTGAGTACGGTAGTGAAAAAATTTGACTCTAGCGTTCAGACGGTCCAACCATTGTGTTGCGCAGGTTCGCCGATGTGCAGAGTTCTTCGTGGTAGACGGCCGCCAACAAGAGCACAACCACTGGATGAACAATGTGAACTACTCGCCCAGCAAGCGCAGACAAAACCTCGTGGCCTTGCTCTTCAACGGAGACATCTACTACCGCACTCTAAGGAACGTCGGCCCCGGCGAAGAACTGCTAGTTGGATATTCAACGTCGTTCACCGAAAGTTTGCTGGGGAACCCAAGAGGACGAGGGGCGTTGAAAGAACGTGAGCAGAAGCTTATCCTGCACTGCTTAATTAGCTGGTAGATTATAATCGGTTGATAGTGTATGCAAGCTACGAACATGCCTGATTCATCATCACCATCACCGTCCTTACTACGCCCACTGCAGGGCAAAGCCCTCTTCCATGTCTCTCCAATTATCCCTATCCTTTGCCAACTGTGCTTGCCCTATGCATGCAAAGTTCTTAATTGCACCAGCCCACAAAACCTTCGGCCATCCACTGCTACGCTTGCGTTCTCTTGGAATCCACTTCGTTACATTTAGGGACCGGCAGTTATCTCGCCTTCACATTACTTGCCTTGGGCAAGCCCAGTTCTTCCTCTTTATTCCGACTAGGATGTCATTAACGCGCGTTTGCTCTCTCACCCACTCTGGTCTCTCAACATCTTCCGGTCTGCTTCCGGTCTCTCAACGTTACACGTATCATTTTCCTTTCCATGGCTCGCTGGGTTGTCCTTTACTTACGCTGAACCTGTTTCGTTAGCCTCCGTGTTTGTGCCACGTATGTGAGTACCAGTAACATACAGCTGTTGTGCACGTTCTTCTTCAGGTATATTGGTAATCTGCCATTCACGATATGAGAGAACCTGCCATATGCGCTCCACCGCATTCATATCCTTCTAGTTATTTCCCTCTCATGATCCGGATCAGCTGTCACTACCTGCCCTATGTGGACATATACTTTTACCACATCGTGCCTCTCGCTGCCAATTGTGAACAGCTGTTCCCCTGCTAGGCTAGTATGCTTTTGGGCATTAATTTGGTTTTCTGCATGTTAACTTCTAGACCTACTATTCTGCTCAGCCTGTCTAACTCATTGACCATGATTTGCAGTTCACCTCTGGGGTGACTCAGCAAGGCAAGGTCATCAGCGAATGGCAGATTATGTATTTTCCATGAACTCTTATCGCCAACAGTTCCCAATACCTGCCTTGGAATACCTCCTGCAAACAGGTGGGGAATAGCTTTGGCGAGATCATGTCTCCTTGCCTGGCGCCCTTCCTAATTGGAATATTCTTGCTGGCTTTAGGAGGGCTATGGCAGCTATGGTGTTTCATGTTTCAATGTGTCTGTCTACGTTGTTGTGTCCCAAAGTTCGTGCTGACCCAAAGATGGATTCATACACACTGTCCAAGAGGAATGCCATTTTCCTATTTATATCCTCCAGTATTTTGGCGTAATGCTCTTTTTCACCGTGATTCTGCAATGCTAGTATGACTGCTGACATTTCTACTGAGTCAAATGCTTTCTCGTAATCAATGAAGGCTACGTATAGGGGCTTGTATTCTGCACATTTTTCTTTCACCTCATTGATAGTGTTAATATGTTCTATTGTAGAGTATTCTTTATTAAAGCCTGCCTTATCATTTGGTTGATCGAAATCTAATGTTGCCCTGGCTCTATTAGCGATTACTTTAGTAAATATATTGCAGACAACGGAGAGTAATCTGATCGGCCTGCAACTTTTTATGTCCTTGACATTTCCTTTCTTATGAATTAAGATTTTAGCCTTCTTCCAAGCTTCTATTACGGTCGAAGTCAGAAGGCATTGCGTATACAGGGTGGCTAGCTTTTCTAGTACCATCTCCTCTCCGTCCTTCAACAGATCTGCTGTTACCTGATCCTCCCCAGGTGCTTTTCCCCTTAACATTGCTCCTAAGGCTTTGTTTACTTCCTCTTTTGTTACTGGCGCGATGATGCATTGGTGCAGCCTACTGCCTCTCTCATTGACGTTCTGGTTACTATGGCTACTGCATAGATTTGTAGACAACTCTTCGGCTACTTCAACTTCAACTATCTTTTGAATATTCTTAATGTCATTGCCCTCCTTGTCTCTTAATGCTTACATCTGGTTTATACCCATGCCTAGTTTCCTCTTCACCGCTTTTAGGCTTCTTCTGTTCTTTGGAGCATGCGCGATTGTCTCCATAATAAAATAAGCTATGCCGGCTACCTTGCACTTGTTTCTTAACTTCAATGGCTCTGCTTGCTCTATTCTGTCTGTATGGTTAGGCCCCGTCGTGGTTTCGCGTTTCTTAATCAGATCTTTCGTCTCCTGAGATAGCTTGCCGGTATCCTGTCGAACCTTCCTACCGCCTACATCCACTGCGTACTCTGTAATGACAGCTGTCAGATTATCGTTTATTGAATGTACATTAAGATCGTCTTCATCAGTTAAAGCTTAATATCGGTTAGGCAGCGATATCCTTAATTTCTATATTTTCCCTCTTACTGCTAACTCGTTAATGAACTTCCTCTTCACTACCTTCGTCCGTTCTCTCTTCAAGTGCGAGCTAATTCGATTATGCCTAATTATGAACACTGAATGTCAGCAGGGACTGCAGACCTTCCTGTGCGAGGGCATCTGGGCGAAAGGTGAAGGAATAGTGACACATTGCCTGAGTGAATCGCAGGGAGATTACACTGTGGATAAAAGGGCACGGGTGCTTGATTTTTATGTACCTTTCTTTAGTGCATAAAGAGGACCCCGGGATTGTAAGAGAGCTCTTCATTTGATGCATGAGTACTGATGCAAAACTGGTCGATAGCGCTTCTATAAAAGGCACTCCTTTTTCATATTTAATGTTATTACTACCAAGTGACGGATCTGTGCGTGTCAGGACCATTGCGCTTGCTTTATATCACGAACAGCAAATTATTTAATAAACCAAATCACATCAAAATCATTTCTGCCTTGAAAAGGTACACACAGCTCGGGCGCAGAAAAGCCGGAGCCCCTTCTGCTTGGCAGCGACTTCATTGCAAAACTTATAAAACAAATGCAATTGGTCAAGGTATTAAGAAGTATACAATACAGAAACTAAAATAAATTAAAACAGCAGCATACAATATTGAGTCGACATTAACACTTTATATACGCAGATCAATACCAAAGAAACAGGATAAACATATTCTACATGTCGGCATACATAGCAGCCAAAGATTTTTTTGACGAACTAAAGAGGTCAAAATTTTTATATTCGTATGTATTTAACAGGGAAGGAAGAGTGAATTGCAAGCGTTCTGTACCTGAATTTATTCGAAGGGTCGGCACTACCCAAGGCTCCGCATAACGTGTCGTGTAGCTGACATCTCGGGCGTGTTATTCAGCAAGATTACGTATGTAGTTTACAGTCCTATGTATTTCAAGTTTAAACAAAATATCTAGACGATATATATACATGTTCTGAATTTTTACTACGCTGCATTGTACAAAGAGATCAGCGCTTGGCGAGTCCCAGGGGACATTGCAAATAAGGCGAAGGAACTTTTTCTGTAGAATATAGACATGTTGAAGACAGCTATTCGTAGATGTTCCCCACACGAAGCAGCAGTAGTTTAAATAGGAGTTGAAATTGGAATTATAGAGGAGTAGCTTTATTTTTCTTGGAATGACATATCTCAGCCGACTTATGACCCCGGTTAGTTGAGCCAGCTTCGTTGCTATATGGTCCACGTGGTGACTTTAAGTCATGTTGGAAAAAAAAAACTACTCCTAGACATTAGAATTTTTTTAACCAAATCTACGCACTTCGACCTTAGTTTAATCTCGATGGAGGAAGGAAGCACTACATTTTTGGGGCAAAAAATGACAGCTTGTGTTTTCTTATCGTTAATACGGATACATTTGGATTCAGAACATTTTTGTAATTCAATCATCGTGTAATTCCATTCCTGAATAAGGAGATCAAGAACATTTCCAGCAAAATAAGATGCTTGTGTCATCAGCGTAGATAAAAAATTTAGCAGCGGAGTTAATGTAGAGGTATGGTTTAGATGCTTATTAAAGAGAAATGGTCCTAATATATGGCCTTGTGGGACACCAGAATTAATACGTTTTGGTTAAGATTTCATGTTGCCTATACATCCAGCTTGTTCACTGTGCAATAGACAGGATTTCAGAAGCATCTGGGTCTGTCCTCGAAACGCATAACAAGCTAAGTCTTTGAGGTGTTTACAGTGGTTCACTAGATTAGATGCCTTCAAAAAGTCTACTAAGACAGCAATAACAAAGGCCTTCCTTTAAAACAGTGTTAGTATATTTTCATTTTGCTCGAGTAGCTATAATTTTTTTTAATGATTTTTACAAAATCTAAGTTGATTGGTGACAAAAGGTTATGCTTGTAAATGAAATGAGACAACTTGTGTGTAGGACTTTTTCCAGAGCCTTCGAAAAGATAGGGAGTATAGATACGTGTCTATAATTTCCTAAATCTTTACGGTCACTTTTCTTATACAGAACTGCTGCTTTGGCTATTTGCATTCTGTCAGGAAATATATCGGTACTAAAACATAAATTAAATATATTCGCAAGAACAGCGACAATAACTGCTACAACATGCTTCGCAGGCCTGACTTGAATGCCATTAATGTCACAGGCACGGCTGTTATTAAGGTTCTGTATGACTGATATAAAGCCTTCTGCCGTAACCGGGCTCAAAAATTTTGTATTAATATTGTAGGAACTAATGTAGCTAGTGGAGTAATGTGATGGATTTGTATGAGAAAGGGTTCTAAAAAGTTGTTAAAGGCATCTCCTAGCTGTTTTCCAGATATGTCTTTATCATTAAGGCTTAATGTCTATGGTGCAGGATGCGGTTGCTCGCGCCTTACTAAGCAATTTATTATGGACCACAGCAAATGTTGGCAACCATTTTTAACTTCGAGAAATGTCGTGTAGTATTCTGTGCATGCCAGACGTGGCTTTTTTGTAAACCTATCCATGTATTTCTTAAACTTACTTAAGTCATCTGCTCACGGTGTGTTTAAAGAGATCCCGTAGCACTTTTCTTTCAATTTATTTTCATGGTGTAACTCAGACGTTATCCAGGGTTTGCGAGTTTTGCTGTTCTTTCCACGCACTTTTAAGTGGATGCATGATTGGTATAGTTGCGTAAATAGTTGGAGAAACTCATTGTAACCCTCATTTATGTCACTGGTGCGGTGGTGCTATTCTACTTAACTTGTGGCAGTGAACTATGAAATAAACTGCGCGTAGCATTAATTATATATTGATACATAGTTTCTTCTTTCGTTACTTTACCGGTACAGTCCAATACATTCATACAAACACTGGAAGATGGTCACTGAGTGCACATGATATTACGCCTGAGTCAGCTATTGGTTGGGAGGAGTTCGTAATGAGCAAGTCGAGAAGAGACTCGGTTTCTTGTGTAATCCTGATTGGAGTGGGTACAAGGTTAATGAAAGTCCATAACAGCACGACAGACGGGACAGAGAAGAGAGGACACAACACAGAGCGCTTTCCCGCCTGTCCCATCTGTCGCGCTGTTATGGATTATAGTTAGCACCAAATCGAACAAATGGTCAAGGTTAATGAAGCCGTTCGAAGTCAAGACAGTGTTAAAGTTTTTAACCAAAGAATTGCCCCTCAACATATCAATATTAAAATCCCCTCCAGCTATTAGAGTGTATTTGCCATCTGTTATAACGGAAAAAAGCAGTCGTAAGTTCTGAAAACTTAACCACATTTCCCTTCGGAGGACGATAGCAAACTGAAATCACAAACCGGTCGGTACAGAAAGATAGGACCTTAGGATCAACAGTAAGTAGACATCATCTGTAGTAGTCCAGCTTGTCGCATTCAATGTCATTGGATACCACTAAGGCTACTCCATCCCCGGGCCACCGCGGTGGCTGAGTGGTTATGACGCTCGGCTGCTTGTCCGAAAGATGCGGGTTCGATCCCGGCCGCGGCGGTTGAATTTTGATGGAGGCGAAATTTTAGAGGCTCTTGTTACTGTGCGATATAGGTGCACGTTAAAGAACCCCAGGTGGTCGAAATTCCCCGACCCCTTCACTACAGCGTCTCTCATAGCCTGAGTCGCTTTGGGATGTTAAAGGCCCATAAACCATTAACCATGCTCCACCCCCATGGAGGCCAGAGTGCTTCAAGTAGCAAGTTGTATAGTTGGTCATCCTAAGAATGTCAGAATCATTTGTGCTCTATGTTTCACTCAGCCTGACCGGAGAAAAAGGAAACTAAAATTCACGAAATATTTTCTCTAAACATATTGTCTTGTTTTTTACAGCGCGTCCATTCAAGTGAACAGCTTTAAGCGATGTCGGCGGAACACACGAAGCAGTGCGGTTCAGGTCGCTGGGAAGATAATAACACATGGGCTGCATTTTGGTTATGTTTAAAGAAAAAACTTAAAGATAAGGTCAAAAATGATATAGCTGATCCAAGTCGCTCTCTCTCCTGACATGAATGCACTCATTCCCTCATTTTTCCCGTCGAAAATATTTCCGTAGACATACCAAATAAACTTATAGCCTTTATCTTTGGCGCAGTCTTTCGTTTCTTGGAATAGTTCTCTGTTGCAGCGTGTTAAGTTTTCTTGCAAGAAAATGGGTGGATTGCTTTCCTCGAGGTTTTTCTTGTTATTAATCCAGTTTTCTCTCATCGCTTGCCTCGTGATACGCACAATGATGCCTGGCACTTAATCGCGTTCGCCTCGGTGTCGGCGAAAGTGTGCAATTTCTTTTTCCATCAAGTGATGCACACGAATTTTATCAGCCACGTTATTTAAAATGGCTGTCAGGTCCTCGTCCTGTGCTTCCTTTATTCCATCCACTTCAAACTTCAGCTGCCTGCTTCTGAATTCGAGGTCATGTATGTCCTTTTTCAACTGGGATTGGTCTACCTGTTTTAAGCCATGTTTTTCTTCAAACTAAGTCATCCTCTTATTAGGTCTTTTATGTCATCCTATTGATGACAAAACTTTTGTTAAAATTCATCGAACTTCGTTGTTATGAAGTTAGGCGCTCTTTCTTGGTGTAATTTTTTTATGTTAGGGGCATCAGCCATTCTAATTTTTGATTAAATGATATTAGTGCGAGTTTATTATCTTTACTATTCAGGTTAATGATGTACTGTTCTATTACTATCTTAAGGAGAATACCATGTACCTAATTGATACAAAGGAACTGATGCGAAAAAGTGTGCTACTGCCGGCCTTTTCCTCTTTGCCACGGTATACATTAAGAACACTGAATTCTCTGGGCAGTTCTTCACTATACATGTGCTCATTAGGTCCTCTCACTGCTTTGTTCTTTTTCAGAGGACGTCAATATCGTTCCTTTGCACAGCCTTTTCCTCGCCTGTGAGAAGTGCGGCGACCTCTTCACAACGCAGTACAACTTAGAAATGCATACCCGGCGGAAACACTGGCATAGCACGGAGGGAATCCACCACTGCACGCACTGCACCTACACGAGCACTCACAAGTAGGTCTTATAGTGCCGTTTCTTGCTTGACGCCATCGTGACTAGTTAACTGGAGAGATGTCCTTTCTGCTGACGAGCCACCTTTTGAAGCCGTAAATATTTTAAGAAACCACAAATCGTGAAGTCGCCTTAAAAATATGCAGTGAATGCTTGAATGCCACGATTTAAGAACAGTGCACAACGTAGTCATCAGCATCACTAGTAGCAGTAGCGCACACGAAAGTGTCCCTTTGCGCTTGTTCGCGTTTTGTGTTCATTTTCCATCAAGAAACACTCCCCGCTTTTTCCAGCAAGCTTACAATTACAGTTCAAACGAGCCTGACGATCGCACGGATTGCCTTCGTTGTATTCGATTTTCGTTGTAAGTGAACTTCTAATATTACACCGAAATTACAAAATCAGAAAATCAATACGTATATTTGAGAAAGTGAGTTTGCGAGTTATGTGCGTCTGATACTTGAAAGCAAGCCCTATCAAGGTGCCTTCCAAGTTGTCCACGGTGGCCATGTGCTCCCCACTGAGAACCTTGCCGCCTACAAACTGCTTTAGGGACGCGACATAACTAATTAAGGTAAGCGTTCAAGGCAGGTGGAAATAGGTACGCCTCCTCATCGTGGTGTTCATAATCTTATTGGCAGTCTAGGAGTGCTCGTACTTTGCCTACAATGCATCATTGTTCGTTGCTCAGTCATGTCGACGTTAACGAAGTCACCCGTGCCGGTCATCTGCCCAATAAGGACACGTTGCCGCAAACACCTCGTGCGTCACAGTCGTCTGCCATGCTTGGGTCCATGCGGCCGTGAAGCTTGCCCAAGTACGCGCAGAACGTATCAACTGCACTGTCTGTCTGGGCGTTGTTTACTCACGGTGGCAGCGCAGAATGTGTTGAGCCGATTAGGCTGGTGACACTTGCCACGTGATCGGCTGGGCAAGCCAGGCATGCCAGATGACAGCTATTCAATCAATCAATCAAGGAAGCTTTGATTCATAATTTTTGTAATGGCTACCTCTGGTTGATTGCCGACCCCGCCCTAATCTCACAAGCACTTTAGAGGTTTCGCCCAGCTGGCACACCGTTGCGCAGTTATGAGCGTTGTATGCCTTACTCTGTCTGCGCGTGATTCGCCGGCGAGTTTTCGTAGTTTTAATGCTGCCTTTTGTTGCTTTTTGGGTCTCTAATTTCTGTTCAGAGCGATGTCACCGGGGCTAGGTGGCGCTGTTCGCCGTCCGCAGGTCACGGGAAGCGCGACGTTTTAGATAGCGAGGTCGAGTTCAAGATGCCTCCTTGTTCGTGCTAACCGAGTTGCACGGCCGCAGTCGTTGGTTATGTCCGAGACGCGGTGCCATTCCTTTTATACTGATTTTTACGGTCGTGTAACCTTCATTCGTAATACGCCAGTGTTCGTTATAACCGCGGCAGTTATTTGCTGTGTCCACTGTTTAGAAATTCGTAGTTTGAAGCCGCTCTTGCGGTGTCAGAATAGAGTGAATTCCCGGTGTGCGAAACGGCCCAGCTGGGCCGAAATCTGGTCGCCTCGTGGCCAGCCAGCCCATCATAAGCGCTGACCTTTATTGGGCGCTAAAGAATTGTGTGCGACAGTGCGCATGTGAGTTTCAGTACTTTCTCAGCTTAACTGAATAGGTGTGCCTCTGACACTCATCAATAAGCCCGATAAGCATTACTGCTGAGTCAATCACATTACAACTGAAGTACGGGTCTACCGAGGTTCTCTTAGGGAGGACATAGGAAGGAAACACCATCAGAAGACGTTCGCGCATGCGGAATAGCTGCACCAGAAACAGGCAAAGATGCGCCTGACACCAAAAGCAGTGATATACATGGAAGATGTGAACGTCGTTGGCGAAATCATAACCATGAAAGAGATGTGCACACATAACTAGACACCTTTCGTCTACTGCGTACCTTGTATCCATTACCGAATCAACGGGAGCCCGCCACTGCCAGTGAGCACGCGCTGCTCAGTCCCGATGCTGCATGCGCACGCGCAGCTGCCGGATACCTGGTGCCATCTGGCGCCGTCAGGGCGATATGCGAATGTGCATTGGTGCGCGGGCTCCTGGTACCACGGTATGGTACCGCAAACGGTACCTCGACCACCTGGGGATCTTATAACGTGCACTGACATCGCACAGCAAACGCTAAGGCATCCGTGTGCTGTACGATGTCAGTGCACGTTATAAGATCCCCAGGTAGTCAAAATTACTCCGCAGCCCTCCACGACGGCACCTCTTTTTTCCTTTCTTCTTTCACTTCCTCCTTTATTCCTTCTCTTATGGCGTGGTTCAGGTGTCCAATGATATATGACACAGATACTGTGCCATTTCCTTTCCGCAAAAACCAAATATTATTATTATTATTACATGGTACATGTTATGCTAAAGGAGACAACAGAGAAATCGGGAGCAGAAATTCGTGGTCGTGTGCTAATTCTCCTTTTCCTTACCCTACATGTACGCAGGGTTGATGTCTTCAGGCACGAGCGCACCCACGTTGCCAGGCGAGAGTCCCTGTGCCATCTGTGTCAGAAGAGGTTCTCCCAGCCGGACAATCTCAAGGTTCACCTGATGATCCACACTGGTGAGAAGCCCTACGAGTGCAGCCAGTGTGGCAAGAGGTTCAGGCAACGCGTCCATGCAAGGAGGCACGAGCACGTCATACACTCCCGCCAGTACCCGCTGCACTGCCCACGGTGCGGGGCTGGCGCCGAGGATGTCACTAGGCTCAGGCGCCACACATGCAAGCCGCTGGGCACAACGGACAGTAAAGAAGAATTGAAGCGGGACCGAGGACGGCCACGCTTAAGGGCAGACGGAACGGCGCCAAAGGTACGACCGCGAAACACAACAGAGGGTACGCCGCAGCAAGGAAGAGTGAAGCGGGGCCGAGGTCGACCACGTAAAGCAGTAAAGCAAGATGTGTCACCGCCGAGACCGTAGAAGCTTACGGGAGTGGCACTACCGCAGCAAAGAATGTAGTCAGGTCAAGGTCGACCACGTAATGAGGTAGCGGAAGATGCGTCAACGTTATAGCAAGATGTAGCGACCTATAGCGTTCTGTACTAAATAAATAACACTTTTGTCAAATACACTTCATGTCTCCTTTCCTCAAAAGAAAAGGAAAAGGAAGTCAGACATTAATGCAAAAGGCGAAGCTGCAGACAAGGCGCCGCATGGTGATTACATCTGATGAGAGCTTGTCTTGACAATTAAGGGAACGTTATAGGTGGAGCTTTCTTAGGACTCCGGAACTAGTGTTTTAGAAGGGGGAAATTCGAGAGTTTTTAGTTATTTGTTGCTCATTTACATAAATTTGGATATTTTTAATAAATTTCAGTTTGATGCAAACTGTCACGATGTGCTGACGACACTCCGGCAGTCAGGAAGACAAAGAAAAGCTTCGAAAAGGAACCGTTTTAGCGGTTGACTCGCGCCCACGAAGAACTTAATGACTCGACGGCGACAACACGCACAAGCGTGCTCGGCGGTCATCGGACTGAATGCTTGCAGCTCTTGGCCGCGCTCGAATCAAAGGAGGAAAGGAACCTTCGAGATAAAGAACCAAAAGAAACTACAACAATCTCGAAAAATGGAAGCATTCGGACCTGGCCAAGATCAATTGAAATACGTCTGGTCGCATCGGCCGTCAGAAAGCAAATTAATAAAGCCGCGTTTCAGTGGTTTTCAGTGCGAACGAAAAAACAGTGCAAATACCCACCGCAATATAAAATGAATTAAGTAGGGAAGGCTTATAGACTGGAAGCTTTACGCATGAGGACTTATCATTCGCCATAGAAAAGTTTGTGCATAGTTATAATTTTGCGAATTATAATAATGTACACGGGACAGACAGTCGACTTCCCTTGAGATATGACTGCTTTAGGTTATTGATATACGAAATATTCACAACTTACAACGAAACCAAAAACTCAGCTCCACAATGCTTTGCTTGAAAAGAGTCCTCTACAAATGAAGTGTTTCAATTTTCTGAAATCTGATCCAAATGCAAGAAATTGGAGGCAGGAAGCGGGCGTGCGCTGTCCCATATAAAGAAATGTTGGGGGGGGGGTGACTTCCCCTGTTGACACCCCTGTTCGCGGTCCCTGGAGGCTCCGTAAATTCGTCACGCCGTCAGATAATTTGGCCATAGGACGGTTCGCCTGGCCGCCTAGCCCGTTTCTTCGCTTGTATGCTCGTTTTTTCTTGTCTCTGGTTCCAGGATGGCGGTTGTTTTACAGATATGACTTCCAGAAAGGACCATATTCCACCGCGTAAGAAGAAAGGGTGGGTTTGAACTTCGTAACTTCCGCTCCGCTGGGAAAGAAAGCTGGGCGGATTCTCGCAATTCTTCCGTGGACCTAGCCGTGGAGGCGAAACTAGAGTCGAAAGCGGCCTACGCTTTCAGAGGATCTGAGCCATTGCCGAGAAATTAAGCCTATCCGCCGAAATTAGCGCCGCTGCCAACAGTTGACGTCTTTTCGTGTCTTGCATCTGCAATCCACTGTCGCCCTAGCATAAGCTTTCCGTCCCGCTAAGTCTATTGCCAGAGCGACTGCACCGGCGAATCGGTGGTCCCGGGTTCAAACCCCCGACCGGAACGAACTTAAATAAGAAGCTTCTGAAAAAGTTGTACAATAGACGTTTTTTATAGCAGTATAGTTGCGCTCGGCTGGATGCAAATGAGTAATTACTCTTATTACCAGCGTCAGATGCATGGGAATCTAGATTTTATGCCATACATTACCGTTCGCAATGCAAGTAAAGAACAAAGTTCTTGCCGAGGCGACGTCGTCACGCGCATTCTATATGGAGAGAATGGGGCTGGTAGGTTAGAGTTCATTGTAAAGGGAATTGTGCTGGACTGTTTGCAATACGATGAACACATGAACGTACAATTATTCTTAATTCATGCGATCTTCGTTTTTAACCATTTAGACGGATTTCATACAAAAAGGCCTTGCATTCTCTCTACGTGAAAGTAAACTGTGACACCAGAATGAATGCGGCACACTTTTCTATTCAGGAAGTATGTGGTGGTACGCATTAGGAATGGGCGAGGATGCCATTCGCTTAATTTAAGGGCGAAAAGAAATAGTAAAACTGTGCCCTCTTGCCCCACTCAGGGGTAGCAGTATTGTCACGTAGTGGTGACGGCAGTCGAAGGAGCGATGTTCTGCGGATGGTTTGCAGTTGTCCTCCGGTGACTGGTTTGGCTGTAACGCAGGATGGCTTGCGTTAGTTCCGCAGTGAGGGCTGTTCCTCTATTCGTTATGAGCACATCGGGGGCGGCGTGTCGTATAAGAATGCACTCAACGAAAAATTTGGCGACATGCTGCTGCTCCGTTCGGTAGGGCTTTTGCATCGGCGTAGCGGGTCAGGTAGTCGGTCGCTATGATGATCCATTCATATCCAGACGTTGAATTTGTGAAAGGACCAAGCAAGTCCATGCCGATCTGCTTAAAGGGCCTTGAGGGGGTTCAACGGGGTTCAGCAATCCTGCTGGTCGGGTTGGAGGGGTCTTCCGTCGCTGACAATCTCGGCAGGATTTCACATAGTGTGCGACGTCGGCAGAGAGTCGGGGCCAGTAATAGTTCACTCGAATTCGGCTGATGGTGCGAGTAAACCCTAGATGACCAGCTGTCGGCTCGTCATGTGAAACCTGTAGAACTTCTTCGCGGAGACAAGCAGGTACAACAAGGAGGTAGGCTGTTTTCTTCGTGCGAAGTTCTTTCTTATGAGTACATCATTCTGTGCACAGAAGGAACAAAGTCCTCGCTTGAATGATGCGGGGGGCGAAGAAACTTTGCCTTCCAAGTACTCGATGAGGCATTTTAGGTCGGGGTCCAAGCGTTGAGGACTGTAAACATCGTTGAAGTTCTTTGAAAGCTTCTGCTTGCCCCGTTTCATTTAATTGTTGCTTTTTGTTTACTTCCTCCATCCTTACCATTCATTTTAGTTTACTCCAGGGATTTTATACCTCAAAACTCTGTGTGCCCCACAATTTTAGGCCAATCCTCCTATGTGGGCATGTGCCATACTATCTGGACCACAAGATCAATTTCTGCTTGCGGGGTCCCACCTAAATAGCACATCTGCCTTTTTCAGTTTTGTCAGGGGCTTGGCGATGCGCGAAAAGTTTTTCAAAATTCGTCGGTAATATCCTTACAGTTCGAGAAATCTGCGCCCTGCTTTCTTATCGGCCGGTGGGTAAAAGTGTTCAATAGCTGCAGTTTTCTGCGGGCTTGTGCGTAATCCTTCTTTGCTAACGATGTGGCCTAGAAACAGCAGCTCTTCATACACAAAGTAGCACTTCTGTGCTTGCAAGGTTAGGCCAGACGAATTGATGGCGTCCAGTACTGTTCGAAGTCTTTACACGTGGTCTCAGAATTTTGAGGCGAAGACAACGATGTCATCTAAATATGCCAGACAAATTTGCCCCTTCATCCCTGCCAGTAATGTATACACTAATCCCTGAAACGTCGCTGGTGCGGAATAGAGACCAAATGCATCGTCTTGAATTCGAAGAGTCCATCCGGAGTGATGAATGCCGGTTCGAGTCTGACGATTCCAAAGATATTTCTGGGCATGCAAAGTATATTGAAAAGCATAGGGACCACCCGACGAAGTAAAACCACAGCCAAACCAAGCTTTCGCTTTGCAGCTGTCGCTAGTGTAGCGGAGATAAAACACAACCATTTTTGTTTATTTGTGGCGTTGATCAATGGAGATTATTGGCAAATATTTGTTCGCGGAAAAGTACGTACTGATTAGAAAAGCAGAAAAAATACAGCCACATACGACCGGTAGGAACCGAGCCCATGACCTCCGAATTATTAGTAAAATATTAAATAATATTCTGCACTGGACAGCCCCGCAAAACTAAAATAAAAATACCCTATGCTTCATAATTGAATAGTTTTTAGGCGCAAAAAAGGAGTAGACACATAGGGTAGGTGACAGGACGAAGCGCCAACTTCCAACTGATTTTATTGCATGCGTGAGACGTACTTAAATAGCTTGTCGTCACATGTGCAGATGGGTCACCTAAAGCTCAAGTACGACTTGATAAGGCGCGCTCCAGGAATTTCTTTTCACAGTCGTACAATACTATCGATGAGTCACTTACGCACAGGTCGCCTTTCTTTTTGATAAAAAACGCTTCTATCAACTTTCTAGCATTAGTATTCCAGCTTTTGCCCAGAATGCGCACATCAGTGAAGCAAGGCTCACAATTGCGGAACGGGCACTTACCAATGTGCTTAGTTAGATGTGTGCCTTCCTTTTTCTGCTCTACGTTTCTCTCATGTTCCCTCGTTCGCTCATTCAGGCACCTGCCAGTCTGGCCTATGTAGGAGTGCCCGCAAGACAGGGGGATTTCGTAGACCACCCCTTCAGCACATTTCACGAACGGTCGCCTGTGCTTTGTTCCGCAGCCTCGTTCCTTGCTATTCTCTTTATCAGTACGGGAGCAAAGGCCACCTAGCTTTCTCGGTGCCGAAAAGGCGAGCCGTACAGCATGGTGGCTGGCAACTTTTTTCAAATTATGGGCCACACGATGCACGTATGGCACCACCACTGGTCTTACCTCTTCTCGAGGGACCTCCGGCCTAGCTCTACCAGTACCATTCTTTGTCTGTTTAGGAGACATTCAACCACCGCAGTCACGAGCGAACGGGGGAACCCGGCTGCAAAAAGCCTAGCCAATTGGTTATAAAAACTGTCCAGCATTTTGTGAGGGCATGAATTTTTGAGAGCGGATTCAAGCCAAAGCGAAGCAATCCCGCGTTTAACAAGTTTGGAATGGCAGGAGTCAAAAGGTAGCAGCTGCTTCTTTGCACGCGGAACGTAAGACCAACAGACCCGATCACCATAGAACTCAATTTTCAAGTCTAAAAACTGTAATGAATCATGAGCAGGTAGTTGGTGTGTGAACTCCAGACCTTTTTCATGCTCTCTAAAGGCAGATAAAACACTGTCCACCGTTTTCTTAAGGTTGTAAAGACCTTCTTTAGTTAAAACAATCATAAAATCATCAACATGCCTAAATACTTTAAAAACCTTGTCAATGGGTAAAACTTGCTGCAGAGCTTGGTCAGTATGAGATAAAAAGATGTGACATAGCACCGGTGCCACACAGGACCCAATGCATATGCCTGATTTCTGCAGAAAAAACTGCTGGTCAAAAGTGATAAAAGTATATTCCAGGTAAAACTGTTATAAGGTTCAAAAGTCATCTATGGAAATACCGGCTGAGTTCTGAAAAGAAATCGGGTCATTTTCCTCTATACATTCCCTAACAGCGGAGAAAAAGAGGCCATGAGGGACTGAATAGAACAAATCTACAACATCCACTGAAAAAGCACTCCCAACATCAGGGTTGGTTTCAAAAAATTCACAAACATCATTTGACCGTTTTGTCAAAAAAGGATCATTTACATGCAGCTTGGACAGGTGCTTAGTCAAATACATGCTAAGATTTTTCTGCCACGCGCCTTTTTCGGTTACGATAGTTCTAAACGGCATGCTTTGCTCGTGAGTTTTGACAGAAAAGAAAACTTTAAACGCGCTCTTTTTGCTATGTCTAATCTGGTTAGTAAGGGTGCTCAACCCCAGACCATCACACAAGGCCGTCGCGGCCGATTTCACTTTTGTATATTTTATATATATATATATATATATATATATATATATATATATATATATATATATATATATATATATGCAAAGTTGAAAACGCTTCATTTAGACAGATTTATTTTGAGTCGACGTTTCGGACAGAACCTGTCATTTCTAGACTCCGGTTACTGGGCTCTTCCTCTTCTTAAGGAGTTGGCACTAGCACACATGTACTACACATGAACAAAATAAGCAAACGGTGGTAAAGGATGCCAGAAAAGAGAGAGAGAGAGAGAAAAAGGGGAACCAATAAAAAAGAAAAACGCGCTGTCCCCCGCCGCCCACTCTGCAGTCGGTGGGGAGCGAACCCGAGACGAGAAAAAAGAAAGAAAAACAAGGAGCGGGAGGGGATATTGGCCACCCCTCAAGGCAGCAGAGCGGCGGCGAGTAAGGTACACAGGAACAGACGGTGGCGGGATCGCCCAACACACAAAACTTACAGACGCGTGCACGCGCGTGCCCCGGCCATAAAGAGTAAACAAATAAACAGAATAAAATGCAGACAGGGCCGGAGGTACCGTCATCTAGAAACACTTCGGCAGCCAGAGTCAAGGCCAAGTTAAGCTCAGGGTACTGCTAATTCGGTTCTTTTGGCAGGGCTCTCAGCTCCTATGTCGTAGCGTCTTGAATGGCCTCCATGCTCCTCACCCAGCAACCTTTTCTGTGAGTTTGTGCTGGGGGTTTCTGTGGTTCCCATTGATGCCGCCACCAAATGTGTTGCTTAGCAGTTAAGCGCATGCTGTGTTAAGGCGTGTTTACACTCCGGGGTAACGCGCAAGCGCTGCACGGCGACGTTACGTCGGCCAAAGCGAGACCCTCTATACTCCAACTGCGCTTCACCGCCGACGCGTTCGGCGGCTTTGGCGCACTGTGACCGCAATGGCTGAGACTTGGAGCAGGTCTCTATTTCGCGCCGAGTGCGCCAGCCGCCGCCTGCCCGGCCAGACCGGTTTGCCTCTGCGGCGAGGCGCGCGTTGTGACGTCAGGTGGCCCTCGGAGCAACACAACGGCAAAATCACAATTTTGCGGAGAGTAAAACTTTGGCTTTGAAAATTACATGCACTTGTGTTCGGCATTTCTGTTAAGATAAGGGTTTCTCGAAAAAGCATGTGGCAGGAAAAACATTGTTTATCATCGGAGACAATGACTCGGAGCAAATATTACTAACGCCGTTCCCTGAGCCTGTTTCGGCATGCTGATGGCGTGTTGCTCGGTTTTCTTGCGCCATAGCGAAGTGTTCAACCTGCCTACATGACACTAACACCTTGGTGCCCGGCAGCATGACACTGCCGTGTATGATTTCAGTCCAACGCTCAGACGTCAAACACACGTATAAGATTCATCATTTCAACCCTCAGTGAAAATCCGCAGCTGTGACTGAGTGGTTAGGGCGCTCGGCAACTGATCCGTAGTTCCCGGGTTCGAACCCAACCGCGGCGGCTGCGTTTTTGTGGGGCAAAACGGTAAGGCGCCAGCGTGCAGTGCGATGTTAGTGCACGTTAAGGATCCCCAGGTGGTCGAAATTATTCCGGAGCCCTCCACTACGGCACCTCTTCTTTACTTCTTTCACTCCCTCTTTTATATCCCTTCCCTTACGGCGCGGTTCAGGTGTCCAACGATTTATGAGACAGATACTGCGTCGTTTCCTTTCCCCCAAAACCAACTATTATTACTATTAGCCCTGAGGGAAAATCGAAAATTGGTTTTGGTGGAAAGGAAATGGCGCAGTATCTGTCAAATATCGGCGGACACCTGAACCGTGCTGTAGGGGAAGGAAAAAAGGATGGAGAGAAAGAGGTGCAATTGTGCAGGGTTCCGTAATAATTTCGGCCACCCGGGGATGTTTAACATGAAGCATCGGCGGGCACATGAACCGTGCCGTAGGGCAAGCAAAAAAGGAGTGAGTGAAAGAAGAAAGAGAGAAAGATGTGCCGTAGTGGAGGGCTCAGGAGTAATTTCGACCACCTGGGGATCTTTAACGCCAGTGCACGTTGAGCATTCCAAGGTGGTCGAAATTATTCCGGAACCCTCCTCTACGGCACCTCTTTCTAATTTTCTCCTTTCACTCCCTCCTTTATCCCTTCACCTAACATGGCACTGTTCAGGTGTGTGCCGATATGTGAGACAGATACTAAGCCATTTCCTTTCCGCAAAAACGAATTTTCAGTTTTCAACGATGGAGGAAGATGTCAGCTCGCGGAGGCTGTTTGACACCCTGCGGCGCATCACCGAACCACAGGCAAACCGTCAACCGCTGGCCGCCCTCGCAATCTCCAGCGGGCTCAGCTTTGTAGAATTGGCAGAGCGGTTTGCCGATCGGTTCGCGCCGCCCAGCCCCGCCAACGCCGCTAACATAGCTGCTCCTGAGAGCCCCAGAAGCGACGCCAGTCCCTCGCCCGTCGCCTCGGAAGGTCCATGTGATACGCCGTTCACCGCGGCGGAATTGAACAATGCGCTGCAGCGCTGCCGCCGCCGCTCGGCGCCCGGACCGGACGGGGTGACATACCAAATGCTGCGAAACCTGGATGCGCAGCAACGACAGATCCTCCTGCAGCAGATCAACCTGGTGTGGGAACGCGGGGAGCTTCCGGAGGATTGGCGAACCGCGGTCGTTTGTCCCATCCGAAAGGCAGGGCGCCCACCTACGGAGCTGAGCGGATACCGGCCAGTGGCATTAACATCGGCGGCAGGTAAGCTCATGGAGCATATGGCGTTGCAGCGTCTGAACGAGCGGGCTGCGGAGGCTGATTTGTTTGACGAGCGGCAGACGGGTTTCCGTGGGATGCGGTGCACGGCTGATTCTATATCGGACGTTGTTACAGCGCTGGAGCATGCCAGGGCAGCGGGCCAGGTTGCGCTGCTGCTGCTGCTGGACGTCTCGGGCGCTTTTGACAACGTTCACCGCGCACCAATTCTCGCGGTGCTTGAGGGGGCCGGTGTGAGCGGGCGCCTTTTGCGATACGTTCATGGCTTCCTGAGCGGGCGCACCATGCGCGTACGAGTAGGGGGTAAACTCTCCAAGCCTCGCCCGGTCGACATGGGCGTGCCGCAGGGCTCTGTCCTATCACCATTTCTGTTTAATGTGGCCATGTCGGTGGTGCCGGCCTCCCTCCCCACAAGCGGGCGACATCATGTGTACATGTCCATATATGCAGACGACATAGCTCTGTGGTGCCGGGGACCACCGGGCGAGGCGTTCCGCGTGCGGGGGTGCCTTCAGGGAGCCCTGACCGCAATTGATGCCAGATTGCGCGGCCTTGGTCTGTCACTGAGCGCGGACAAATCGGTGGCCATGGCCTGCGTTTCGCGCTCGCGCGCGCACCTTGCGCCACTGTCACTGGACGGGACTCCGATTCCTTGGCGTAAATCGGTGCGGTACCTTGGCCTGGACATCGACTGGCGCCTTTCCTTCCGTCACGCGGCGACCAAGGCCTGTCTGCAGATGAAGAGGATCACCGCCGCCGTGCACAAGCTCACCGCTCGAGGTCAGGGCATCTCCCAGCAATCCGCGCTGCGTCTATACAATGCCGCAGCTTTGGGGGCGGTGCTTTATGCGCTGCCGCTCGTCACGGTGCGCAAGCCGTGCTGGAAGAAGCTCGAGCTTCAGCACCGCAAGTCCCTGCGCGTGTGCCTAGGCCTGCCCAAAAACTCGCAGTGCGCCGCAACGTTGGCCGAGGGAGGAGCGTGGCCACTTGAGCTCCAAGAAGCGCGCAGGGCACTGAATCACATCGACCGGCTTCACCGCGCACCGGACGGCGGCTCGCTGCTGCAGCGTATGCGCTCGCACCCGCGCTCACGAATGGGCGCGGCGCTGCTCGAGTATGAGCAATTGACCCAAGGCCCACCCCCCTACGGCTCCTGCGCGCCCTGGCCTGCTGCCTCGGAGGTACAGCGAGAGATCGTCGGCATCGCGGGAAAGCGGAGCACACCCCTCTGCGCTGTGCAGCAGCTGGCCAGAGCCGTCATACACGAGGAGCTCCAGGACCATCTCCTCGTGTACACCGACGGCTCAGTGGCCCGCGACAGCTGCTCCCTTGCTGCGGCGGCCACCATCCCCGCCCTGCGACTGCACAGCCAGCAACACGCAACCTTCCTGGGCTCCTCCACCACGGCGGAGTTGATGGGGATCCGGCTCGGGCTGGACCTGCTGCTCACCCTCGGCCCTCCGCCGCCCAGGAGTGCTCTGCTGTGCGACTCCCGCGCCGCCCTCAGCCGCCTGCAATCTAACGGCCGCGGTACCCCACTAGTGCGGGAAATTCGCTCGCGCATCGAGCGCCTCGCGCAGAGAGGTTGTGCCGTGCGTGCACATGGGTGCCCGGTCACTGCGGCATCGCCGGCAACGAAGAAGCTGACGACCTCGCGACCGCTGCACACCAACTACCTGCCAGCGATCTGCCCCTTGCGCTGGAGGACGTGCGTGCGGCCATTCACGACCATCTCCGAAAGCAGCACCCCGACCCACGCATCGCGGGAGGTGAGCGCATCGACAGTGTCACCGGCTGTCGCGCACTTACACGGTCGCAATGTGCAATGATCCTCCGCGCGCGCATTGGCTGCGTGTGGCCCGGGGAACGACGGGTGCGGCACGGAATCGCGATGAGTGATGTGTGTGACGGATGCGGTGCAGTGGAAACACTAGAACATCTGCTCCTTCGCTGCTCCGCGTTCGCCGATGCTCGTCTCGATATGCTCGTGGCCTATAGGGCGCAGGGCATACTACCAGACTCCATCAAGACGCTGTTGTGGCCGCAGGGCAGTGCGCGCACTCGTGAGCGAACTTTGGTGAGCCTCTGTGCATTCCTCGAACACACGGGCTTGACGTCCCGTCTGTTCTCCGTCAGGTAGTTACACGCAGTGACCGAACGCTCCGCGAGTTCTACCTTGAACGATTAATAACTGGACGCCCCACTCCAGTTGTAACCTACACAGTGCTGTGCGCGTGTGTGATTTAATTACTCTAAACTGAACTAATGACGCGCACAACCTGTACACATTACTTATTGTGTAAATAGTTTGTACATATTACTTCTCCCCCTGTCCTCTATTCCTGTCCCCTCACCTCTTTCATTTCATTTCTTCATTCTGCCTGCTGTCCTTTATTTCCGCTGCCCCAGCTCAGGTGCTTCAGTATCGATGGCAGATGCCGGGGCTAGCAAAAATCTTTTCCTTCCTTTTTACTATTATTTTTAATAAAACCACTACCACCACCAGTTTTCAACGATGGTTTAATATCCCTCAGTGGCTCAGGCTACGAGCGTAGCCGTCGAGAAGAGCTCTGGAAATTTCGACCACCTGGAGCTCTTTAGCGTGTACTGACATCGCACAGTACAGTTACATTAATTTGATTTTGCTGCCACTTCAGCAAACGCAAATTTACTGGTTTCACCGCAGCAATATCTCTGGGAGCCACTCACTCTAACGCCAGGCACATAATTTCAGACTTCTAACAAGGCTGTCGAAATTATATAGGAGGAAGAATAGCGCCTCATGGCAGGAAAAGTTTTGCAAACGCGAAACATAGCTCAATGCAGAGAAGAAAACAATTGGTATGGGTGCCCGGACACCAGGGAAGAAGGGAACGAGGCTGTTCACACATTGGCCCAAGCGTCACTCCCCCTGATTTCCACTGACTTACCAGACTCTGTCGGGACTCCTGTACCGAATCCGCTTACTACATATGCCCGCCGCGGTGTCTCAATGGTTAAGGCGCTTGGCTACTGACCTGAAGTTCCCGGGTGCAAACCCGACCGGGATGGCTGCGTTTTTATGGAGGCAAAACGCTAAGGCGCCCGTGTGCTGTGCGATGTCAGTGCACGTTTAAGACCCACGGCTGGTCCAAATTATTCCGGAGCCCTCCACTACGGCAACTCTTTCTTCTTTCACTCCCACCTTTATCCCTTCCCCTACGGCTCGGTTCATGTGTTCAACGATATTGAGACAGATACTGTGCCATTTCCTTTCCCCCAAAAACGAATTATAAGCGGACATTACAGCATATCTGCGCCTCAGTAGGCAGACGTTCCCAGAGACCGCCATGAGACTGAATAGAAGTGGAACGACCTCCTCAGAAGCCTGCAAACTTGGTCGTTTGTAAGCTTCACGATTCTAAAACACATATACCCAACTTTTTCTGGGTACTCTAGATATTGTGGCATGCAGGCCGACACATATCATTTGGTATGGGCATGCCAGGAAAATTCGACAATGAAGGGTAAATGATCCAATGAGAGAGGGCAGGGAGGCGAACATGTCCAGCTGCTTGGACCTGGAGTCCCAGAATGCTCTGGTTCAAAGAGCGCCGCCAGCGGATACCTCAAATGGTATCCCGGATTGAGGACAACCACTGAGGCAAGGGAGCGCTGAAAGTCTTCACACTCCTCTAAATCCCGCCCCAGTGCATCAAATAAAGTTTAACCACCACCACCACCAGTACCAATGTGCTGCCGGCTGTGAGAATCCGGTGGCGTCTGGGAGTTTTACTGAGGAAACCAGCTGTGCGTCTCCGCCCATTAACTGTGTATACTGAGATACAGCTTTCTATAGATATGCAGTGAAAGCTAGAGGCGAGACGCGACCTT
This sequence comes from Amblyomma americanum, assembly GCF_052857255.1. Classification (NCBI taxonomy): domain Eukaryota; kingdom Metazoa; phylum Arthropoda; class Arachnida; order Ixodida; family Ixodidae; genus Amblyomma; species Amblyomma americanum. Next base: position 502,725,508 of record NC_135497.1, read on the forward strand.
TCACAAGCGCGTTCTGTGCACGCGATTGCGAGCCACGTACGCCGGCCTGTTACCAGGCGGCACTCGTTCCCAACTTCCATCACACAGCCATAAAAAGCTGTCCCCGAGTTTGAGTACCTGTCCCCACCCTCAGAGAATCGTCCTGGTAGCGTCCATGCCTCTCACAAGCCACCTCCCATCAGAGAATCATCTTGGTGGCATCCATGCCTCTCTCAAGCCACACCCTCAGAGAATCGTCTTGGTAACGTCCATTCCTCTCGCAAGCCACTCCCCTCTGAGAATCGTCTTGGTAACGACCATTGCTCTCGCAAGCCACCCCCCTCTGAGAATCATCTTGGTAGCATCCATTCCTCTCTCCTCAGAGAATCGTCTTGGTAGCGTCCAAGCCTCTCCCAGGCAAATGCCCACGTGTGGACGCGTCCTTTTCATCTCTTTCTCCCGGGAGACGCGTTTTGGAGTAGAGCTCTTCGACGAGCGTTCTCCTGGAAATCCGACATAACCCGCATGCGCTGCAACGCGTCGCAACCGGGGTGACAAAAGAGCCGGTGCTGTCAGTGGATAGTGTCTTCAGTGTACTTCAAGAAGCGCCTCTAGCACTTTAAGGAGCTTTGCATTTCAATGGCAACAAATGGTAAGTCTGCACCTGTTCTACTAGTTCTTTCTATGCGCTAGGTGTTAAATAGTACTGCTTACAGCTACAGGGAGGCTGATTGTAAAACTATTGTGGCAGGGCGCCAAGCATATAATTGCGCGCTGGCTGCACCAGGAACGTCATTTTTTCTTGGAACGTAGTTGAAGAGCTCCGCCTGAGACGTCCTCCAAACAAAAGCTTATTGCGGGTTGTTGCAGATCAGCCGCACCAAAATGCGATACCTAAGCATTCTGCGGATAGCGAAAAAACCGCGTTTCTGTTAAGCAGAATTTGCAGACTTCTTCGCTAGATTGCATGGAGTGAAATTATTTTTTGGTGTAAAATACGACCAGTGCTCTACCCTGAAGGGAAAAATTTGAGCGCACGCCTTATTTGTAGACGGTTTTTGCCCATGTTAAAGGAGAGCTGAATGAATTTTATTGCATCGACTTTGCGCGATTGAACCTCGGGATATTGACGCACATCCAATCTATGCTTCATGCGCGAACGGGCCTATAGATTTTAGATATCATCGAAATGCGACATCAAATCGTAGAGGCCCGTAGAGTGCGATGTCAGTGCAAGTTAAAGAATCACAAGTGGTCGAAATTTCCGGCCACATTCTATACGGCGTTCCTCACAGCCTGACCCTGTTTGGGGTGTTAAACCCCGTAAACCAACCTGGAGGTCGTGGCGTCGCCTGTTTGCTATCGACGTCGAGCTGTTGTTTGCTCTCTTTGAACGCTGTAAGCCCAGAACGCGGTAAAGGACGTCCTGTCAACGAACCCTCTTTGCCGTTGTAGAGACGCCAACCTGCGCCTTTCGCTTATGCGCAGCATCCCTAGCTGAGGTTCTTGCACGGGGCCCTTGCGTCTTAAGTGCTTTCATTGCGAATGTCCCGGCAAGCCGAGGCACTCTGTCTCGACGCGCGTTAATACCCGCCAACGTAAGGTGCAAGCTTTTGATTCTCTACAGTCTAAAAAATGAAAATTGGTTTTTGGGGAAAGGAAATGATGCAGTAAATGTCTCCCATATCTCGGTGGACACCTGAACCGCTCCGTAAGAGAAATGATAAAGGAGGAAGTGAAAGAATAACGGAAAAAAGAGGTGCAGTAGTGGAGGGCTCAAGTGCGATGTCAGTGTATGTTAAAGACGCCATGTGATGAAAATTATTCCGCAGCACTTCACTACCTGTATCCCTCTGCGCGGCGCGTAAAAGTGGAAAAGCAGGAAACACGAGCGAATGCAAGCACAGGGGAGGAAAAGCATGAGGGAGGCTGAAGGGCAGAGAGCGGCTGCCTCCGAACGCGCATGACGCTCGCTTGAGCTTACCGATTATTGACAAGAGCGAACACGTTGGTGATACTGGCAATTTTAACGCGACAGCTTTAAGGAGCTCGTGTCAAAGAAAAGCCGCTGTGGTCGGCGTCGGCGGCTTCGGCCGTGAGCGAAAAATGACGCATCTTGGTGTACACCTGAACCGCGCCATAAGGGAAGAGATTTTAACGCGAAAGCCTTAAGGATTGATTGATAGCTAGATTTACTGATGGATTGATCGATCGATGTTTGCTTTCCTTACGGCGCGATCCGGGTGTCCAGCGAGAAATGTGACTCAGGCGTCATTTTCTTTGCTTAATAGCAATTGCTCATTTCATGTTCCTTCCCTTACGGCCCAGTTCGGGTTACCGCCGAGATGTGTCAGACAGGTGTACTTTCCGTAAATTGTCCTAAAGGCCACGCGTCGCGCCGAACGTGCGGTGGCGTTCCTTTCCGTGTACAACTACTCGGCAACGCTGCGACAGGCTGTCGCGTCTCACTTTTAAAGACGAAACTTAAGCGTCCTACAATTTTTGTTCTTTGGTTTGGTGTGGTTTGGTCTGGTTTATTCGGCTTAAAGTCCTAAAGCGATTCAAGCTATGAGAGACGCCTCGTGAAGGGCTGCTGACGTTTTGACCACCTGGGCTTCTTTAACGAGCAGTGACATCGCAAAGTACACGGGCCTCTACAATTTCGCCTCCATCAAAACTTCTTGCTTTAATCCGGAGATTGGGTGCGGAAGTACCTCATCTCGTTTCTATATCCCGGGGCTCTGTCACTATCCCTCCACCTAAGCTCGCTTGGCCCTTCCTACTTGATTTTCAGAACATTCAGGCGTTAACAGCCTAAGCAAGGCAGCAATGTGGGCTAGTTGGTGTGAAAAACGACAACTGTCCTGCGTCCTCCTTGACCTCCACTACGGCACCTCTCTCTTCCTTTCTCCTTTCACTCCCTCCTTTACACTTCCCTTACGGCGCGGTTCAGGTTTCCAACGATATATGAGACAGATACTGCGCCATTTCCTTTCCCCCAAAACCAATTATTTATTATTTATTTCTGCGTCCTCCGTTCCAGTTGTCGTTTTCTTAGTGTGTAGCGCGTTATTCAAACGAAAAGTTAAAAGCCTGTTTCATTTGGGGGATATATATTGGACATCAAGATAAAAACTTTTCAAGCTTGGCGTTGGACTTCATTTCTTTACGGTCAATGTGGCGTGAAATTCTATGCGCTGCAAAAACCACGCCGCGGCAGTAAATTCTTGTGCAAAACCTCATTTATGTTCACGGCGGGTGCACGTGAACACAAACAATGTTGATTACAGACATGGTCGAGCAGATGAGTGCTTACTGGTGAACATTGCTTTTCAACTTGGTGTATTAGATTTTAATGGTGCTGTCTTACATGACTTGGTGACGGTTGCTTTGCCGCTCTGGCGGAGTTACGAGCGCTTTGTAGTGTGAGAAATGTAGTGGAACGGACTTTAGCATATTATCCTGCGGTGCCTTTACCTTGAGAGCCCTCTTCGAGAGAGGAACATACATTTAGAAGCTGTATTGAGGCTCTGGTGAGGTGTCCGCTTGCGTTGATGGAGACTACACGCATAAGCATGCATATATGCCATATTTAAGCATGCCCTACAGTGACTGCCCACCGAATAATCCACTGCTGCTCCTGCAGGTTAGTGTCGTAAGGTGCAGCTTTCTAAGAGCGCTTGGCTTTCGTTCGAACCGCCGCGCGTTTCACGTCCGAACCACAAGGCATCGTTTCTTCTGCGTCGCGTCAGCGTTTCGGCTACTGGCGTCGCCGGGGGCGTAATTCCGGTGCTTAGAGCAAGCCGACGCAGGGAGTCTCACATATCTGGCTAGGTCAGGTGTGAGCGTCGGCACCTTAAATACCTCATAGGTGAAGATTGGCAAAAACGAATGTCTCGCCACGCGTGGCCAGCGAATTGCAAATCAATCCACATAGCTGTGACGGCACCACCGCCCCTGCGATCCCTGCCCTATTTAGTTCCTCTTGCTTCCGCAGTAGGTTTCCATCGCCGCTGAACCGGATGATAGCTATAGACAGACGATATTTGAGCGAATTTATCCATGATCTCCGGACATGTTCCTCTCGAGACGTCCCAAAGCATTCACGTGTTTGGTTGCCCTCTCCAGGGGGCTTCGAGCGACAACGCCGGTAGACGAGACGCTGGCGCGACGCGGAAGAAACGATGCCTCCTGCGTCCGTTGTACGTGTAGCGTTCAGACTTCGACGCTTCGCCTCCGCACAATCTTGGCGCCCTCGCAGCGCAACTCATGTGCCACTTCGCTGCGGAAGGCTCTATTAACGCGTACGCTTTGTATGGCCATGTTTCGGTTTCATGTCACCACAAGCTTGTCATCACGATAGCGTTCGAACGAATTGAGCTGTAAGAAAAAGAATGGTTGCATTAAATAGAGCACCAAAAAATCGCGAAGCATAAATCATGAGGGCCATGAGGGTTAATATTTATTTGAGCTGAAAATTCTCGCAATGTGGGCAGGGTCGGGGCAGAAGCGGCGCTGAATTCGAAAACACCGGAAGTGGGCGGAGCTAAAGCGTGGTGCCAAATTTAAAAAACCGGCGGTGTGGACATAGCAAAGCGTGCCGCCATATTTGCAAACGAAGCGTGGCGCCAAGTTTCAAATCTCAGAATTGGCATTGATGGAACTTGAATAATTTAGGCAAACAGGGGAAAAGAGGGGCAAGGAGAGGCTAGGAGGCGTCAATGCTTGCGCATTCATCCAAGGCGGGTGCCGCAGTGATATCCTAATGGTTACAACTGTGGCAGCAGCTGCTGCCCATGCCGAGGCATGCAGTTGTTTCAGGATGTAATGTTGAAGGGCATTGCAAGGCACTTGACGCTGGCTTGTTGCGACCGCGCGCCCCTCCTGATAACGACTAAGTGGGAAGCAGGCGGCTAAGGCTATGAGGACGAGGTTAATCACATGATCAGGGCGTTTTAGGCGCCAAATGATGTAGTGTGTTTCCCAATGTCTTCTGCTAAACAGCTGCGTCAGTAAATTTAAATCGCATCTGGACAGCCTCTGACTGCCACCAATCGGTATATTATGGGCGGACAATATTATACTGATAATAATACATCAGTGCGCAAAGTATAAACACAATGCAGAGACATCCGACTTGCCACAGCTCCATAGGACTTGAGTGAAAGATCCCGACAGGCAGCGGAACCACGCGTACAGAGGATATGATAAGACATATTAAACATGCAATGCTTTCATAAATATACATGTCCGCAGTCGCCGAGGTGTATTCCTGAAAAAGCAAGGTGTTATTTCTAGCGTTGGGCATAAATGCGCACTTTTGTGCTAACAGCATTAGAGCGCCTTTGCGTGCGTCGTACTCGTGTCTTCCAGCATTTATAAAACCGCGCGAAGAAGACGCGTATGGAGGACAAACCAAAGACGCACACAGAAAACGCGTCTGCGCTTTCCGTAACAACTGATGGTGGCGTTCGCTACGGCTAACGTTGCATGGGCAGTAAAGTGCAAGCTACGACTGTGAGCTCTGGTTTACATACGCACTCGATCAATGCATGTCTACGCATAATGAGGCATTCAGTTTTCTAGGAAAAACTCAGAACACCAAAGGAGTACAAGGAGTTCACGAGAAGATAAGTGATTTTCAAAAGCAGGCATTTTCAGCTTAAGCGTAGTGCATCATCGGGACTATCACTGGCAACAAATATTCCTAGCGGCATTCGATGAACCTTTTTCGGCATGCTGAGTGCAGGCTTCGCAGTTTTCTTGAGCCATATCGTAGCGTTCAACTTCCCTAGATGGCACTATCACCTTTGGCACCAGGCGCATGACACTGCCCTGTTTGGTTTCAGTTGAACGCTCAGCCGTGAAAAACACGTATAAAAGTTATGATTTAAACCCTAATTGAAAATTGCGCCATTTCTTTTCCCCAAAAATCAATATTTAATGAAGATTTAACGTTTAAAAGCGGCTCAGGCTGTTGTCGAAATTATTCTTGAGCCCTCCGGTATGGCCCCTCTTTCTTCTTGCACTCCCTCCTACGGAATGGTTCAGGTGTCTGCCGATATGTGAGACAGATGCTGTGTCATTCACTTTCATAAAAACCAATTTTCAATGAGGGTGTGCTGTGCGACGTCAGTGCACGTTAAAGATCCCCAGGTGGTCGAAATTAATCCGGTGCTCTCCACTACGGTACCTCTTTGTTCCTTTCTTCTTTCACTCCCTCCTTTATCTCTTCTCTTACTGCGAGATTCAGGTGTCCAACGGTATATGAGACAGATATTGCGCTATTTCTTTTACCCAAAAATCTAATTATTATAATTATCAATGAGGGTTTAACGTCGCAAAGCTCCTCAGGCTATGATAGACGCCGTAGTTAAGGGCTCTAGAAATTTCGACCACCTGGATCATTTTATCGTGCACTGACGTCGGACAGTACAGTTAAATGAATTTGACTATGGTGCCACATCCCCGGCTACAGCCACTTTACTAATTTCACAGTGCCGATAGAGTTAGAAGCTATTCACTCCGACGCCACGCACATAATTTCTAATGCTCAGCACGCCTGTTGAAATTATTTAAGGCGGAGAATGGCGCCGCTTGCCTGCAAAATTTTATTGAACGCGCAACATAGCTCTATGCAGATCACAAAAGAAACAAATAAACGCTCCGCGGTAGCTCAGTGGTTAGGGCGCTCGACTACTGATCCGGAGTTCCCGGGCTCGAACCCAACCGCGGCGACTGCGTTTTTATGGAGGAAAAACTCTAAGGCGCCCGTGTGCTGTGCGATGTCTGTGCACGTTAAAGATCCCTAGGTGGTAAAAATTATTTCCGAGCCCTCCACTACGGCACCTCTTTATTCTTTTCTTCCTTCACACCCTCCTTTATCCCTTCCCTTACGGCGCGGTTCAGGTGTCCAACGACATATGAGACAGACACTGGGCCATTTCCTTTCCCCAAAATCTAATTAATATTATTAAAGAAATAAATAAATGCCCGCACACCAAGGAATATAAAGGAACGAGGCTGCTCACACAGCCGCCCGAACGTCTCTCCCCTGAAATTCCACTGACTTCCCAGACTCTGTCTAGACTCCTGTATACGGACATTACAGCAGATCTGCGCCTCAGTAGGCAGACGTTCCCAGAGCCCGCCGAGCGCCAAGATAGAACTGAGTAAACACACCACAAAAGGCTGCAAACGGGGTCGTTTCTAAGCCCTTCGATGCTGAAGTATACAGAGCCAACTTTATCTGGGCACTTTAAATTTTGTGACATGTAGGCAGACGCATATTATATCAGAAGAAGAAGAAGAAGACTTTATTTCCACCATGTGCAGTACACAGATGGAGGACGACGGAAAAAAAGCCGTCAATAGGCGGCTTGACGAGTCCGTCGCCCCACTTAATGAGCAGCGTTTGGTGAACAGCAATCAATTCATACAGTCAAACAAAAGAAAATGAAAAACACTTGATCAGTGCAGAACAGAAGCAAAACAGAGTGGTCCGAAAAATGAAATAGCCAGAAAAATGCGCATATAGAGTAAATAAGCCAACGAGAGTGGGTTGCGAGGCGACCTTCTCCGGTTTCTTGAACCTGGAGTCCCAGGGGGCTCTTGTTCAAAGAGCGTGGGCAGCGGCTACCGCTAATGGTGTCCGAAAAGGAGGACTACCACCCAGGCAAGGGAACTGTGAAACCATCTACTCTCCTTTAAAACACGCCCCAGTGCTTTCAATAAGGTTTTAGCAACACCACCGTTAAAACTAATGTGGATTACATCACCTATTCTAGGATATACCAAGCGAAAGATGTTGGTGTTCACTGTATTCATTATCATCGGCGTTGAATATGTTCTAGACAGCGATGGTTTTGCGCAAAGGAAGGGCGCATAACTGGCTCCCTGGATATGAGGACACCTCATTCGTGCTTTGATACATGTGGTGGTGGTGAGAGATGTGGTTTGAATGCATTAATGCTGGAAGCGTTGCGGCTGACATGCGGCACTGCAGCAATAGCTAGGCCGCAGCGTTTATTTGGTAATGAATCTCTCGCGATCAACTATTTACTGCATTCCATCTCCCATGGTGGCAGGGAAGCGCGCTGGCTATCCAGTGTGCGGAACGCAATCATAGTAGATTGAGCTCTCTACTGACCCACGTAACCGGTGTGCGCCTTTCCTTTCATGAAAATGAACGGCCTTTGCATAGTTGTTAACTCCAATCAACTCTATGAAGGACGTCGACTCACTTGATTTGTTTGGTATTTGAGCACAGGAAATGGCACAGTAACCATTTCACATAACTCTGTGGACACCCGAACCACGCCTTAAAGGAAGCGATAAAGGAGGGAGCGAAAGAAGAAACAGAGACCTGCAAATGTAAAGTTGGATTTTGAGGAAAGGCGCGGCGCTGCGCACCGGCGGATTGCCTGTGGCTTGGTGCTACTACTGCCGCCGGCGCAGTAGTGGCTAGGGACAGAGAGAAATATCGCGGCGAGGCACGCATTTTAACGCTAGGGCCTCCTCGGAGCACCGCAATGGCGAAATCTCAAGTTCGCTTTCAGTAAAGCTTTCGCTTTAATATTCTCCCCGCTGTGAGAATAGGGTATGGATATGTGGTGGAAGCTGCGATCGCGAGACGCCACCTCCCACAAGGCACCTCTTTGGACGCACACGCAAGCCACAGACGGCGGCCTGTTCCGGCACACGTTCCCGCCTTCCATCGCACAGCAACAGATAGCTGTCTCCGAGTATTAGCACCTGTACCCCCTCAGAGAATCGTCTTTGTAGCTTCCAAAACCTCTCGAAAGCCAATTCCCAAGTGCGGACGCGTCTTTTTCAACTGTTTCCCGCGAGTGACGCGCTTCTGTTTTAGGCAGTTGGACGAGCGTTCGCCTGGAAACCCGATATTCACCGCACGCGCTGCAAAGCTTGGCAACTGGGGTGAGAAAGGAGCCGGTGCTATCAGTCAAGAGTGATGCCGAGCAGTCAGTCAGCTTGAGGGCCATTAGTGGCCTATAAGTATTATTTTGTGGAGGACGAGGAGGTGTTGTGTGTCGAGGAATTTCGCTTCGTCTGTGGATTTACTGCCATTTTTGCTGTTTGACATGAACACTGACGAAACCTCAGAGCGCCAGCCACCGGACTTACCAGAAGAAACATGGCGCCCACTCTCAGTGCAGTTGAAGAAGCGTCTCTTGAACCTCGATGGGCATATCCCTCCAACGGCAGCAAATGGCAAGTGTGCACCTGTTCTACTAGTCCTTTTAATGCGTTAGTTGTTCATCAGTACTGCTCACGGCTACAAGAAGGCGCGATTGTACAAATGCTTTGCAGGACGGCATGCATATAATTGCGCGCTGGCTGCACCGGTAACCTCCTTTTTACTTGGAACTTAGGTGAACAGCTCCGCCTGAGTCGTCCAGCAAACAAAAAATTATTGCGGGTTGCAGATCAGCCGCACCGAAATGCGTTCAGCGGATAGCGAAAAAACCGCGTTTCTGTTAGGTAGGCATAGCAGAATTCCTCGCTAGATTGCGCGGAAGGAAATTGTATTTTGGTTTAAAACAGGACAGTGCTGAACCCTTAAGAGACAAATGTGAGCGCTAGATATTATTTTACATCGTTTTTGCCCGTGTTTTTGAGATGCTGAATGAATTTACTGGTTCACCTTTTTGGGATATAACCTTGGGTTATTCACGCACATCCCATTTATGGTTTATGCGTGAAGCACGAACGTGCATAAAGAATTTCGCTTCATCGAAATGCGACATGAAATTGTAGAGGCCCGTAGTGCGCGATGTCAGTGCATGTTGAAAACCCGAGGTGATCGAAAATTCCTGAGCCATCCACTACGGCGTCGCTCATAGCCTAATTCACTTTGGGATAGCAAAATCCCATAAACCAAACCAATTTCGAGGCACTGGAGTTCCTGTTTCCTATCGACGCCGAGCTGTTTTGCTCGTTTTGAACGCTGCAAGCCAATAACACGGTAAAGGACGTCCTGTCAGCGAACCCTCTTCGCTGTCGCAGAGAGGCCAACCTGTACGGGTTGCTTGTGCGCAGCGTCCCTAGCTGAAGTTCCTGCACAGGGCCCTTGCGCGTCGTTGACCGCGGCAGTGCTTTCATCGCGAATGTCGAGGCACTCCGTCTCTGTATTAGGTTGCGCGTCTCTAATGTTGTCTTCGACTGATCGCTTTAGATCGCTCTAGAGCGCTCTGAGAGGCGACCGCACATTTGGCTGGTCGAAACCGGCCGCTCTGACTACATTCGGCTGGTTCTTTCCGAGCGCTCGACGCGCCCCGAGAAAAAGTCAGAGCGACTCCGAGATGCGTCAATGTGACAGAGCCACTTCCGCCATTTCGCCAAAGCGGTGCGAGGCCTCGGCGTCCCCTCCTAGCTGCGGGTAGGCAGGAGCAAGTGTAGGCTTTTGATGCAGTGGTGGCGTCCTTGGTGCGTTGTGTTTTGCGGGTGCCGCGCTGTGTGACGCAAAATGTCAGAGACGCCGGATTACTACGCTAGGAACGCGGTCCGTGTTGCTGTCGCATAACAACAGCGATTCCAGCAGCAGCTCACACGAGGACGACAGCGCTATCCACAAGGCGGCGATGTTCGGAAAATGAGCGTCCCATGGGACGGAAAACCAGGGTAGCGATCGCTACAGGCTAAGCGGCGACCGCGATGGAAACTGTGTGCGGCCACGTGCGGCTAATGGTAATCAAGGAACGTTACGTGCGGCTACTGCAGACATCAGCAGCGGTGCCGCGTAGCCGCTTCCGCTCTAAAAACTGGCTGACCATTCGGCTTGACTAGTCTCGCTATGCGCTCGGAGCGAGAGCGCCTCTCACTCTGCCGGATCTTAACCGGATGGCGGGAGCGACCAGTCGAAGACACCATAAGCGCCGCTGCACTGTTCACTGCGCCGGTACCTCGCGTCTGTAATTGGCTCTCCACACCTGCGAGGCGCATTAATTCCGGGTAACTTCAGTTGCAAGCGTTTGAATCTCCGCTGTCTAAAAATTGAAAATTGGATTTTGGGGAAAGGAAATGGCACAGTATCTGCCTCTCATCTTAGTGGACACCCGAACCGCGTCGTAAGAAAAGGGATAAAGGAGAGAGTGAAAGATGAAGGGAAGTATTTAGATGTCGTAGTGGAGGGTTCATGTGCGATGTCTGCATTTTAAACACGCCATGTGGTCAAAATTATTCCGCAGCCCTCCACTTCCTGTATCCCTCTGCGCGGCGCGTAAAAGTAGAAGAGGAGCGAGCACGAGCGAATGAAAGCACAGGGGAGGAAAAGAATGAGGGAAGGTGAAGGGCACATAGCATCTGCCACAGAACGCCCATGACGCTCGCTTGACCTCACCTAATGGCGAACGCGTCGACGCTACTGGCAATTTTGTTCTTTGGTGTGCTGTTATTTGATTTATTGGGTTTAACGTCCCAAAGCGACTAGAGCTAGGAGGGACACCGTAGTGAAGGGTTGCAGAAATTTTGACCACGTCGATTTTTTTAACAAGCAGTGACATCGCACAGTACATTGGCCTGCAGAATTTCGCCTCAATCAAGGTTCCTTGCTTTAATCCGGACACATTGCGCGGAAGGATCTCATCTCGTTTCCATGTCACTGGGCCCCGTCACTATCTCCCCAGCCCCTCGCTTGGCTCTTAATACTTTATTTCCGTATACATTCCGGTGGTTGCCTAGACTGTTTCATTTGCGGGATGAATATAGGGTCCCGCGTTAAAACTTTGCAAGCTCTGTGTTGGACTCTATTTCTTTACGGTCAGTGTGGTGTGAAATTCTGTGATCAGGAAAACCACGCCGAGGCAGTAAATTCTTGTGATAATAATAATTGGTTTCTGGTGAAAGGAAATGGCGCAGTATCTGTCTCATTTATCGCTGGACACTTGAACCGCGCCGTAAGGTAAGGGATAAAGGAGGAATTGAAAGGATAAACGAAGAGAGAGGTGCCATAGTGAAGGGCTCCGGAATAATTTCGGCCACCTGGGGATCTTTAACGTGCCCTGACATCGCACAGCACACGGGCTTCTTAGCTTTTTTTCTCCATAAAAACGCAGCCGCCGCGATCGGGTTTGAACCCGGGAACTTCGGATAAGTAGTCGAGCGCCCTAACCACTGAGCCACCGCGACGGGTAAGAATAAATTCTTGTGCAAAAACTCATTTGTGTTCACGGCGGGCGCAGGGGAACACAATGATGATTACAGCGATGGTCGGGCATACGAGTGCTAGCTTGTCAACATTGCTTTTGAACTTGCTGTATATGATTTTAATGGCACTGTCTCACATGATTAGGGGACGGTTGCTTTGTCGCTCGAGCGGAGTTATGAGCGCTTTGTAGTGTGAAAAATGCAGTAGAACGGACTTGAGCTTATCATCGTGCGGCGTCTTTACATCGAGAGCCCTCATCTAAAGAAGAACCGACATAGAAAAGCTGTATTGTGGCGCTGGTGAGGAGTGCGCTTGCATTGGTCGAGCCCCAAAGTAGCGATGCCATAATCATGAGCTATATTCACAGCCCACCGAATCATCCATTGCAGCTCCGACGGGTTAGTGTCTGACAGTGCAGCTTTCTAAGAGTTCGTTCGAGCCGCCACACGTTTCAAGGTAGAACCACAAGGCAGCGCTTCTTCGGTGTCGTGCTAGCGTTTCTGCTACTGGCGGCGCCGAGGCGAAATATCGGAGCTTCGCGCGAGCCGACGGCAGGGAGTCGCAGATATCTGGCTAGGCCAAGTGTCAGTGTCGCCACCGGAAATACCTCGTATGCGAAGATTGGTGAAGGCTTATGTCTAGCCGCGTTTAGGAAGCTACTTGCAGATCAGTCCACGCCTCTGTGACGCAACCATGTCCCCTGCTGTCCGCGTGCTACTGTCCTCCTCACCACCGCAGTAGGTTCCTGTCACCGCTGAAGAGTACGTTAGCCACTGAAAGAGGATAATTGAGCGGCTTTATCCAGCATCTCCGGACATCCTCATCTGGAGACGTCCCAATGCCCTCACGTGTTCGCTCGCCCTCTCCTGCGGGCATCAAGCGGCAGCACCGGTAGACGAGGCGATGAAGCGACGTGGAAGAAACGGCGCCTTGTGCGCTCCGGCGTTCTTGTAGCATTCAGACTTCGAAGCTACGCCTTGGTACATTCTTGGCGCTCTCCGAAAGTGACTCATGTGCCACTTCACTGCTTTTGACAAATGATGCGTGTTCATTGTAGACTGTGTTTGCGGTTTGGTGTCATCACGGGAATGTTCCAACCAATTAGTTTATAAGGAAAAGAATGGTTGCATTAGACAGAGAATCGCAAAATATCACAGGGAAAATCATGAGGTGCACGTGGGGTAATAAGTTAGAGCTAAAAATGTCAAAAAAGCAGGCGGGGCCGGAGAAACCTTGGCACGAATTTTGAAAACACCTGAAGATGGCAGAGCTGAAGCGTGGTTGTAAATTTGAAAAACTAGAAGCGGGCGGCGCCGGAGCAAAAGTCGCGCCAACTTTATAAACTGGAAGTGATTGCGGAGGTAAGCGTGGCGCGAAATTTGAAAATGACGTGTGGCGCCAAGCTTGACAAATTAAAATGGAGTTTCAAGAGAGGCGAAGAGGGGCGAGGAGGCGTCCATGCTTTCGCATTCCTCCAATACGGGTGCCACTGTGATCTTATAATTTTTATAACAGTGGCAGTTGCTGCTGACCATGCCGCGCCATGTAGTCGCTTCAGGATGTAATGTTCAAAGGCGTTTCATGATACTTGACGCCGGCTTGTTGCGATCGTCGTCTCATAACCACTAAACGCGAGGCACGCGGCTATGGCTATGACGACTCGGTAAGTCACATGATCAGAGGCGTTTTCGGTGCCTAGCATTGCAGTATGTTTACATTGTCTTCTATTGAACAGCTACTTCGATAAATTTATATCACATCTGGGCAGCCTGCGACTACCACTAATCGGCGTATTATGTGCGGATAATGATAATGATACATCACTGCGCCAAATATAAATAAGATGTACAGGCATCCGGCCTGGAGAAGCTCCATAGGGTTTGAGTGGCAGAGCCCGACAGGCACAGGAACTGCGCATACTGTAACGGGGGGTTTGTTACGAGGTACTGGGGCGACGGGAACGGCAACGGCAGCAGTCTGGGATCAGATCGGCAAAAGACACACAAGCGTAGCGCTGGCAAAAACTCTCGAGAACACTGTCACCTCGTCTTCGTCTTTTCAAATCATCCGACGCATCTTCTTCTTTAGCCTTACAATCACCCCGGGGACAAGAGGAGCCATCCTGGCGACTTAGGATGATGGCAAGACGGCGGGGTCGTAGTAGGGCTTGAGGCGCTGGACATGAACGGTCTCCCGTCCTCGGCGGCGGAGATCAGGAGACGGCGTGAGGGGTTCCACGATATAATTAACCGGAGAGGTGCGCTCCAGCACAAGGTAGGGACCATGGTACTTCGCAAGAAATTTTGAGGAGAGACCGGGAGTTCCTGAAGGGATCCAGAGCCACACAAGTGCACCAGAAGTGTAGTTCGGTGGGGTTTGGTCTTGGTCGAGGCGGGAGCGCTGGCGAGGCTGGGTGTCAGTGGTGAGTGACCGGGCAATTTGGCGGCAGGCTTCGGCGTGTTGCGCGGCGTCGGAAACAGGCCGATATTCGGATTCATCAGGGCGGTAAGGGAGGATAGTGTCGATAGTAGCAGAGGGTTGGCGGCCGTAAAGTAGGAAGAAAGGGGAGAATCCGGTGGTAGACTGCGTAGCGGTATTGTACGCATAAGTAACGTACGGAAGGACGAGATCCCAATTCGTGTGGTCAGAAGCGACGTACTTGGAGAGCATGTCTCCGAGTGTGCGGTTAAATCGCTCAGTGAGGCCATTGGTCTGCGGATGATAGGCGGTGGTAGTTCGGTGAATCGTGTGGCACTCTTTGAGAAGCGCCTTCACCACCTCAGATAAGAACACGCGGCCTCGGTCACTGAGCAGTTCACGAGGTGCACCGTGGCGAAGGATGAATCGGTGCAAAATGAAGGAGGCGACGTCCGTCGCTGTGGCAGCCGGAAGGGCAGCAGTTTCGGCATATCGTGTAAGGTGATCCACCGCTACTATAGCCCAACGGTTGCCGTCTGCAGTGTATGGAAGCGGACCGTATAAATCAATGCCAACGCGGTCGAACGGGCGTGGAGGGCATGGTAACGGCTGCAGCTCAGCAGCAGAACGATGGGGAGGTGTCTTGCGACGTTGGCAGGGAATGCATGCGCGCACGTACTTCATGATAAAGGTGTACATTCCGCGCCAGTAGCAGCGCAGCCGTATGCGGGTGTAGGTCTTGAAAACGCCCGCGTGACCGCTGTGGGGGGCAGCATGGAAGTATGCGCATATCTCCGAGCGTAAGTGACGTGGAATAACGAGCAGCCACTTGCGACCTTCGGAGTTGTAGTTACGGCGATAAAGTAGGGTGTCACGGATCGCAAAATGGGCAGCTTGGCGGCGGAGCGCACGTGACGGTGAAGCAGCCGTCGGGTTGGCGAGAAAGTCGAGAAGGGAAGCGATCCAGGGATCCATGCGTTGCGCTGAAGGCATGTCGCTGAGGCGAAGCAAGGGCAGAGAAGCGTCGGAGGTGGAAAGGCTGGCGATCTCGGCTGGAAGGGGGCAGCGTGACAGTGCATCGGCGTCTTGATGCTTGCGGCCGGTGCGATACACGACGCGGATATCATATTCTTGCAAGCGAAGGGCCCACCTAGCGAGGCGGCCGGAGGGGTCTTTCAGGTTGCAAAGCCAACAGAGCGCATGGTGGTCGGTCACAACGTCAAAAGGGCGCCCATAAATGTACGGTAGAAACTGCGCGAGGGCCCATACAATCGCCAAACACTCTTTTTCAGTTACGGAGTAGTTGCGTTCTGCTGGTGTGAGTGTGCGGCTAGCATAAGCAACTACGTATTCGTCAAAGCCAGGTTTTCGTTGGGCGAGGACAGCGCCGAGGCCAACACCGCTGGCGTCCGTGTGCACTTCGGTAGGAGCGGCCGAGTCGAAATGGCGCAGAATGGGCGGCGCCGTGAGGAGACGGCGCAAGGTGGTGTATGCGTCGTCGCACGCTGGAGACCACAGTGATAAATCCGCACTTCCAGACAGCAGTTGAGTCAAAGGCGCAGCAATGGACGCAAAGTTGCGAATAAACCGGCGGAAATATGAGCACAAACCCAGGAAGCTGCGCAGGTCTTTGATGGAGGTAGGTTTGGGAAAGTCAACCACAGCACGAAGTTTCGCTGGGTCGGGACTGACGCCCTGCTTAGAGACAACATGACCTAAGATGGTTAACTGACGAGCGGCAAAACGGCATTTTTTTAAGTTCAGCTGCAGGCCGGCGTCAGAGAGGCAGGTCAAGACGTGCTTCAAACGGGAGAGGTGGGTGTCAAAGTCCGGGGAAAAGACCACAATGTCGTCGAGGTAGCAAAGGCATGTCTTCCACTTAAGTCCGCGCAAAATGGTGTCCATCATCCTCTCAAAAGTCGCGGGGGCGTTACAAAGCCCGAAGGGCATCACCGTAAATTCATACAAGCCATCCGGTGTCACAAAGGCGGTTTTGGGGCGATCGGCTTCTTTCATAGGAACTTGCCAGTACCCGAAACGCAAATCAAGAGATGAAAAGAGTTCGGCCCCTTGCAAAGAGTCCAGAGCGTCGTCTATGCGCGGGAGGGGATAGACATCTTTGCGCGTAATCTTATTAAGGCGGCGGTAATCTACACAGAAGCGTATGGAGCCATCCTTCTTTTTGACGAGCACCACAGGCGACGCCCATGGGCTGCTTGAGGGCTGAATGACGCCGCTCTGGAGCATCTTGTCGACTTGGTCTTCAATAACTTGGCGCTCGGCGACAGACACACGATAGGGACGTTGTCGCAGCGGTGCGTGGTCACCTGTGTCGATGGCATGGGTGACAGTGGAAGTTTGGCCCAAGGAGCTTTGATGTGAGTCAAATGATGAGCGAAACTGATTAAGTAAAGTAAGAAGCTGTGCCCTTTGCGGCGCTGGAAGGTTGTCGTCGATGGAGCGAAGGAATGCTTCGGTTGAGGAGGGATTGGGCGCAGCAGTAGGTGGGCTGAGTGCGGCTATGGAGAGGTGCGGCGCGTCGTCCGTCTCTTCGCGGATGAGCAGAGACGCGAATGGTTGTACCGTGCCGAGACATTCACCTAGGCGCAAGGCGTTGGGGAACGAGAATGGGTTAGACACGAACAGTACGGAGAGGCCAGCGGATATAGTCAGTACAGCGTATGGCAGAGGCAGACACTTGCGGTGCAGAAAGATAGGGGACGGAGTGAAGAGGACAGTGTCGTCGCGAAGAGGGCCGCAAGAGAGGGGTACGAGGACTGAAGAGCAGGGAGGCAGGTCAATGTCTTCGGCAACTAGAGCCTTAACACAGGCACCAGGAGGGGCAGTGTCCAAGACAGCTTCGGGCAGGTGAGAGAACTCGACTTCAGCTCGAGCACAATCGATGATAGCAGCATGGCGCGATAGGAAATCCCAGCCCAGGATAACAGCATGAGAACAGCAGGGCAGTACGACGAATTCGACGGCATAAATGGTCCCCTGGATTACAACGCGAGCGGTACACGCTGCTGACGGCTGGATGTTCTGAGCGCTGGCGGTGCGCAGTGAGAGTCCAGCAATTGGCGTCCTTACTTTTCTTAAAGAACTACACAGCTTTGCGTCCATGACGGAAACGGCAGCACCAGTGTCGACAAGCGCCATGACAGAAACGCCGTCGACGGAAATTTCAATGAGGTTAGCGGCTGACGGATGAGGCCTTTCGAAGTTCGTTGTGGACGCAGTTCTCGCCTCAGGAACTGCGGCGCCTAGTTTTCCTCCTGGTTAGCGGTGGGGCGACGTCGCATAGGCGAAATAGACCGGCGTCGTGGAGAAGAGGGCCGGCGGCTGGAGAGGGTAGAACGGTCCGGCGAGGAAGTATGACTTTGCGGCGGCGCAGCTGGTACAGAGTACTGACTCGGTGGGGGCCAGTACCCAGGAGCTTGGGGAGGAATTTCCGCGTCCGGGAGACGACGGCGGCAATGCCGAGCTACATGACCTGGGAGACCACAAAAGAAGCAAATCGGCCGATTGTCCGTTGTGCGCCAGGAATCGCTGACCCTTGGAGTAGGTCGTCGGTAAGCCACTGGCCCTCGCAAATGCGCCGGAGGCGCACTATAGATTGGCGGCTGCGGTCTTGCTACGACATCGGCATATGTCACTGGAGCCGCGACAGGAGGCGGTCTCGCGACGGCTTCGGCATATGTGAGCGGAGCCGCCACAGGTTGTGGTCTGGCGACAACGTCGGCGTATGTCAGCGGAACCGTGACAGGTGGTGACGGATGAGCCGGTGGAAGAGCCTCAGCAACTTGCTCTTGAATTGTATGTCGGAGCGCTGGAGTCAGATATTATGGTCGGTCGTGAGCGCTCGGCAGAAAGGAAAGTTGACGTGCCACTTCTTCCCGCACGAAGTCTTTAATCTGCTGTAGCAGCGAGGGGTCAGGAGCAGGCGTGAGCCCAGCGAGCGACTCAACCTGCTGTGGCCGCTGGCGTGTCAGAATCCGCTGCTTGCGCAACTGCTCAAAGCTTTGACACAGCGTGACGACTTCAGCAACGGTACGCAAGTCGCGCGCTAGAAGCATCTGAAAAGCGTCGTCATCGATGCCTTTCAAGATGTGTTGGATCTTGTCGGCTTCCGACATACGAGCGTTGACCCGCTTGCACAAGTCGACGACATCTTCAATGTAGCTAGTGAAGCTTTCACTAGCCTGCTGAGATCGTTCACGCAATCGCTGTTCGGCTCGGAGTTGCCTGACAGCCGGTCGACCAAATACGTCTGCAAATTTAGTCTTAAAAATGGACCAGGTTTGAATATCTGCCTCATGGTTGCGATACCAGAGGTTAGCCACACCGGCGAGATAAAAGATGACGTTGTTTAGCTTCGTCACATCGTCCCATTTGTTGTATACGCTCACCCGCTCGTACGATGTGAGCCAATCTTCCACATCGTTCTCGTCAGTCCCGCTGAAAATGGTCGGGTCCCGTTGACGAAGAGAGCCGGCACAGATGACAGCCTGGCCCACTTGTACGGCCTGGTGTTGGACGTCCTCAGGCATCGTGCGCGCCGGGAGAGCACGACTACGGAGCTCCAGGGCCGATGTTTTTCCCCGGCACCTCCACCAAATGTAACGGGGGGTTTGTTACGAGGTACTGGGGCGACGGGAACGGCAACGGCAGCAGTCTGGGATCAGATCGGCAAAAGACACACAAGCGTAGCGCTGGCAAAAACTCTCGAGAACACTGTCACCTCGTCTTCGTCTTTTCAAATCATCCGACGCATCTTCTTCTTTAGCCTTACAATACATATAAACAGGGCATGATAAGACATTAAACATGCAATTCTTTCATTAGTATACATGTCCGCAGTCACCGAGGTGTAATCCTGAAAACCAGGGTGTTATTTTAGCGTTAGACATAGATGCGCACTTTAATGCCATCAGCATTAGAGTTCCTTCGTGTACGTCGTACTGGTTACTTTCAGCAATTACAGAACTGCACGAAGACAGGGAATGAGGAGAGGCCAACAGAGAGCGAGAGAGAGAAAACTTTATTTGCCACTTGAGCGCTGGGAGTTAGGCCACGTGGGCCGAGTGTGGCCCCCACGTGGGGGCGAAGTCTTGAGCACAAGAGATGCGAATACGCACACACACAACGCATCTGCGCTTTCTCTAACAAGTGGTGGTGCTGGCGTCTGCTATGGGTAACGTTGCATTGGAAGCAAAGAGGAAGCTACCAATTGGCTAGGCCTAATGAGGCCTTCTGTTTCCTTGCCACCGCTCAGAGCAGCAATGAAGTGCAGGGTGTTCACAGGGAAGATAAGGGGAGATCATCTTGAAGTGTTAAAAATGCACAAATTTTTATTTTGCACGGTATCATATTCGGGATCTATGCACACTTTAAAATACTGGGCAAAAAGATTTGAGGGCCTATTTTCACCTAAATTTACAAAAAACATGCATTTCGCGTCTACGAAGGGCAGAAATGTGACTTCGGAGCGAAATGCGGCAGAACATCGTGCTCCTCGCGTCCCACAACTGTCTTCAATGGCCGCCATCATAGTTTTGTTTGAAAACTAAGCCCCTTTCCCACATCCTGGTATAACTGTTGTGAGATATTTATTGAAAGGCCCGCATTGCGCTGTATTTTAGGCCTCCGCAACTACCTTAAAAGCGCTGGCACACAAGCATCAAATGCGTTTTTCTCAGCTTCGTGTGTTTCGGAACCGTGACTAGCCTTACGGGAGTTTATAATACGTTTTTATGGTGCAATTTCAGTTATTATTCTACCGTAGAATTCTGAAATTACTGAATTGTGGAGAAATGCTATATTTTGTTCGCTGAGTCGAACACTACTGAATTTGTGAACAATAATGTCACCTAGCTACAATTCATAATTATGGTGGTTGGACATACTTGAACAATTTTTACATTGATATACCTAAATAAAGCATAAATAGCCAAGCTCCAGAGAGCAGACTTTTGGCTACGGCTTCATTTCAATTGAAAGCAGAAAATGGTGAAAGAAAGTGTCTTAATAACCCAGAAGAGTTTAGCTAAATAGGCTTCAGTTATTTTCGCATTTATGGAATCTAATTGAGGCATGCAGAAACCTATTGTGTTTCTAAACCAGGAAAAAACACATATGCACACACAATTTCACTACGATATCTTTAATAACAAATTTTCATTTCAAGCCGGCCATCTCCCCATGAGTAATTTTCAAAAACGGGCATATTTAGTTATAGTCATGATTGTTTCGCGAGCATAGTGACCGCCTTGATGGACGCCGAAACGGTTATGATAGAAGTTGACGGCGCATTAACTTTAAGAACGGCTTATTAACTTCTAAGTGTTAACATTTAGGAGCTTGGTAGCAATTAGATAATTGTAGCGGGCCGTCAGGGCAGCTAGCGCGAGTTAGTTAATGTGTAAAAATGTATTAGTGCGTAATCATTGTATGGCTATGTTTGCGGTTTCGTGTCATCACGACCTTGTCATGGCGAGAATGTTTTAATGTTATAAGGAGAATGGTTGCACTAGATAAGAGCATCGAAAAATATCGCTGGGGAAATCATAGGTTGCATGTTGGGTAATTAGCTGCTAATTAATATGAGGACGAAATATGACACAACGAGTGGGGCGGAAGCAAAAATGGCGCTAATTTGAAAACATCGGAACTGGGCACAGCTATAGCTGGCGCCAAATTTGACAAACCGGAAGTGTGGACGAAGCAAACCGTGGCGCCAAATTTCAAAACGAAGCGTTGAGCCAAGTTTTAAAACACGAAAAGCGCAATGATGGAACTTGACTAATTCAGGCAAAGAGGGGCAAATAGAGGCGTGGAGGCGTCAATGCTTACGCATTCTTCCAGCGCGGGTGCCGCAGAGACCTTATAACGTTTTCTCTCGGCTCTACGACGCATAGAACTTCGTCCGTCCAGACGCATCGAAGAGGCGCGGGGCTGCTGCGGAGCCTGCACAGTCACTACCAGGAAGTGACGTAGGTCAGAACAGACCCATGGCACTAATTTCGCGCTTTCCCTCTGGTGCGAGCGGCGGTATGCCAGGCACTGCTCCAGCAGGGGCGGAGAGAGGTAGCCGTGGCTACGCTCTGCTTACGAGTCCCTTAGGTACGCCTAAACAGCTGAAATTTCTCACGCCAGTGCACTGAGTAATAATAATATTTATTGGTTTTTTGGAAAGCAATTGGCGCATTATCTGTCTCATGCTTCGGAGGACAGCTGAACCGCGCCGTAAGAGAAGGGATAAAGGAGGGAGTGAAAGAAGAAATAAAGAAAGAGGTGCCGTAGGGGAGGGCTCCGGAGAAATTTACACCACCTGGGGATCTTTACCGTGCACTGACATCGCTCAGGACACGGACGCCTAAGCGTAATACTTCGATGAAAACGCAGCCGCCACGGTGTGGTTCAACGCGGGAACTCCGGATGAGTTGCCGAGCGCTCTAACCACTGAGCCACCGCTGAGGGCAGTTTTACATTTATTCACACCTGATAATTGAAATTGGATACGCTAAAGGATCGCTACTATTCAATAAATGCAAAAAGAGTTTAAGAATTGATACACAAGACTTCATTCGCAGATTTAACTCGATTACTAACAAATATGATATGACGTCCGCCATCTCATTCGATATATGATCGCGACAGAATCATTTTAGCTCAAACAGCCTATGAGCACAAACTATATTGCTTCTCACGACAGAATTTCAGGCCAGACCCTAATGAATGCCATCCCTTTTGCCTAAGTTAGACATATGGAAGGCTTTTGCTTGATACGTGACAAGTACTCAGTTCTGGTCCTCTTTATTTCCGCCTACCCTGTTGCCATAAATATCTATGGCGAATAGTGGACTTTGTACAAAGCTGTGTTTGGTTGGCTGGGAATTGCTTGACTCGTTAACTCTACAAATTCCACGTTTTGGAAAAAGTGCCACCTGCTTTTATAACTGTGCACATTTTGTTTCAGCGCCACTCGCTTCAACCGGCCAGGCCTTTGAACAACTCGAGCCCTTTCAGGTAAGCAGCGTTTATCGCCCACGAGCTCTCATATCGGGTCGTGTATTTTGTCTGTCCATTAGTGTGCCTTACGTGCCGTCGTGTTCGCGCAGTTTGTACTCGATCACTTCAAAGTTAACAGTCAATGACAATTGTTGGTGCCTACTTTTACCTCCCAAAACAGCAGTTTCGCTTATTAGACGCTTTTTAAGGGGGGATCCGTATTTCCAGAAGTCACTCGGTGTTAATGTCGCGCATAGAAATTTCAAGATTCTTGAAGTTGCATGCATCGAAATACTGCAGCCGTGACCCAGGGCAGGACATCATGGCCGGAAATTCCACTCAGCATGTCGGTGCCGCCGCGACTGTGCCACAATGGCATCAGCGCGCGTTTAGTTATTGATTCATTATGCTGTTAATGGCCATCTTTCGAGGTTACTGCTTAAGAGAGGGAGGGGGTGGCAGTAAATGTTGGTAGATTTTTGGAGAAAGTAGATGGCGCAGTATCTGTCCCACATATCTGCAGAATTCTGAACCGCGTCATAAGGGAAGGGATGAAGAAGATAGTGACAGAAGAAAGGTAGAAAGAGGTGCCGTAGAGGAGCGTTCTGGAATAATTTCGACCACCTGGGGATCTTTAACGTGCACTGACATCGCACAGCACACATGCGCCTAAGCTTTTCGCCTCCATCGAAACGCAGCCGCCGCGGTCGGGTTCGGATCCGGGACCTCCGGATTATTAGCCGATTGCGCTAACCACTGAGCCACCGCGGCGGATGTGTGGTACAAAAAAGAAAATGTCAGTGACAACATAATACAGAAAAGGCAGACAAAAATAAACAATAATGAAAAGAAAGTGTACGCGCAGTATTGTACTTATTTTGAGAAAAAGTTTTACAACGCTAGTGTCATCACTAGAATATGCAATGATTAATACAGCTAAATCGCTAAAGCCAAGCTAAATCATTGCAACAAAATATTAGGGTGCATGAGGAATCTTCCCATAAGGCGGATCTTTAGATAAAACAAAGATTGTAAGGAAGAAAGGGTGACACCTTTAGGACTGTGGGTTAAGGTACATGTAACTCCAGCCACGGATTAGGTCTTGAAGTTTTATTGTGCCCGATTCCGTAGCGATGTTTGATGGTAAATGGTTCCATGCGATGATCGTGCCTAAAATGAATGACTTCGCGAAAAAGAATTCCTGAAAATGTGTGGCATCTGAGCGTCTGAATTTAAACGCCGGCATTTTTTATGGTGACAGAGTGACAGCGATGGACAGCTCGCTCTCCGGACAAAGCTGTGGGGACCCAAACACCTTATATTGGACACGAATACTCTAAGAGGGAGGGTGGTGTTAGGAAGAGACATTACGAAGAAAGAGTGCTATGACACAAGTGAGCGGCGGCTATGTGCTATGTTGCGCTATGTATTTTTTGTGTACTAGGAGGAAGAGAAAGCTTCGAAGAAAGCACTAAGCATCGAGTATATGCTGCGCCAGAGTCACCAAGGCCAAGTTGTGCGTCAGTTGGTCAGATATCAACCACACGCGCTTGACTGGGGGCTGGAGTGTGGATTAAAGGGGATTAATGTGCTTCAGGGCAAGTGCAAAGGATATGTTTCAGATTAATGTATGGTTGCGGAGAAGTTGAGACATTCAGGAGGGCGATGGAAAAATCAGGATGCTCTAATTGACGCCGAACGTTATTGACCAGCAAACACTCCGTTTTTAAATTCTATGTTGATACAGCCTGACGTCGCGATTCCCTTAAGACATGAAAAAATTCTATTAAGGAAGGGCGTTGAACTGAATGAATCGAGATTAATCTAACTCATGTTTTTTCACCTCTGGGAAGGTTTCCTATTTATATGGTATGAGTAGACATGTTCAGGCGAGCAAGCTATTTGGAAATTTTCTGTGCGCACCACCTCCCTCTCTTTCTTAAAAATATAGTTTTCATAGGGTGTGTGGGAGTATTCGTATTTTAGTTATTCTAGTTCCTAGTGCTAACTTGTATTAGACGGTGGAAACATTAGGCTTATCCATTATTTCAAAGCCTCCAGAGCCCACACAACATTCTTCCTTGCTCCCTGGATTCAGAAGGACCCAAAGGTCTAGTGCGACACCCTGACTCTGAAGTCGATGGTAGTTACGTGTCTTTGTGCTACGGAAAGCTTAGGAACACGCAGGCACTCAGAAAACTTTCTGGAGCACTGCTTGTGATGCTAAACTCTCTCCTCTTATGGCATCGCAACGCCTTGTGCGCGATCAGCTTTCAGCTCGGGCACTAACAAGCCCCCATTCTATGCACACCCGTGAATTTCAGGTGCCGGGAGTTGCAGCGAGTAACGAGAGCACTACAGTGCCTGACATTCCATCTTTGGAACCAGCCTCGCGAGAACCGTGGCGCCCCGAGGAACGTGAGTATCTGCGTGTGTGTTTTTTTGAAGCGAAAAGCTTCGCTACGCCAGCTTTTCGAGCCCTCAGCGGGGCTGCAAAATTGACCTTAAAAATACCTTCAAGTTAGCGGGGCCGCAAGTTTGACCTTGAATGCAGTTAGATGCCAAACCATGAGAAAACTGGTGCACTCAAGTTCAACCTGACGGCAGCTACAGCAGTAACACCAGCGTCTGTTACACCATCTATCTCGACTTTGACCTTTAACCATCATTCAAGCGGGATATCATCTACCGGAATCGCATGTGGTCATGAAAGTGGGTTCTGCATAAAACGCGGGTGCACGTTGATCTGTTCGGCGGAACACTAGGTGTGACCGAGGTGACGCCTGCCGTGGAGAGCGACAGAAGTGCGCTTCGTCACCGCAGTGCAGAGAGAGGAAAAGAGGCATCTCAGTTGGGTGCCTACTCTCTTCTTGACGAAACACACCTTGACCGAGCAAAGCGGGAAAGCGCCTGCTGGATTCGCATGCGCAGGGCATCAAAGTGGGTTCTGCTAGGTGTGTTCGATGTGGCGGCTGCCGCGGAGACCGCCAGTCGCTCGACCACAAATGTAGCCAGGGAGATGGAGCGTTTTGCTTTCGATCAGGGTTAACCAGAGCTAAACCACCAGCAGTTCTTTTTGGTTTGGAGGTGATGATCGCCTTGTGACGTGAATACTGTCATCGACATTCATTGTAAGAAGCAGTGAGTGTGGGGCTGAGGCTGTCCTCTCCAACCTTTCTTTCTATTGTTGTTGGGAACTTCCGGTTTTTCTCTCACATTTATCGTGAGGAAGCCGCTCTAACATGGCCGGGACGCTCTAATGCATGTCGCGGCGCAAAACTGGCAGATTAAAAGCGACGAGCATACAGCGATCCGACAGCATGACCTGAGTGGAGGGATGTCAGTATGCGCGTGTGTGTGGAATGTGGCTGCATCAATCACAGCAATACCCGCGGTAGCATACTTCCCTTGAACTTAAACTTCTATTACCGAAAGTTCCCAGAGGTATAGCGCGGGAGAGCGAGGGCGCGCTGAACACAAATCAACGGAGCTTCCTTGTAGCGTGCATTAAATCTGCCTGGATCTGCCGTGGGAACCGCAATCTACAAGCATCTCGCGCACTTCATAAGAGGCGAATCCATAATTTAGATTCTCGAACTTGCCCTCAACCTGGAGGGAGCTTTTGACAACTTGTCCCATGCAAGTATGTTGCATAGTCTGAACAAGACTAGATGTGGCCGAAAGATATTCGGCTACATAAATATTTTCTATCAAACCGCACGATGACCATCAGGGTAGGGGAGGAGAAGTCGGACACTGTCGAGCTCGGCGATAGGGGAACCCTTCAGGGATCGGTCTTGTCGCCCCTGCTCTTTAATCTGGCCCTCCTGCCCCTGCCCGATCTACTCAATCAAATCGAAAGCGTGGACCACTCGTTCTACACCGGCGATATTACGGTGTGGACGATCCAAGCCGGGTCCGATGCCTGGACGGAGAAGGCCTTACAGAGGGCGGCAACGACTGAGCTGGGGACTGAGGTGGGACTGAGCTGCTCTCCCCAGCAATCAGAGCTGGTCATGATTCAACCGGGAAAATTGAAGGAGCTGCCGCCGAACATGATCATCACCATCGACGGAACGGTCATCAAGCCAACACAGCAGATTAGGGTTCTCGGCCTACTACATCAGATCGACAGGAAGGCACATGCCGCCATCACAAGGATCAAGACTAGAACCGAACGGATACTTAGTATGCTTCGGAGGGTATTACCTAAATACCTTGACCAGGCGTATCTCGAAAAGGCCTCATCGTTTATCCTTGGGAACAGCGTCGAGCATAATACAGGTTCCTTATGCCACCAGCGCGCAGTGAATAACGGAAGAACCAAAAGCATTGCAGGTAGTGTGTTCGCAGTTTTTATTTTTTTGTTCAGCTTTTGGTGACTAGGTTGCGCAAGTCGATGCTGACTGCGACTCCACAGGAGGGCAGTTGACAGAAAAATCGCTTGAATGAATCTAAGGGCGGGTACACGCTTGTCCTCTCAACTACCTTAGTCTCTGTCCTCACCTGTGTTTTCAAAATTCGGTATGCTATAACAACCAGGACAAGCAACAAATTTAAAAGCGCCGAGGTGAGGCCGAGATACGGAATGCCTAGGATGATGCAGCTGAGACAGCCGCGCTGTCTGATGCAGCTGATGCAGCCGAGGATGATGCCGCCGAGACACAGCCGCGCGCTGATTTTTTGTGGCCACCGCGGCTCACTGAAGTATTCAGCATTTTGCTGAAGTGTGGTTTAGCATCAAGAATTTTAAAAATTCATCAACACTTTCGGGAGTGCTGCAGTAAAAACTCGAGATGAGTTCCCCCAACTCAAGCAGCCTTAATGTCATGAAAACTTTTGATGATGATGATGATGCTGTAATGACGATGAGTTCCACAGGCGTAATGGCTGAAAACTGCGCCGCCCGCTATAAAAGGAGCACTTCGTCGTCTTCGGACTGGGCGGCTAACAAAGAAGCGAAATGGGCAGTTGTGACAATTTTTAGGCATTTATTCGAGAATTAGAGTTCCCGATAAAGTTACGTGTAATGTTCACAATCAGGCTAACGTAAATGTATATCTTTTTGTCCGTCGCATCGTGAAGGTTGAATGCTCAAAAACTATAAAACCTTTTCCTCGTGCGAGCACGGTCCTTTACATTCAGGTGCGCTTTGTAGCCCTCGCGATTTTGATATTGATAGACAGGGCTCTTCGGGAGGCACCTTGATTTGGAGTACACTTAATCTTCACTTTAAGGCAATGACGCGTTAGCATTATAGGGTCCCTACATCGGCCTGGGGTCCTCTTTGCATATCACATTGCAGACACGGACAGTGTCAAACAAATACAAAGCCGCCCTTTAACCAAGTCAAGTGAAGCCGCCTGATCGTCTAATTTTCCTCTGCAATGTAGATCACAAATTTTTTGCAAAGCTTACTTGCAATCGGCTGCATCTAGCTGTCGCTATGACATAATAGGTATGCATCAGGTCTGCGGTATCAGTGGCCGCAGCATTCAAACCCTTATTCTTATTGCACGTTCAGTTTTGAAGACAGTATCGGATGAGACCTGACAAGTAACTTTAATTATAATCTTGAACTCGTTTGCTTCAGTAATACTAACAGCGCAACTACCCCTGTTTTCTCCCTTGCGCAATGTTAAATTATTATTTTATCTGATGCAGATGATGTCGCCTTCAAGCCATTGCATTTGACTGAACCGTTTGGTGAGGTATCAAGTGCGGCTCTTAATTTAAATAAATCCAAAGAGTTTTGGTTCAGTCATTGGGGGTGCAACGCCAGGCCTTTTTGGGGACATAACCTGGGACTGTGGGACCCTTCACTACCTATGGGTTTGTTTTCAACAAATGCGCAAAAGTGAAGCCTACTGCAGATAGTCTGGATAATCATGAAGATATTCTCCATGAGGCGACAATGTCAGGCTTGGATGGGTAGGGACATGACAGTGTGTGCTCGCGCTCGAGTCGGGAGCAATTTGTTTTGCACAGAACTTGCCTATGTGCTACAGGTTCTCCACTGTTTTAGGAAGAAAGTGGAGGTGATGCACAGAATAACTGCTACATTCGTCGGCGTTCCCTATGAGAACCCATGCATCGAACTAACATATTTCTTTCTATAAACCCTGGTACAATAGTCCTTGTTCACTTATTCCTGCATCAGCTTGTTTCGCGTTTTTTTTTAATTTTCAAATCGGCAAACCTGCCTTTTTTAGTAGCTGTGCTTATCAGGCGTCCCTATGTTGATTTGCCTTTTCTATTGGCACCGATTGGACGAACTCGTGAGGGGCCTTTATAAAGATACCTTAAGGAAGTTAGACAACTCAATTTCCTCACTGTGCGCATTTCTTTAGTCTACTTGTATATCCTTTCATGAAGGCAGATTATTCAGGCATTTACAGAGTATTTGTGTCCTGTACCGTTGTATCAGCAACCTTTTCTGGAGTTTCTTGACGCCCGTGTTTTAGAACGTGTTTGCGAATGTGCATTAATTCTGGTGTAAAAATATTCTTTAAACAGAACACATGCTGCCTAGGAAGGCATGACTTCATGCAAAGGAGATGCTTGCGCCATGGACGGTGAATTGCTGCCTGTGCAATGCACCAGAGGCATTTGGCCATTGTTTTATCCTGTGCATTGATGCTATGTTTTTCTGGGACATATTACAAATAACAATTAAGAAGGACGTCGACATCACAGCATACAGTGTCCGTTTTTGCCTATGTAGAAAAACTGTGTTGTGCCATGTGATCTCATTATTTTGCTAGGACCGTTTAGTCGTAGGAAAGGCAGCTTGATGGACCGCCGCACCGAATCACCATGGTCTCCGAAATCTTTGTTTCGTGAGCAGTGCACTTTGGTGCGGGGAGTATTGCTACCCTGGAGGAGCCGCCTAGCTGGCTCCCCTTTCTGGATGCATGTATATTCCTCCCAGATTTTTTTATGTTTTGGAAGGTGGGGTCGTGCAGGTGTATTGTGGCCTGATGTTTTGGGGCGCAAGCATGATTAGACTTTTGTTTTCGGATCTATTTCCATGCAATAAAGAAAAAAAAGTGCCTCATTGGCTTAGCAACAACATGTCTGATTTGCGAACCAAGGGTCGCAGGTTTGATTACCATATAATTACCCAATTGTTTTTTTTAAATGTGCAGTCCTACTCGTCCTAATGATGCTTGAGTAATGTTGCGACCTTATGATCACCTTTATCAAATTTTTTATTCGTCGGACATGCGGAAAAGTGAGAATCTTCCTTTGTTCTCTCCCTTTCTACCTCTTCCTCCTTTCTCCTTCCCACGTGTAGGGTGGCATACCGTGCGCTGCCTAGTTTACTTCCCTGCCTTTCTCTTTCTTTATTCGTTTTAAATCCAGCGGCCCCTTCTTCGCGGACTTCTCGACCAATCCGGATTTTCTGAACCCGTCACCGCCAACTACAAGGCAGGGTTCTCCACTAATCAAGCGTCTTAACGTTACAGATTTAAAAGAAGATAGGAGTCGGTCGCAGCCCACGCATGTTTATTGGAATGTCGAAACTCGCGGGGCAGCCCAGCGGTTGATAAATATAGCCGCCGTAGCAGCAAGCCCTCTGACGTAATGTCATGTGAAGGCTTCGTATTGAAATGAGGGATTAAACCAATGCCATTGAGAACCACAAACCCGCATGACGCATTGAACTTCCGTTGGGCGAGGAGTTGCATCCTCCAAGAACTCTCCTCCTCGTCGCTACTAGCAAATCGGTGTCAGAACCCAATAGTGCGGCTGACGAAACGCTCTCCTCCTGGTACTCCAGGCCGCAGCCCTTGTGTGGTTGCATCGCATGCGCGTAAGGAGGCCTGCAGCCCATCGTTTCTGAGTTATTTTCCCATGAGGAACACGCGTTATGTTTTTAATGAACGCATTTAGTGCTCGTCGCCAGATTTATTGAGCCGGCTATTGTCAAAGGAGGAAATTTAGTCAGCTTGTTTTTGAAACATATAACCCGATAATCGCTGATTGCTTTGCGTTGTCTATGAAGGGGCTAAAAAAGCAAGAGGTAATAGCAAAACGCTTGTTTTCAAACCCCATAATCGTTGACTTAGTCTACATAGTAATCTTACACATATTGTTAACGATCATATAGATCATCACCGTCAGCGTAATCATTGTCAGTACTATTGCGGAAGGTCACTATAATCTCTGACTGCTAGCCAAAAACACTGGTCCCGCAGCTTGTATCATCCGCCACACGTGCTGCAACGCAGCGCCTCCTTCTCCTATCTTCTATATATCTTCTCCTCTTTTGTACATTTTTTGACCTTCCTTCTCTCTATTCTACGTGGCGTGACGGTCAGATCAGCGTTTAGATTCATGCATTTTGTATTATTGGGTCGAAAAAAAACAGGATAGAACAGGCTCACTTGCTTGGCTGGCTGCAAAACAAAAATTGTCAATATTATGTGACGTGACATCCTTAATTCCTGTGTACTTCATATACTTGAGCTGATCAATAGGAAGATGTGCTTGTAACAACAGCGGTCACGATATTCCATGTTTTCAGGCAAGGTGGATGTAATAGAGGACTAACCATAAACTCGGTTATAATGCGCAACAGAGCCTAATATCTATTCATAAACCTATATTTTCTAGCACATCGACTCCAAGGAGATGCCAGCAATGAAAGCATCAAAAGAAAGGCACTCTTCATCGCCGGCGATGCGTATAGGGCACTCTCGCAAGGCATAAAAAATCTGCGCTTGAGCACCAATGAGCATGGTGCCCTCCCGGAATACTGTGGTAATTGTTAGCAGCTATATAGTATTATCGGTAATGGACACTGAAAGCTCGAGTTGTGTGCGCGCAGTTACTTCTTTGGGCATCTTTACTAGAATTGCTGTGTTTTGAGGCGAAGACTGGGCCTCCAGCACAAGCAGCATATAACCACTCGCACAGAGAAACAAAAGCTGGTAGCCATGAGTTTACGCCCACTGCTTTTCAAGCGCAATGCTTTTAACTGCCTCAGTACAGCAGTTTTAGAAAAGTATGTCTAGACACCGTTTGTTTCGTGAAGGATTGTCCGTGGTTCGTGGCGGCTAGTGGGCTTGTGCAGTATTGAGCTAATCTTCAGGCGTATCTGTGTTAAGCCGACGGATCCCCAACTGGATCCCCAAATTTATCACTGGCAAAAACTCAAAATAAACCTATTAGTCTTTGTTGTAAAGATCTCCTATCAGCTAATAAATGACAAAACGCATAGGTCCCCCATTCGCTTCATTCAGTTTTTATACAGCGCTTGCCATCAGCTCAAGTAAAGCGTAACCTCAAACTTTGCACAATAAAATCATTCGTTTTGCTTTTTCTATGAACGCTTAGGAAGTAGAATATTTTCATTTTAAAAGTTAGGTAATGAAAAGATCCTTCAGAATATTATCAAGGAAATTTTTATATTTTATTTTTTGTGCCTATTTTAACGTGGCCTTCCCCTTTACATTGTGTAAGCAGGTCTTTTACCGTTATTCAAAGCCTTGCTGTGATGGCAGATGTGAACAATTTCTTTCTGTTCTGTACCCTTCCTTCCTGGACGCGGTTAAAATGTCTGCAGCATTGTGTAAAAAATAATTCACAGCGACCCCTAATCACATAGTGTTGATAATGTGATGGCGTTAGGTGATGCCTCTATCGGCAGTGGCGTAATTTCTAGTGTAGTGACGTCACTTCTGTCCAGCCAATGCCAACATCCGGCCCGGTGACACCACTTTTACACAGCTAGTCAGCGAACTTTAAGACCGAGGGCGCATTTTTTTAGGCTTCTAAATTTATCGCATAAAAATGGCCTCAGGAAGGCATGCTTTAGCAGCTAACAAATCCTGCCCTAACGACCGCGATATAGGAATGACAGATATAGCTCCGTAATGTTGCAACGACCTCGGCCCATCAACAGATGGTGGTGCGCTTGACGCGTTCATAACACGAGGGGCCGAATTTTGTCATTAGAGCTGATAAATTCACGGGTGTGATTAGTGCAAACAGCTTCGTGTAAGCATCTGACATTTAGAATTTGCGTCTGCGATTTTTACCACACCTTATTCATGTCCTTATGCATTTCGTCCAAGGTGTTGCCAGTAGACAAGATGAAGCCAAGGCCGTCGAGCCCAATGAGGTGAGGACAACATTTCGTCTTCACACTCTCTTTTACCTTGAAGTGCGTTGCATGGTTAACCTGATGGCCTCGACTGGTGGTTAAAGCTTAATAAAGTTTCTTTTATATTAGATTTATATCGGTTTAACGTCTCAAGGAGGCTGAGGAAATGAGGGACGCCGTAGTAAAGCGCTCCAGAAATTTCGACCACCTGGGATTTTTTTCATGCGCTGACATCGCACAGTACACGGGCATCTACAATTGCGCCTCTAAATAAATTCCACCTCCGCGGCCGGGATCAAACTCACGTCTTTCGGGTCATCCGCCGATACGCCATATCTACTGAGCCACCGCGGCGCTCGCTTAAAAAATTGTGTGGGTCAAACCCATTCCATCAGATCTGAAGACGTCCAGTTTGAACTTCAATATGTTGCACAAAAATTTCGGCGGATGGGTGTTTTGAGCTTCAACATCTTATTTAAGGCGGTAAGCTCGCCATGACAAGTCCCACGATCTCTCGTGAGCGTTCGGCTGGCGTAACGAAAGCGTCGCAGCGGCATATCCAACGCCGTGTTTGCTGCTGCGCCTGCAGATTCTGCGCGCGAATATTCAATGCCTTTAGCCTCTTTTCGACCGTCAGTCTGACTGGTGAGGCATCAACCGTCTTTATATAAACCGGAGTTCCGGCCTGCGTATTTATGCGCATCGTAAAGTCGTGCAAAAATGAAATGTGCCGGTCGACATTGCGGACGACAGAAGAGACGACGTTCACTACCGGATGTTCGCGAGTAAACTAAGTGACATAAAAAATAGTTTTGCTAGCTACAGAGATCGCTTCTAAGCGGTTATGGCGGCGATGTTCGCGGTCGGCACGAAACGAGCGTGATAAATTATTAACTGGCGCTATTATAGTCAATTTCCTCGTTATTTTTAAGTTTACCCTCTAGTGCATAACTGTAATTAGCATCGCTTAGTGCGGCCTAGCCGCATCGAATATTTGTATTCTGTAGAGACTCGCGAATATCCGAAATATTCAGATCGCTGATCGCATTTCCTTGTATTCGAGTCGCTTTGCGATTCATGTAGTACATCTTCAAAATAGTTCGAGACCATTCGTTAGCGCCCTTACGTTTTCATGTAGTTTCGAACATTTGGCACCAAGTTCGAACAGAGACGCCATTTTTGATTTTTTTTCCGAAGACAGTTTTCAAAAAAAATTATTTATACCCATAAAATCTAGACAAAAGCACATTTGAACGAAAAACCGTTTATGATCGCATTTTTTCTTTTATATAATGTAAGACTTCACTATAACAATCAGTATATCCGCATGTCACCTGACCGCAGGAGACTCAGAGCGGACGCCCGCCTGCGCCCGAATATATCCTTCTGGAACAGTGGGAGGCTCATGGAAGCGGCGGCCCGTATTTTCCCGAAAACTCGGCATCTTGTGAGGAGCAGCGGGACGAAAAACGTAAGTTTACGATTCGCGATTGATACAAGACAGCAACACAGGCCTGCATGAATAAGTGCATATAGTTATTGATACAGCAGTAATGAAAGGAAAGAATATACAAAGGTCTCAACAGCTGATTGCCTCGCTAATATATAATACGTAATAAGGATGCAGTGTTCGTTCTTTCCGCTCACGCTTCAGTTGTGGAAAAGGATCAAGGATGTCGTCTGTGACGTAGTCACGTCGGAAGGAATTCCCTCCCCATGTAGCGGCGACTGCGCATCACGGGACCAACGTTCCTAACCGCTGCCCCGATGAAACACACTTTAGTAGTGTGGGTGGGGTCGGGGGCGGGATGCCCGCTTCTCTCTGGAAAGCGGCGGAAGGTTCCTTTCAGTATTGAGAACGGTTCCCGTACGTGGCTAGAACGTTATGATATCTGCGGCAGACGTTTTCTGGGTGCATGTTTTTGAAAAAAATAATCACTTTTTTGTAGCAACAATTGCCACTCATTCCACTCGTATCAGCAGATGGAGCTTGTACTATCGGCCACAAAAGGTGCAGGTTACGGGTGGCGGCTATGCGGCAAAATATTATTTGGATCTAGCGACGTACGCTAATCGCGTGAAATGTCTGAAGGTGCAATGAAACGATCACGCGTCATTATCTAATACTGGGCAGCAGAGTCGTGCAGCGGCGCAACAGTAATTTTGTAGCGAGAGCTACACTACGCTACCCAGTCGAGCATTTCGCCATGATCCGGTGAAGCCAACAGTGCGCATGCGTGAAACTGGAGAGGAGCAGGAATGGCGCGGCGCATGACGTCAGAGTCGCCGCCGCCGCTGCGCCAGCAGCCCAGCCCGCCCGACAAAGCCCGCGGGCGCCGCGCGTGAATGCGCATGCGCACAACCGGAGAAGGGCAGCTGGTGCGAGACGCATGACGTCAGAGCTCTGCAGCCACCACGGCCGCGCGTAGGGTCGTGTGGATGCGGCTGTGTGCATAAACGCTTAGGTGATACGACTCGGTGTGGTGATTTCAATAGGGAACAAGGTCCTCTTAGTCGATATTATAAAGGAAAAGTTTGATTTTATTTAGCAAGCGATCCTCGCATTCTGACTACACAATGAAGAAGTACCGTTGACCTTGAGTATCTGAGAGAAACCAACCAGTCTAAATACTGTGTAAGCAGTATTGAGACAACTGCGCGTTACTTTACCGATCATAGGCAATGTTTATATCTGTCAAAAGAATGAATAAATAAACAGTGTGTTTAACCGAATACTTCTAAATTTCTTAACATTCAGTCACAACAACAAGCTAGACAGCATGCGTAACAAAGGTGAACTGCAGCTCTGGCTACATATATCCTGCCATAGCTGAGATAAGCCTCTGCTATTTGTTTTTTCTGAGAACATGCATGCCGAAAGCTCTTGTGGCCACTTTTCCCAAAACATTCCAATCATGTCTTTGGGTCAGGTGCCTTAACCAATGTATTATTTTCCTCAGACACGCATCCTGTAAGTTTTCACTTTCTATTGTGAATTTCGGGGTTTTCAAGATGCATGTATATTTGCCACCGCTTCAGTGCTGCAATAGTGTGATTTTAACAGCATTTTTAGAGAGATCTGGCCTTTTTAATGCCACAATAAGTAATTTATCAACAAAGCTGCTACCCTTTCAATAGTTAGGCATCTAAAAATATGCCTGAAATCCTTTTTTCCAGCTTTCGACGGACGAGAAATTGTCGCGCGTGCTGACGCAGCATTGGACGACGTAATGAGGGAGGTAAGTGAACCATACACGGACATTTACGAAACATTTTATAGAGTGCTTTGACAGGTGCTCTCTATTTCTAAAAGGCGCAATCATGGCCCAGAATGAACTGACCAAGCAATAGAGCACTGGCACCGCAAGGCGGAAGACGGCGTCGGTTAATTGAAGGAGTATATGCTGCCAAATATCAATGCAATGACATTAATGTTTAGGTAAGGAGCGGAATCCGCCATAGATGTCATTATATCTGTTGTTTAACCAAGAGTGGTCGGGTGACCTTGTGACGTTATCGCAAAGGGACCACCATGTTTTGAGCACAGCTATCTGCAGCTAGCAATCCGAATAAGGCGGTTGGTGCACCGACAATTTCAAAGAAGCTGATGCAAACACGCACAGATGTTGCAGCAGAAACAGTGTTAAATGTGCAATATAATCTTATCACATTCCTCTTTCAAGGTGGCTTCAGCGTCCCCATAGTTTCCTTTTTTCCTTTATTTTAACTGGCAAAACTGTCGCGCGCAATTACTGAATCTAGCTCTCCTGGCAGAGTTCGATATTGCTATATTGCGGATTCGTGACTGCTATGCTTGACTGCAAGATAGACACCCCTGTCAAGCGCAGCGAAATGTTTCCTATCAAAACCTTTACCGTGTAAGAATCGAAAGATGGCTGGTAGATGGCTGACATCACAAAACAACGAAGAGAGAGGTAGAAATGCATGTGCCTTCTTCCTTCAAGTATTTCCGCTATGAAATCAAATGTGAATTATCCACTAACCTGTTTTATAAATCTTCTCTGTCACCCGTAGAACCTGCGCATATCACGCTACAAGTACGAAGCGCTTTGTGAAGCAGGGCAAACCATTTCAGATCTTGGAACTTCATTGACCTTAAATGCAGAGGCTGCAACTCTAATTGCCAAAAAAATTGCGCGAAAATGACGGAACTAAAAGAGGATCAAAGATGGACACACCTCTCTCTTCTTGTACCATCATATTTGGCAGTTTTTTTGGCAATCACTTTGAATAGAGCAGCCCATCATGATGTCTAACAGCAAATCTTAAACTACGCTGCACCATAATCCTTCAGCACCAGCGATCACCTTCCCTGATCTCTAGAAAGCAAACATTACTTCTTGCCAATATTGTCCATGCGCGTTTATTGTAGGCAATCGAAGCCTTTGGTGAGACTCTCAGAAAAAGTCTGCCTTGGAGTTCCCCCGATGCGCTTCCGGACCACTGGGAGGCTCCTGGGAGCGGCGATCCGAATCTGCCCGAAGAACCATCCTCTCGGGAAGTGCAGCACGACGAGAACCGTGAGTGTGCGATTCGCGATTGACATTAGACTTGAACAGAGGCTTGCATAGAGGAGGGGATATAGTTATTGACACCGCAGTATTTAGATTAAAGAATATGCAAAGGCCGCTAGCTGCTTAGTTCGCTCATCTATGATATGTAATGAGGAACCAGTATTCGTTATTTTCGCGCACTCCTTTGCTGATGAAGGTGTAAAGAATGTCCCTAGTGACGTACACACGTCGGAGGGAATGCCTTCCCTCTGCAGCGGCGACCGCGCATCACGTGACCGACGTTCCTCAACACACTTTAATGGTGTGGACGGGGTCAGGGCGGATGATCGTTTCTCTCTGCAAAGCGACGGAATCTAGATTTCAGTATGATGAATGTTTCTGGTACATGGATAGAACATTTTGATATCGTCGGCAGACGTTTAAGGGATGCATGCATCTGTTCGAAAAACAACAGTATTTCTTGCATGCCTTGTAGCTTCTCTGGCTCGTGCCAGCGGATGTAGCAAGTAATATTGGCCACAAAAAGGTTACAGGTTACGGGATGCAGCTATGCGGGAAAATGTATTTGGATCTAGCGACGGACGCTAATCACGTGAAATGTCTTAAAGTGTGTGCAAACGATCACGCGTTATTAGCTGTTACAGGACGGCTGGGTCACGGGGTGGCGCAACAATATTTTTATTTTCCGACAAAGCGCATGCTGAAAACTTTTGAGGCCGGCAGTATATACGTGTCCCCGCAACTTCAAACATGTGTTTGGGTTACGCGCCTTCACCAAAGTTTTATTTTCCTCGGACCCGCATCCAGTTAAATTTCGACTTCAGTAGTGAATTTCTGCTTTTTCGAGCTGCATATTTATTTGCGGCTGCTTCATTAATTCAATAGTGTGATTGTAACAGTATTTCTTTAGTGGATCTGGGCTTTTTACTGTCACGATAAGTCATTCACCAACACAACAGCTACGCTTGCGATTTTTAGCCTTCTTCTAAACCCAGAGTCCGCAGTACCTGTATGACTGCTGAGATTTACACCGACTCAAACGATTTCTCGTAATAAATAAAGGCTTTATATACGTGCTTGTTGTATTCTGCGCATTTTTATTTCACCTGATTGATAGTTTGAAACTGAAATATTGGGGTGTATCCTTTAGAAAAGCCTGCCTGATCGTTTGGTTGATTGAAGTCTAAGGTGTACCCGACTTTATTAGTGATTACCTTAGTAAATATCTTGCAGGCAACGGATAGTAAGCTGATCGGCCTGTAATTTTACAAGTCCTTGTGCTCTCATTTTTGATGATTTAAGATAAAACTTGCTTCTGGTACGGTCGAGGTCATAAGACATTGCGTATACGGGGTGGCTAGTTTTTCTAGCATGATCTCTCCTCCGGTCGTCAGCAGATCTGCTGTCACCTGATCCTCCCCACCTGCCTTTTCCTTTCCCATTGCTCTTTAGGCTTTCTTTACTTCCTCTCTCGTCACTGGCAGGATGACGCAGTGGTGTGGGATACTGTCTCTCTCATTGATGTTTCGGATTTCATTGCCTACTGTACCGATTTTTATAGAACTGTTTTGCGTATCCATGTTGCTAATGTCATTGCCCTCCTGTTCTCTTTCATTCTTTATTTATTTTTTCTCACTATACAGTGAAAAACGAGCCAAGGGAAAAGCCGTTCAAGCATGGCTTGAGTTGTAT
This sequence comes from Amblyomma americanum, assembly GCF_052857255.1. NCBI lineage: Eukaryota > Metazoa > Arthropoda > Arachnida > Ixodida > Ixodidae > Amblyomma > Amblyomma americanum. The sequence goes on from NC_135497.1 coordinate 502,764,419, forward strand.
TTGGCCCAACTTATCAAGCAGTGGCAGCAGCGAGAAACGCACAAAAAGCAATGTCCTAGGACGCAGCTAGCTCTGTCAGTATAAAGCAAAACGTAAAGCAATGAAAATGAAACCATAGTTAGTGGTACAAACATTCAACTTATCAAAATAAACTTCATCACATGGCACGAATTGAGCGCTGATCATATGCTACACAAAATAATAAAGATTCAGCGTATGAACATGGCAATGATTTCAGAAAGCTGCAGTTTATTAATGTCGATACCTTGAATTATATAGTCAATCAACATACGTGGTAACAGATCATGCAGCATTTGTCGACGGTAATTAGTCCGGCAGGTAGATATTTTCCAAAATGGGGCAGACGTGGTAGAGTATACTGAATCGGCTAAGCGTTGTCAGGCAATGTCGGTAAGGGTATGGATTCTATGCTTTTGACTAATATAATAGTCTCGTGATAACCTAAACTTGTACAGCTCGCTAACTCGAGTATATTGAACTCTTGAAGAGGTGAGAGATAGATTGCAGGTATAGTACGTTAGCAATAATGCGTTTCCTCTTAACCACTTTTAGGCTGCCTCCATTCTTTAGAGCATGCGCGATTGTCTCCATATTGAGCTTCGTTATGCCGGTAACCGTGCGCTTGTTTATTAACTTCGCTAGCTCTGCTAGTTATATTCTGTCTGTAGGGTTAGTTCCCCTCATGGTTTGACGTTTCTTAATCAGACCTTTTGTCTCATGAGATAGCTTGCCGGTATCCTGTCGAACCGTCCTACCGCCTGTTTTTACTGTGCACTGCGCAACGACATCTGTCAATTTATACATCATTGTATGCAAATTAAGATCGCCATCCTGAGTTAAACTGAATATGGGTTTTGCAGCGATATCCTCAATTACTCTATTTTACCTCTTACTGCTAACTCGTTAATGAACTTCTTCACTATCTTCTTCCTTTCTGTCTTCAAGTCTAAGCTAATTAGATTATGGCATATTATGAACAATTTCAATGTCAGCATAGATGGCGGACCTCTCTGTGCAAGGATATCTGGGCGAAAGTTGAAGGAAAGGTGACACATTGCCAAATAAGCAGGGAGATTAAACTGTGGATAAAATTGCATGGGTGCTTGTTTTTTATGTATATATGTTTAGTGTATGAAAATGACATTAGCATTGTGAGGGAACTCTTCTGGTGCTTGTAGACCGATGCGAATCTAGTCAATAGCACTTCCAGAAAAGGTACCGTCTTTTTAAATTTAAGGTTTATATTACCTATTCACCGATCTGTGTGGACTAGTACCATTGCACTGCCTTGGTTTTGCGAATGAGAAAAATAATTAATATGACCTACTAATCTATTACTATCACAAGAACTCTACCATGCACCTAATTGATACAAATAAACTAATGTGAAAAAGTGCTACTGCTGGCCCGTTCCTCTCTGCCACGGTACACATAAAGAACACTGAATTATCTGGGCAGTTCTTCACTCCACATGTGCTCATTCGCTCCTCCCACTGCTCGGTTCTTTTTCAGAGGACCTCAATATCATTCCTTTGCACAGCCTGTTTCTCGCCTTTGAGAAGTGCGGCGACCTCTTCACCAAGCAGTACAACATGGAAATGCATACCCGGTGGAAACACTGGAATAGCATGGAGGGAATCCACAACTGCACGCACTGCTCCTACACGAGCACTCGCAAGTAGGTCTTACAGTGCCGTTCCTTGCTTGACGCCATCGTGACTAGTGAACTGGAGAGATGTCCTTTTGCTGATGAGGAATCTTTTGAAGCCATAAATATTTTTAAAAAGCAGAAATCGTGAAGTTGCCTAAATAGTACGCAATAAATGCTTGAATGCCACGATTTAAGAACAGAACACGACGCAGTCACCAGCAAGACTAGTAGCAGTAGCGTACTCGAAAGTGTCCCTTCGCGCTTTTTTGCAGGCTTCGTATTCTTTTCCCATCAGGAAACACTGCCCGCTTTTTCCAGTAAGCCAACGATTACAGTCTAAACGAGCCTGACGGTCGCACTGATAGCGTGCGTTGTATTCGATGTTCGTTGAAAGTGAACTCCTCCTATTACACCCAAATTTTAAAATCAGAGAAACAATACTTATGTTTGAAAAATTGAGTTAGGGAGTAATGGGCGTCTCATACTTGAAAAGCCTTATTAAGGCCCTATAGCTTTTCCAAGCTATCCACGGTGGTCATTATTCACCCCGCCGAGAACCTTGCCGGCAACAAACTGCTTTAGGGACGTTACATAACTAATTAAGGTAAGCGTTCAAGGCAGGTGGAAATACGACTCCACGTCGTGGTCTTCATAATGTTCCTGAAAGTCTGGGAGTGCTCGTACTTTACTTACAATGCTTTATCGTTCGTGGTTCAGTGATGTCGGCGTTAACGAAGTCACCCGTTCCGGCCAGCTGCCCAATAACGACACGTTGCCACAAACAGCACGTGCGTCACAGTCGTCTGCCATGGCTGGGTCCATGCGGCCCTGAAGCTAGCGCAAGAAGGCGCAGAACGTGTTAACTGCAGAGCCTGCCTGGGCGTTGTCTACATCCGGTGGCAGCGCAGATTGTGAAGAGCAGATTGGGCTGGTGACACTTGCCACGTGATCTGCTGGGCAAGCCAGGCATGACAAGTGATTGCTACTCAAACTTCTCTAATCGCTACCTTTATTTGATCGCCGACCACGCTCTAATCTCACTTGCACTTTAGAGGTTTGCCCAGCTGGCACACCCTTATCCAGTGATCACCGTTGTATGCCTTAACCCGTCGGCACGCCTCGCGGGCGAGTTTGCGTAGTTTTAGTGCTGCCTTTTGTTACTTTTCAAGGTCCCGATGTTCTCTTCAGAGCAACGTAACCAGGGCCGGGTGGCATTATTCGCCATCTGCGGTAGCGGGAAGTGCGAGTTTTATATACAGCTGCCGAGTCCACGGCGAATCTTTGTTCGACCTAACCGAGTTGCACGGCGGCAGTCGTTCGTTATATCTGAGACGCAGTGCCACTCCTCTTACACACACTTTTACGGTAGCGGCACCTTATTTCGTAATAAGCGAGTGTTAGTTATAACCGCGGCCGTTGTTTGCTGCCTCCCCAGTGTAGAAATCGGCACTGTGATGCCGCTGCTGCGATGTCAGAATTGAGCGAATCTCCCGTGTAGGAAATGGCCCGGCAGGTGCTTTTGGTAGCGGCCTCTCTCGAGGACTGGCGCAAGTTGACGAGCCGCCCACCACTTCTGGTCGCCTCGTGGCCTGCGCCTCATAAGCGCTGAACTTTATGGATGCAAAGAATTGAGTGTGACTTTGCGCGTGCTTGTTTCAATACTTTCAGAGCTGAACTGAGCAGTGGTACCTCAGACGCTCCTCAATAAGCCTGATTATCAAGCATTACTGTTAAGTCGCTCACATTACAACCGAAGTATGGGTCAACCGAGGTTTCCTTAGCGAGGACATAGGAAGGAAACGTCAACAGGGGAGGAAATAAAGTTAGCGTGAGACGTTCGCTCATGCGGAAGAGATGCGTCAGAAGCAGGAAAAGATGCGACTAACACCAGCGGCAGGAATATAAATTTAAGGTGCGATCGTCACTGGCAAAATCATAACCTTGAAAGAGATGTGCTCACATAACTTGATACCTTTAGCCTACTGTGTCCCGCGTTTTCCTTTGCGAAGTTCCGGAAGACAGCCCACCACTGGTTAGCGCGCGCTGATTGCTCCTGATGCTGCATGCGCACGCGCAGTTGCCCGAAACCTGGTGCCTCCTGGCGCTGTCAGGGTGATGTCGAATGTGTACTGGCTGCGCGGGCTCCAGGTACTACGGAACGGTACCGGTAACGGTAACATGGTACATGCTATGCTAAAGGTGTCTACTAAAGGAGGCATCCGGAGAAAATATTCGTAGTCGTGTGGTGATTCTCCTTATCCTTACCCTTCATGTACGCAGGGTTGATATCATCAGGCATGAGCGTACCCACGTTGACAGGCGAGAGTCCGTGTGCCATTTGTGTCAGAAGAGGTTCTCCCGGCCGGACAATCTCAAGCTTCACATGATGATCCATAGTGGTGATAAGCCCTACGAGTGCGGCCAGTGTAGCAAGAGGTTCAGGCAACGCGTCCATGCAAGGAGGCACGAGCAGGTCATACACTCCCGCCGGTACCCGCTGACCTGCCCGCGGTGCGGGGCTGGTGCCGAGGACGTCACGAAGCTCAGGCGCCACACCTGCAAGCCGCTGGGCACGACGGAGGGTAAAGAAGGATTCAAGCGGGGACGAGGACGGCCACGCTTAATGGCCGACGGAACTGCGCCAAAGGTACGACCGCGAAACACAGTGGAGGGTACGCAGCTGCAAGTAGGAGTGAAGCGGGGCCGAGGTAGACCACGTAAAGTAATAGCGCAAGACGCGTCAGCGCCGGCACCGTAGAAGCTTACGGGAGTTGCACTACCCCAGCAAGCAGTGAAACCAGGTCAAGGTCGACCACGTAAAGAGGCAGCACAAGATGCGTCGGCGATGTAGCGAGATGTAGCGCGATGCAGGGTTCTGTACTGAATAAATAACTTTTTTTACATACACTTTACGTATCCATGCCTCAAATGAAAAGCAAAACGAAGTCAAACTGTAATGGAAAAGACGAAGGGGTAAACAACGCCCCGGAATGTGATATCACACGATGTGAGCTTGTCTTGACAATGAAGGGAAGGTTATATGTGTAGCCTTCCAGGGACTCCGGAACTTGGTTTTGAGTTGGGGGAGGCAAGACATCGAGCTTATTTTGATGTTTATTTGATGCTCAGTTGCACACATTTTTAATAATTTTCATTTTTCAATGTTCAAAGGTTGATGCAAACTTTAAGGATGTGGTTATGACACTCCAGCAGTCAGGAATACAGATAAAAAGGCTTCAAAAGAAACCGTTTAAAGGTCTGACTCGCGCCCACTAAGAACTAAATGACTCGACTGCGGCGATACGCACAAGCATGCTCGGCGGGCAATGAACTGAATGCTTGAATTTTTTTAAGCGCTCAATTTAAACAAGGCAACGAACCTTCGTGATAAAGCACCAAAGCCAACTACAACAATCTGGGAAAATGTGGAAGGATTCGCACATAGCCAATATCAATGGAGATAAGTCTGATCGCATCTGGTGTCAAAAACAAAATGATAAAGCCGTGTGCCAGTGGTTCTGAGTGCGAACGCACAAACAGGGCAAATGTTCACTGCAATATAAAATGAAGTGGAATGGGACGTTTTATAGACGAGAAGGATTACGCACAAGGAGTGATCAGTCGCTTTTGAAGTTTGTGCATAATTTCTTTAAATTCTGCTAATTTTGATAATGTACACGCTGCAGGCAGTCTACTTTTGTTCGGACATGACTGCTTTAAGTTATTTATATTCGAAATTTCCACAACTGGCTACTAAACCAAATAGTTCAGCCCCGCTGTGCTTTGCATGAAAAGATTCCTAGAACTGAAGTGTTTCAATTGTAAGAAATCAGATCAAAGTGAAAGAAATTGGAGCCAGGGGGCAGGCGGGCACTGCCTGTTGTAGAAAAGTGTTGGCGGTGACTGCCCCTCTTGACCCCCCTGTTTGGGGTCCCTGGTGGCTGCATTATTTTGTCACGCCGTCAAATAATTCCGCCATCGGGCGGTTCGCCCGGCCGCCTGGCCCATTTCTGCTCTTTTATGCTCGATAGCTACAGCCCGTCGATGGGGTAGCTGGCGTCATCTACCGAAGAATCTTGACACAAGGTGGTGGTGGTGGTAAATTTTAATGAATATTGAGCCATATCTTAAACTATTCTTCGGTTGGCTCTTGGTCGCGCGAAGTTGGCGGCATTCGGTGACGTCCGGTGTCTTCCAAAGCCCAGCCCACCAGCTGATTTGGGAAAGCTGGGTCGGTGCTGGACACCGCAACCTCCCTTCGCTGGAGGTCAGTGAGTTCTCACTTTGATGGGGGCTGTAACTCAGAGCATATGTATACTATGTGACGGAAAGCAGCTCTTGGGGCTCTGCATAGGGTACACTCTGGAGAGAACAGACCTGGGTACATTAGTGCTAAAAGGGCGGGGGAGAAAACAGTGCAAGGTTGTAGCTGGCGGCACGTCACCTGCTCTAATTTAGTGAGTGATTTGTGAGGCGTAGGATAGTGGAGTCGTTGCTCTCGGTAGTGGAGTGAAATTTCGTGGTAAGTGATCATTCGGTCACGGGCGCTCCCTGGCTCGGCGTGTTGCCCTGCTCGGTTGACGTACCCTCGAGCGGTGTCATGGGCGGCTTCGTTGCCTGGATGGCCCGCATGCGCCGGGACCCATTTGAGTTGAATGCGCCCTGTGGGGCGCTGAGAGGAGTTGAGAATTTTATGGGTGACCGCATGCGTCCGCTCTTTTGCAAAGTTTCGCGTCGCGGTTTTTGAGTCACTAAATACGTGTCTGGCAGTAGTGGAGCAGATCGCAAGGGCAATTGCAGCTTCTTCGGCTTCTAGCGAGGTGTGCGTTAGGACCGATGCAGCTGCTAGAGGTGAAATGTTGTGGCCTATTGCGGAAATGGCAAACGCCGGGTGAGTGGTGTATGCCGCGGCATCTACGTAGACAGCCTCATTGTGCTGGTTATAATGTTAGTGTAGTGCCTGGGCTCTTGCTGCGCGTCGAGCTTGGTGTTGGACTGAGTGCATGTTCTTTGGGAGTGGATGTACTGTTAGAAGTGTTTGGGCGGCCCCGGGGGTGTGGTACGTAAGCCGGAGAGTGTTTTTTTGGGTGAAGACCTAGGTTCTTAATGAAGCTGCGGCCTGTAGGGATGGAGGAGAGACGTTCAAGTTGTGCCGTCCGGTGAGCTTCTGTAAGCTCGGCAAGTGTGTTATGTATGCCCATGACTAACAGCCGTTCGTTGGAGGTGTATCGAGGGAGGTTGAGTGCGGTATTGTATGCCTGGCGAATCAGGGCGTTGATTTTCTCTTCTGCTCTCGTTAGGAAGAGATATGGGAGAGAGTATACTATGCGGCTGACGACAAATGCTTGAACTTGGTGACGGAGGTCATGTTCTCTCACGCCCCTGTGCCGGTTGGAAATTTGTCGTATGAGCCGCATGGTCTGATGAACAGTGTTTGTGAGTTTGGTTATCGTGGCAGTGTTCTTGCCGTTACTCTGGAGTAGGATGCCTAGGATTCGGACCTTTTCCATTTCTGGGATGGGGTGCCGTCCAACTTGAGTTTTATTGGAGGCGGGGGGCCTTGGTCCGCCCTACATCCATGTAGTCGAAGAATGAGTAAATCGTATTTGGTACGGGAGCAGGTCAGGCCGACGGTTGCAGCGTGCGCGGTCACCAAATTAGCGCCGTCCTGCAATGTTTCTTCCATGGCTCCGGCATTTCCTGTGGTTGCCACAGTGTTATGTCGTCGGCATAGATAGAGTGCGAGAGATTAGGTACTGCGTTTAAAGCCTTCGCCATGGGAATGAGTGTTATATTGAAGAGCAGCGGCGAGAAGAGTGAACCTTGCGGAGTGCCTCTGCTGCCGAGTGCGAAGGTTGGGGAGGAGAGAGACCCGAAGCAGATTTCTGCTCTGCGGTGTCTTAGAAAAGCTGAAATGTATTTGAAGGTGCGCGGGCCGGTTCCAATTGTCGAGAGCGCTTTTAGGATGGCTGAGTGGTTGATGTTGTCAAAGGCTTTGGTTAGGTACAAAGCTAGAATTGCTCGCGTGCGTTTTGCATTTCAGGGGTGGAGGGCCTCTTTCGAAGTCTGAAGCATAACGTCCTGTGTGGACAGATGACTGCGGAAGCCATTCTTCGTGTGGGGGAGTAGGTCGTGATCGTCGATATAGTTCTGTAGGCGTTACAGGACCACATGTTTGAACAGTTTGCCTAGACAGGATTTGAGGGATATTGGGTGTAGGCTTTTTATATCTACAGGTTTGCCTTGTTTCGGAATAAAGGTTATGCGGTCGTGCGTCCATTGGGCTGGTAGCGCTCTATCTTGCGAGCACCTGTTGAATAGTTCTTTTATAGCCTGAACAGAGCGCTCGTCGAGATTCCTAAGCATCTTGTTGATTTCGTCTGCCCCCGGGGCCGAAGTGGTGCGTAGTTTCTGCATGGCGGCTTTAATTTCCATGTAGGAATGTCCTCATCTAGTGTAGGATTGGGGCCGCAGGTGTAAGGAGGGAGCGCGGTTGTTGGATTTGTGGTAAGATATTGTGCTTTAAGAGCGGTTACCAAGATGTCATCCTGTAGAGGGAGCTTCTGCAGAATGCGGTTGACGTTTTTCCTCTGCATTGCATTCGTGCCTCCTGGTTCTAGCAAGCAACAAAGAAATGTACACGTCTCTTTGAGGCCGAGGTTGCCGCTCAAGCGATCGCACAATTTGCCCCATTGCTGGTGTGCCATTGGCTTGCATGGGCCTCAATCTTGTTTAGTAACGCGGCTATGCACCGCTTGAGTGGCCTATTGTGTTTGTGAGCCAGCCACCTTTTTTGAAGGCTGGCATACACTTAAGAAAGGTTGTAGTAAGCGACTATCTGCCGTCTCTGCATTTGGGGTGTCAGAGATTGAGGATGTGGCCCCAGCCACGCCCTTTGTGATAGTTTGTGTCCCGGTGTCCAGGTCTGTGATGGTGTCTGGGACGTCTAATCAGATTTGACGGAACTTGTCCCATCTACTACCTCCAGGCGTCGTTTTCTAACCTGGGCTAAGGTTGTGAGGTTGATATCGGTGCTGAGTATATAGTGATCACTACCGAACGAGTGCTGCGTGTTTGTCCAATGACTGTTGAGGAGGTGTTTTGTATGGTTAGGTCCGGGCTGTTGTGTTGAATATTAGTTCCGACCCTCTTGGCTTGGTCTATGTCGTTGAGCAGGGATAAGCCTTCATTTTGGATGAAAGTCCAAACCAAGGTGCCTTTACAATCGTTTTTGCTGTAGCCCCAACTTGTGTGGTTGCCGTTAAAGTTGCCAATTATCAGAATGGGATGGTCTGCACTGAGCGTGAGTGCCTTGCGCATTGCTGCTATGAGAGGTGCCGGAGGGACTTTTGACGGGCTATATATGTTTAGTATGAATAGGATGCTTCCCTTGCGTGAGCAAGGGAAAACAATCCGCCTTTACAACAAAGGTAATTATGATATAATGAATGCCGAACTGACAACGTTTTTCGTAAGTTTTTCCTCAAGTTTTCATTCACGAAGTATTCATGAGAACTGGCTAGCATTTAAGAATAAACTTGATGCCCTAGTCAATGAATTCATTCCCCAAATAACTTTCCACGCTAATCCACACAAACCATGGTTTACTAAAAGTCTTAAAAGGTTGGAAAATAAAAAAAAACGCCTGTTCCGCTCAGCAAGAGCCCATGGAGCGCAAAGCGCATGGGCGATGTACCGCGCTGCGGAAAAATCGTATCAATCTGCTATCCATAACGCGAAGCACAACTTTTTTCATCAAGACCTTCCTAATATGCTCAGCGATAACCCCAGGAAGTTCTGGCAAGCCGTTAACCCTCATCATGAACACACGACTACCCTCAAAGACGAATCAGGCATGGCTATGACCGACTCTGAGTGCGCTACTTTATTCAACGCAGCGTTCTCATCCGTCTTTACTAATGAAACCGATACGCAACTTCATACATCTAATTTACTCTTTGAGCATGCTATGCCGGTAGTCGCATTTTCCTCACTGGGTATTGCGTCCTTAATTAGAAACATGGAAATCTCATCTTCATCTGGTGTAGACAATATTAACTCGAAACTTCTAAAGAACACTAATGATATTTGTGCCGAGTTCTTATGCTTACTTTTCACCCAGTCACTCTCAACAGGACAACTACCGGACGATTGGAAAACTGGAAAGGTCGTTCCAGTCTACAAATCAGGTAACAAAGATTCGCCGTTAAATTACCGACCCATTTCCCTTACTAGTGTGCCCTGCAAACTAATGGAACACGTCATCTATACTCATATTATAAACTTCCTCGACTCGAACAATTTTTTCCATTCGTCTCAACACGGTTTTCGGAAAGGATTTTCTTGTGAAACGCAGCTAGCCCTATTCATTCATGATTTACATGCTAATCTCGATTCTAACCTACAGACCGACGCCATTTTCCTGGATTTTGCAAAAGCATTTGACAAGGTACCTCATAAACGCTTAATCCTAAAACTTTCCCGTTTGAACTTGCCCCCGACATAGTAAAATGGATAGAATTCCTGACTAATCGCCCACAGTTTGTCGTTGTTTACAATCAAAATTCCAATCCGCTACCAGTAACATCAGGCGTCCCTCAAGGTTCTGTACTAGGCCCGCTTCTATTCCTAATTTATATTAATGACTTACCGACCAATGTGTGCTCTAATATTCCCATGTTTGCGGACGACTGCGTTGTTTATCGCACAGTTACTAACGCCTCCGACCCAACATACCTTCAAGATGACCTAAACCGCATACAGGAATGGTGCGACCGTTGGCTAATGGAACTGAACCCTCATAAATGTAAACGTTTGTCCTTCCACCGCCGCCGTAACCCGCTTGATTTCCCATATGTAGTCGCTAACGTTAACCTGCAGTCCGTTTCATCATACAAATACCTAGGCGTCACACTGTGTAACAACTTATCATGGGCTACACACGTTACTAACGTCATTTCCTCGGCTAATAAAACTCTCGGATTCTTACGACGTCATCTTCGCCACGCCCCACAACAGGTAAAATTACTAGCATATAAAACTCTTGTCAGGTCAAAGTTACATTATGCATCGCCAGTTTGGAACCCTCATCAAGTTTACCTTATCAATGCGCTCGAGTCAGTTCAAAACAGAGCAGCCAGATTCATTCATTCCTCCTATTCGTACGATATCAGTGTAACATCTTTAAAACGGAATCCAGTTTAGCGCCCCTTTCACTTCGTCGTCGTATTTCTAGCCTCTGCCTATACCATAAATTTTTCCATAGTTCGCTGCGCTGCGCTCCCTACATTGCCCCGCCAACCGGCATATCCCACCACATTCGTCATCCTTTCCAAGTGTTTCGCCCCCGTGCCCGTACTGTTACCTGTGCCACTTCTTTTTTTCACCGTGTTTCTGTAGACTGGAACGACCTCTCCAATGACATCGCTACCATCTCATGCCCATCCACATTCGCCGAAGCTGTTACCAACCATTTTTCAACATAACACTTGTTCATTTGACTGTATGTACCCACCCCTTATGTAATAACCCCAGTGGGTCTTTAATGTATTAAAATGAAATGAAATGAAATGAGAGTTCTACTAGGAGGCCGTCTATGTCATCAAGCTCTAAAGAGTTCTCAATTGCTGTAAAGTTACGGTGAACCAGTGTCGCTACTCGCGTTCATAGCAGCACGCTCGTTGACTCATGAACTGTGTAGTTTCGAAGCTTGACATTACAGAGAGTTTCTTGCAATGCTATGACGATAGGTATCTCGTCTGCTGAGAGGTTTGGAGTTGAAGTTAAAGGTTGTCGCGCCTCGCTCGGAAGCTCCTGGAATTCCACTGCCATACACGGATGCAGCTATGTTGTGCAGCAATGTTGGGGGCGACTGACGGGTCTAGAAGATTTGGGCCGTTTGGCTGGGTGATGAATTGTCCTTGTATGTGGGGCTGGATTTGAGCCACAGAGGCTTCATATGCGCCTTGAAGTCGCTCGACAGCAGTTATCCGGCCCTGCAATATTTGCCATCCATGCTGCAGTATCAGTGCGAAGGGCGTTGATGTTTTGCTCGAGGCTTTGAATTATCGAGATTAGCTGAGTGAGCGCAGCTGTGTCTACCGAAATGCGGGGTCATTTTCAGCTTGAGCCTTGCGCTTAACGGGGCGGTTGCGAGTAGGTGACGCAGCGCGTGATGAGGAGGTGGAGGCAGGGGAAGGAGTGAGTTGTTTGGGTGTGATAGTTTGTACTGCGATGGGGGGACGGAATTTTTTGTAGGCTGCTCTCGCCTGAGAAGTAGCTGTAATTGTTGGCGGAGCTCTGCAATTTCTAAACCCTGCTGTCGGAGTTGTGCTCTGCGCTAAGGATTCTCTTTAGCGAGCGAGGGAGGTCTCGGCTTCGAGGTCACCTGTGTGATTATGGGCTGGGCTTTTAGTCCCGGTAGTGGCGGGAAGAAGGCGGACCGGCTCCTGCGCTGGCTTTTCCGTGAGACGGACCTGCAACCTATTCTGGATTTGGTCTGAAGCCGGCTGCGTGATGATAGGGACTGCCTAGTCGTGCTCTTGGTGGGTGAAGGCTCGGCGGGATTGTCTGTGGTGGCTGTAGCATTGGTGTTGGATTTCGGGTTTCGAGCCGGGTATAACCGCACTTTGCATTTTTGTACCCCGTGAAGTGGGAGCCACCGCCAAAGATACATTTGGAGTCGCACGTGGGAGTTGAAGTTGCCGGATGGGTGCCGCCGCATCTTTGACATCGGTTGCTGACAGCTTGAGGGCAGACGTCCGACCAGTGGCCCGGTCTCCAGCAGTTAAAACAGGCCTCTACCTTGGCTTTGAAGGGATGGCAGTTATAAGCGGCTCCGTAGATGTTGAGCTGCTTGCGAACCTCTTTTTTTTTACGAAGGTGATCGAGATTGATTTAGTGCGGCCCAAAGGGCGCGCGTCTCCTATTGTGCAGGATCGGCTAGGGTTTATTGCGACGAGGTCGTTGAATATCTCTTCGTCGGTTTGGTTGTAGATTGCGTTGCAGAGAATTCCACGTATGGCATCGTCGGGTGTGGCGATGTAAGGCTTTACCGAGAATTGCTTGTCGTTCAGTAGGAGCGTCTGCAGCTGCACGTAGTTTTTGGCACGCACCTCGGCAGGTGTGCTGATTGTGAACGAGTTATTGTGTGGGTTAACTCTGAGTCGGCCGTGCTGCCGGGCTTCATAGTAGTTGAGCATCACAGCCGCGCACACAATAGGCCTCAGCGCGCCGCCGTTACATTGTCTAAGATCCAATCCGCCATCAGGTCCGGAAATTACTTTCAGATCCGTAGCCTGGATCTATGGTAGAGGTGCATGACGTTTAAGCTTTGGAGAAATAGTCTTGCCTTGTTTTGGCGACGCCAACGTGGCCGGGTCGGCGGGTGGGTGAGCTTGGGCGGCCTCCTTCAGAGCCGGATTCGAAGTCGCTAGGGTTGCGAAGACCACACTGCAGGCATGGATTGCTCTCGACTAACGCGGGTCCCTAGCGAAGTCTTCGAGGTTGATTTCTTCGCCTTTAGCGCTGTACACCATCATTTCTTAGGTCAAAACGTAATCGGGGTGAGTCTAGACGCACCGGTGACCGTAGGCCTAACCGGTGGCCGCAGCGGCGGGGGCCCTTGTGATGGCAACAACGCGAGCCATAGCGTTCCGCGCCTGACTCGGGGCGGTAAAGTCTTTTTCGAGCAAAAATGGTCGGAATTGCACGGAAAATGTTCGGAACGGGTGCCGAAAGCCTTCACTGACCGATTATGGGTGGTATTAGTCCATTTCATGTCGAAAATCTGCCCTCCCGAGTGAAAATATACGGAGCCGAGGTGAGGTGCGTCCGCTCTCTCCGACGGCCACCTGGTGGTCTCTCTTGACACAAGACCGGCCTGGCGAATTCGTTTTAATAAAAAAAGTGTTTTCTTGACTTCATAAGGTTATAGGTTGGCGGTTTTGTAACAGATGTGCCTTCTAGAAAAGGCGCGTGAGAAGAAACAGCGCGTTTCGACTTCGTAACTTCCGCTCCACTGGCAGAGAAAGCTAAGCGGATTTTAGTGATACCGCCGAAGACCTAGCCGTGGAGGCGAAACTAGACTCTAAAGCGGCGTACGCTTTCGAAGAATCTGAGCCATTTCTGTGAAATTAAGCCTATTCGCCGAAATTAGCGGAGCTGCAACAGTTGACGTCTTTTCTTGTCTTACATCGGCAATTCGCACTCGCCTCACCATAAGCTTCCCATCCCGGTTAGCTCAGTTTTTGGACCAACTCCTCCGGTGAAACGGTGGTCCCGGGTTCAAACCCCGACCGGAACGAACTTAACTCAGAAGTTTTTGAGAAAGTTGTACAATAGCCTTCTTTTATAGCCGTATAGCTTTGCTTGGCAAGATTCAAATGAATAAGTACTCCCTTATTATCAACCTAAGATGCATGGGAATATAGATTTTATACCATACATTACCGTATTGCAATGTAAGCAATGAACAAAGGCTTTGCCGAGGCGACATCGTCACGCGCTGGTCGGTTAAGGTTCTTTGTACAGGGAATTGTGCTGGACTGTTTTCAATACGATGAACGCATGAATGTACAATTATTCTTAATTCGTGAGGTCTTCGTTTGTCGCCAGTTTAGATGAATTCCCAATAGAATGATCTGCATTCTGTCTACGTGACAGTAAACTGTGACACCCGAATGAATGCGGCACACTTTTCCATAAAGGTAGTAGGTGGTGGTACGCTTTGGAAATGGGCTAGGATGCCACTCGCCTAATTTCAGGCCGAAAAGATACAGTAAAACTGCGTCTTCGCGCTGCATTCAGGCATAACAGTGTAAATCAGAGCTTTTAAAACAAAAAGATCCAAGACAGAGAGCGGACTATAGCTAGTCACACATAGGCGAAAAATTTAAAAATAGTTAAGGATTCTTTTACTACAAAGGCCAGAATCTACTAGGTAATCTATTCACATATATGCGAAAAAGAAAAAAGAACAGTGAAGGCTTCTTTTACTCCAATAGACCAGAATCTACACTGCATTATGAGCGCATCAGCATCATCGTCATTACAGTGTGTAGGCAATTCGCATTTAAGCCTGTGGGGTTGAATTGGGGAGATAAGTACGTTCTCCCCACTCAATCGCGGCTGACACGGTTCAAAACCGCCCGGACCCAACCCCGTGGTTGCGTACGCTAGCGAGCGCTCGCCGACCACGGCGGGCCTTGCTCTGAGGGAACAAAGGAACGACATATTGGCTGACACAAACAGGCATTTATTGCTACAGAAACAATAACGCCAGCTAGCAACAAGGTACGCTAATGAATCGAGGACGTCCGACTCACCAGCAAGGTTCCGCGCGAATGTTCGCCCGCGCTAGGGCAAGGGATATATGCTCCGAAGGCCGGACGGAACGAGTACGCGAGCCTGTCTCCCCGTCACTTCCTCGCCCCGCCGGCAAAGAGCGGAGCCGCGAGCGACACGTCCGCCCGCGCCGACGATCCCAGCCGAAGCCCATCATCTCCCGCGGGCGGGCTTCAGCAGTCTCCCGCGCAGCGATGCTGGCGCCCTCTCTTGCCAGTTAATGTAACTGACAAGGGAATGCGCTCAGCCTCGAGGTGAGACTGCCGCTGCACGGTGCCTCGCGGGAAAGCAAAATCAGGGGTTCTGAAGGGCAGGTCCCCACAAGCCTAGCCAAAGTCTGCATCCGCATCGCCGGTACAGTGATCAAATATTGGAGTTCACTGCACCGCCGAGGCAAGCAAGCGACTCGCACTTGCGCTTTGTGGAACGATGGATAATTATCAAAAAAGTGAGTGATGCCTTTGTAGATCTGCACCATGTCAGCCGAAAGCCATGGGCAGAAACTTCGTCGCAGAAGGAAAAGACACGTTGAAGTTATCCTGCAGCTCCCTGCGTGGGCCGAAGCTGGTGCAGGTCCAATGTCAAAGCAGTGCAAGCAGCTACAGCGTGATGTATGCTGGACCGAATGTTTGGTGCCGGACACTGAGGACGTGCCGAGCCCTATCCCCAGAAGCGAAGAGGCTCTACCTGGAGCCGCATCGGTGTTTGTAGATTTAAACGCTCATTGACATCATCAGGACCTTTACATGCCGTCGGGTTGATAATCATCATCATCATCGTCATCATCAGTCTGACTAAACCCACCTCAGAGCAAAGGCCTCTCCCATGTCTTTCCCATTAACCCTCTCTTTGGCCAGCTACATTGCCCTTTGTCTGCAAAATTCTTTATCTCATCCGCACACCTAATCTTCTGCCGCCCCCTGCTACACGTAAGTTCTCTGGGAATCCACTCCGTTACCCGTGAGGAACAGCGGTTTTCTTGCCTTCACATTCCATATCCTGCCCAAGCCCATTTCTTGCTCTTGATTTCATCTAGGATGTCCACCCACTAAGCTCGCTTCCGGTCTCTTAAAGTTACACTTATCATTTTTCTTTCCATGGCTCGCTGCGTTGTCCTTAACTTTTAAGATACAGCTGTTGCACACTTTCCTTAATGGGAAGCCGATCACGAAAGCGATGACGAGGACATAGCATCTTTTCGGCACCAGCTTCAAACGTGGGCAATAGAAAAAGGGTCTACGGATGCCCCGGTCTTGTCGCTTTTGGAAGTGCTCCGCAACCACAGGTGTTTTTCTTCCTGGCGTAGGGCCGGGCAGGAGCCTATGCACAACCGAGACCGATTTTGAATTGTTTGGTATGTGGCCCAATATCATGTGCGAATGCAAGCCCTAGTTATAACCATTCACTTTCGGACCTCTGTCCAATTATCCACCGACATTGCCCCGGTAATTGATGGCAAGCTGTTTTAATGTGGCTTTGTCTTGGATCCCTCTCCTTTTTTCTCCTATAAACTTGAGAGCTTCGTAGGGAATACCAACCAGTATTTACACACCCGAGTTCAAAAGCTTGGTGTTGGCTCATGGCCTGCTCGATATTGAATGTAAATCAAATCCAGCAAGCCAAGAGCCAGCTGGAAGCCACTGGTAGCGGCTGAGGCAACCTCTTAATACTCACCGCGAATCTTAGCCACTTTCTTGAGTGCATAGGCGCTGCAAAAAGCAAGAACCACGAAGGGCGAACGTGTGCGAAACCATAAAAAGTTTAATTGCATGAAGTACACATCACTGTTGTGCACGGCTTTAATTCATGAAGGTAAAGAATTCATAATGGCGATCATCTTTCACACTATCACTTGGTTTACTCTGTACAACTTTCAAGTGCGATTTTTTACACTGCACAAAAAGAATTCGACTTTGTTTGTTCAGAACATAGAAAGCCAGGCAGAACAACGTGAAGGAGCAGGCACACGCGAACGTGCCAGCCTAGTTTATATCTTGTCTGCAGCGGAATAGTGGGAGCAATTATGTTATATATACAGAGGAACCAAATAAAACAGCAAAAGGCCTTTGCAGATATGCTCGCACATTGCAAACTGTTATAGCAATGGAGGAATGCTGTTCGGCCAATCGAAAACAGTGGTAAAGCTGACATAGGAGAGCCCGCATGTTCAATATCCAACGTTTCTAAAAACTTTCGAGTCAACCGCTCTGTGCAGCTTCTGAATGAAAGCCAAGATGACCATTATTCTTTTCCTTTTGCTATGTAACTGATCTTTTAAACTAGTTTTACTGCCTGCTCTTTGCAAACACCTGAGTTGTCACAGGATAACTAAACAGCAGAAATCTCAAATTTTTTAATCCTGTAATGATGCTGCTTGCCAGAGAGATTGCACGAAGGAAATTCTCACTAGTCTGCACATTCAATAGCAAGCCCCTGTGGAGCGTAAAAATGTGTTTTAACTACGGCTCCTTAGCCCCTTTCTTTTTTAAAAATAGCGAAGTGGCGCCAACGTACAGAATTACTTCTTTGTTTCATTCATCGTTTTTTGTTCCTGAAGGCCTTACCTATTTCCTTTCCTGAGATTCCCGAGCAACTTTCCCGCTGTGAAAAAAGTACCACTGTGGACATGCACAGGCTCTGGTGGAATCTGGTCATTGAGTCTGGTCGCCTCCTTTGCGTTAAACATAAAAAGTAAGATAAACGTCGTATGGAGTTTAATTTCCTGAAGCTGCATGAGGGCGTCGTGTCATAGTGCAGCGGAGGGCTTCGGATTTGTTTGGATAAATTGTGGTTCAGCATGACGGCTGTGTGCGATGCAGCTATGGCCGGGTCCAGGTTAGCTTAAACTACCTCTGGTTATTTAAAGTGCAAAATGACTTGCACAGTACACGAGTGCTTATGTATTTCACCGCCAAGAAGGCGCTGGGACTCTTCTCGTAAAGTGGCTTTGACGGAGACTTTAGATCAAATACAAGAAGAGGTAGAGGGAGTCACTCTCTTCACAGGCCCTTCATACCCAAGTTTACATGAAAAGCCACGCTGTCAGATTAGACGCGGGATGTGCTCGTAACCTGAGCCTCCATCGAGACGTAATTTCCGGAGGTGTCACAAGAGGCAACAATAGCGCTAGCACTCGTGCAGCCCAAAGTGGGAAGAATTGTCACTGACTCGCAAGAGGCGTATAACAGCTACGGAAAGGGGTGGGTTTCTATTGCGGCAGTAGATATTCCCAAGAGTAAACGCGACGTACCGGAAAAGAAAGTTGAGTGGATATGGACACCGGCTCACTCTGGGCTGGAGGGTAAACTTGCCCACCAGTTCGCCCGAGAAATGGAACACCGGGTAGAAGAAGGTGAGTCACAGTCTATAATTAGCTTTAGGGACATTATGTACCTTTACAAGACGGAGACGCGACGTTACCCCGATTCTCACAAATCGCTTAGCAGAAACAGAAAGCGATCTAGAGGCAGACACAGGCAGGATCCTTACCCCACCCATACCTTCAAAACAAGACGTACCCGGAAAGGTACGAGAATGAATTAATTTATGCAAGACTCAGAAGGCACGTTATAGCACGTCATTGGAGTATGCGATTTCGTCAAGGCAATCCACCCATCTCTTATCTGCCCCACTACCCCGCCCCATCCCTCATCCTCCCTTAGCGAGCGATGGGACACATTGCGAATCAGCCCCACCCTGCTGGACCAGCTCGTCGTGATCTCCAGGGGTCAAGCGGCTAGGGAAGCATATAGGTCCCGTGAATAGTGAACCACTTCCATCAACGACATCTAAGAAGACGTCGAGCTCGGCTCAATGAGTGGACATGGGAGCAGCCTTCCCGGCACCATGGCTAACGCAACTCTGCTCTACGTTCCGCCGGTTATAATGGCCCTGGCAACGTCCTGCATGCTGGCCTCGCCATGCTTCGTGACTTACCCCGGTTTTTCACGGTGACTGGAAATGGAAAAACCATCACCTGCGTGCGCATCGTTGGAAGGACTACCTATCACCGGCACTTCTATCGCCTCGCCACACGTGTCGATCGGATCTGGGACGGAAGCCTGCGTGGCAGACTACTTAAGCAGGCCAAATCTCGACTGCAGTTTCAGTGGACATGGGAGCAGCCTTCCCGGCACCATGGCTAACGAAACTCTGCTCTACGCTCCGCAGGTTTGTACAAGCTATTCGCTTTATGCCTAAATATCGGACAACCGATTTCTCTTTCTGCTCCTATGTCCACATGTGCTGCTCGCAACCTTCAGTGAATGTGTTGATGTATCGCTTGTACTACTTTGCTCTTTAGACATTGAGACCAATCCCGGCCCACCCAAGCCGCGCCCAGTCATTTCAAAGTCAGAATCAATTGACGATCCTGAAACGTCTATATTAGCGATGCTTACAAGCATCAACGACCGGACCTTAGAATTAGCTAAAGATCAAACCCAGATCTGCGCAGACGTTAGGATCATTAAAGACAATCAAGCATCACTGAAAAGCAAAATATTAGATGTATTCAATCGCCTTGAAGTTCTTGAATCAAAAACTAACATTCTTAATACTATCCAGCCTGAGTTAGTTTCAATTCAGGACACTACTAGTCGTCTGACATCGCACCAGGCGGTAACTGCAGTCTCGTCTAGATAGCGTGGAAGACTAGTCGAGAAAGAATAATCTGATCCTGCATGGCATTCCTGATGAAAGCGAATCATGGAATGTGACTGAAATGAAAACGCTTGCTGCGTTGTCGGAAGTACTTGACGACGATTCCACACAACTAAGCATTGAACGTGCTCATCGTCTCGGCACTTTTTCACCCTCAAAAAATCGCCCTATTATCATCAAAGTTTCCTCTTTCAAAGTCAGAATGAAAGTGTTAGACCTCCGTACTAAACTAAGTGGCAAACAACTTTCCGTGTCTGAAGATTTTTCCCCCGCCACTCGTTTCGCCCGCAAAAAACTAAAAGAATTCGCGAAAAAACTACCGCGATCTCCCAAGTACCGCCTGCGATATAACAAGTGGGTTGTTAATCGCAAGTGCTACATCTTTAACGCTGATACCGATACCATTGAGGAGCTGCAAGTCCAATCTTTTGTCGAAAGCGAGCAGAGCCGTCCCGCTCCCCTTGAAGTAAGCAATATTTCGGAAAGCGATGAATATAACCCATAGCATTGAACGAGGGGAAGTGGTCTGGCTTTATCACCTCCTCGCACATCCGTTCTACTGTCCAACGCTAGAAGCATTCTTAATAAACGCGAATCGTTTCACTCCGCTGTCGACACGTGCGAGGCTGATACCATCGCAATAACAGAAACCTGGCTTCACACTAACGTACACGATAGTGAGATATTTGACGATTCATCCCGCTTTTCAGTTTACAGACGCGATCGCACTCAGCGACCAGGCGGTGGCGTCTTGCTTGCTATATCGAAAACAATACAGTCCTATCACATTCCTGTACAAACTAATCTAGAATTCATTTGGGCCTGCTAGAACTAAACCATCACAAATACGTTTTTGGTGCATGTTATCGACCTCCCAATTATCCTTCCACGTTCACATCTGAATTGCATGATGTGCTTGACCTTGTTGTTAAGCGGCACCCTGCAGCGCCCATTACTTTGTTAGGCGATTTTAACTTTCCTGAGCTGACATGGTCTTCGGAAATAACTCCTAAATCATCCCCATCGTCGCAAGGCAATGTGTTCTTGAACCTTTGTTCACTCTTTTCCCTCTCTCAGCTGGTATCCCAACCAACCCGTCTAT
Source organism: Amblyomma americanum (assembly GCF_052857255.1). NCBI lineage: Eukaryota > Metazoa > Arthropoda > Arachnida > Ixodida > Ixodidae > Amblyomma > Amblyomma americanum. The sequence continues at coordinate 502,785,199 of NC_135497.1, forward strand.
CAGACACCACTGCTAACATACTAGAGTTAGTGTTGACATCCCATTCTGATCTCGTTTCAGACTTGACCTGCATGCCCGGCATAAGTGACCACTTCCTAGTCTCGTTTAATTTCTGCATTCCTTCCAATAACGCTGACAAGAAAGTCAAGCGCATCCGTGATTATAGCAGAGCTGACTTTCAGGCTGTCAACGAAGAACTATTTTCATTTCTCTATGCATTTTTAACAGATTTTGATAGCCGGGAGGCGCAGGTGAACTGGAACATTTTCGTTGCTAAGGTTAACGAACTAATGGAAAGATATATCCCCCTACGCACCATTACAAATCATAGAAATGCACTGTGGTACAACGCTCACATAAGAAGGCTTTGTAACAGGAGAAAACGCTTTGACCGAAACGCAAAAAAAAATGTAACTCCGTTTCTAAATGGGAAGCTTATCATGCGGCAAATAGCGTGTATGTATCGGCAATGAAAAACGCCAAAGATCATTTTCTACAGCACACACTGCCCAACATGCTCACAAATGATCCCCAAAAAATTTGGCGTGCCATTAAACCCAATAGAAATCATTCAATTAAATTGTTAGATGAAAACGGTTCAACTAATGCTGATACTGATTGCCATAAAATTTTAAATAAAACTTTTTGTCGCAATTTTGTTCTTTCTTCCAACGTCACGTTTCCTACAGTGGAGGACTGCCAATTCTCAATCATGGATGCAATATCCATCGAGTCCCTAGGAATAGAAAAATTAATAGAAAATCTTAAGACCTATACAAGCCCTGGAAAAGATTTAATTAACGCGAAGTTCTTGGAGTACTAAACTTTATTCCTCAATCATCCTTTCCAAAATTTTCCAGCAGCCACTTGAGACGTCAGTGCTTCCAGCGGACTGGACGATCGGGAAAGTGGTTCCGTTGCACAAGTCAGGTAGTACTAATTCCCCTCTTAATTTCCGCCCAATATCACTAACCAGCATATCATGCAAAATTTTTGAGCACATCCTATACACTTAGTTACCTTTCTCGAATCTAACTCCTTCTTCACTGACGCTCAACACGGCTTTCGCAAATTATTCTCGTGCGAGACGCAGTTACTTACCTTCACGCACAAACTTCACGCTTTTCTGGATCGTCGTTCATGCGCGGACTGTATCTTTCTAGACTTCTCCCAGGCTTTCGAGAAGGTTAGTCACAAACTATTTCTTTTTAAACTTAGCAAGCTAAATCTTCTCCCAAATGCTTTAGCATGGTTAGAATATTTCCTTTGTAATAGAACACAGTTTGTAATGGCTAATAACATATGTTCTCCATTCACTTCCGTGAATTCTGGGGTTCCACAGGGGTCTGTCGTTGGGCCCCTTTTGTTCCTGATATTTATTAATGACCTTCCTATTTCCGTTTCCTCCCACATTCATTTATTTGCAGGCGACTGTGTAATATTTCGTGAAATTAACGACCCTAACGGCTCTCTTCTTTTGCAAAAAGACATTAATGGAATTCTTGAGTGGTGTAATACGTGGTCAATGGAACTAAACAAAACCAAATGTAAAGTACTACGTGTGTCACGCATTTCTATACACCCCACCTCTCATCATCTAGATAACATTGAACTAGAACAAGTGTCTTCATACCGGTATTTAGGCGTTCACATAGCAAGTCATCTAACTTTGTCTTTTCACATCAATTCAATGATTAACAACACCAACCGCGCCCTCGGCTACTTTCGCCGTAACTTTCTCTCTGCCCCCACTTCCTTGAAACTTCTCCTCTATAAATCTGTCGTCCGTAGTAAGTAGGAATATGCTGCCTCCATTTGGGATCCCTTCACGGTAAACTTGATCAGTTCCCTCGAATTAATTCAGAATAACTCGGCGCGTTACATCCTTCAGAACTATAACCGTACCGCTAGCATAACCTCTATGAAGAATACATTACAGTTACCATCTCTTGCTAGCCGTCGAGAGCACGCTCGCCTTTGTCTAATGCATAAAATAATGTATCATAACCCCAGACTGCACCGCGATCTTATACTTCCTCCATCATATGTTTCATCACGAGTTGATCATGCGCATAAAATCGGCATTCGTTTCTTTAAAACAAAATGCGCCGCTGAGTCTTTCCTTCCACGAACAGCAAAGGACTGGAACCACCTTCCCGGAAGTACAGCCTTCATAATCGACCATCAGCGTTTTTGTTCCGCCTTAGCTATCACTGTATAAATAGAAATCAAACGCCTTGTACTAAACCCCTGTATACAACCACTCCCCTCTTCAATGCCCTCGGGCCTTGAGGGTAGAATAAATGAAATGAAAGGAAATAAAGATGTTTCTCTCTCACTCTCTCTGCTATTGCTGGCAGAAAAAATAAAAAGGAAAGTGCAGGGGCCTGTCCACTTGCTCAGCTGAACCCCAACCATCGTTGACCACAAACGCTGCTCTCTTATCTTTCTCCTAATTTCAGCACGCGGCTGGCGTTTCGCTGTATATGCACCGTATGAATACGAGCGTGGGCCGAGACTGGTGCCACTTGAAGTCATCATTTGTGATGAAATTATGGACCTTCCGTTTGGCACAGAGAGTTTGGAACGATGTCAAAGAAACTAGCGCGAAACTGAGCACAGAGTTCTTAGTCGAGTTGAATTCTGGCTTGTGCGAGGGATTCGTAAAGACGACCCTTGGTCCTCGAAACCGTAATGAGGGGCGACCTTTCGATGGCCGTGGCGAGCCAACCGGTCGTTGCATAGGGATATTGGTGCCAAACGAATTGCCGTTTCGTGATGTACAAGTTGGTATCCGAATTTGTCGATAGCAAAGGAGTAAACTTATCTAAGGCTCTTTATTGGATTTCGCATTCGCGAATCAATTTAAGATATAGCCATATATACCAAGCCGTCGGTTGAGACAGTGTACCGGCGGCGCCGGTCCGAGTCTGACGATCCCAAAGACATTGCTGGACATGCAAAGCATAGGGAAAATGATAGGGACCGCCTGACGAAGTGAAACCACAGCCAAACCAAGCTTTCGCTTTGTAGCTGTGGCTAGTATAGTGGAGATAAACCACAACCATTTTTGTTTAGTTGTAGCGTTGATCAATGGAGATTATTGGCAAATATTTGTTCGCGGAAAGGTACATACTGATTAGACAAGCAGAAAAAAACAACCACATGCGACCTGTAGGACCCGAGCTCACGACGACCTCCGAATTATTAGTAAAATATTTAATAATATTCTGAACAGGTTAGCCCCGCAAAACCTAAATAAAGATACCCTATGCTCTTTGGTTTCTGTGGCTGTTGGTCTGTTCACATGGTTAACGAGCCCCGCATTTTCCTATATATATATATATATATATATATATATATGCAAAGTTGAAAACGCTTCATTTAGCCATAGATTTATTTTGAGTCGACGTTTCGGACAGAGCCTGTCTTTTCTCAAGACTGCGGTTACAGGGATCTTCTCCCTCTTCTTAAGGAGTTGACCTTAACCTCCCGTTATATACGCTCGCGCTATCACCAAGTCCACGCAAACCCCTCCTGTACCCTCTGTCACCACCCCAAAGCCACTCTCGATCATGTCCTTTTCCCCTACCCAATGGATCCTCCTCCGCGGGGCCTGGAGCACCTTACCACTTGGGAGGCTTGGGAGACCCTACTGCGCTCCGAGGACCCGGCCAAGGAAGCCATCGCAACAGGCCGGGCTGCCAGCGTTATGAGCCTCCGGGACATCAACGTTTCAGTGCAGTGGGGCCGTGCGGGGGCCCAAGGACCTGAGCGTCCTAAACTCCCCTGCATGTAGTAAAGTTTGCACCACCACTACCACTGGCACACATGTACCACACATGAACAAAATAAACAAACGGAGGCAAAGAATACTAGGTAAGAGAGAGAAAGAGAAAAAAGGGGAACCAATAAAAAAGAAAACGCGCTGTCCCCCGCCGCCCACCCCGCAGCTACGGGGAGCCGACCCGGGACGAGAAAAAAAAGTAAGAAAAACAAGGAGCGGGAGGCGATAATGGCCACCTTTCAAGGCAGCAGAGCGGCGGCGAGTAAGGTGCACAGGAACAGACGGTGGCGTCTCTCCTGAGTTCCACTAACTTGTCAGGCTCTGTCGGGAGTCATGCACCGAATCCGCTTACTACATATAGCCGCCGCGGTGGCTCAATGGTTAGGGCGCTCGGCTACAGATCTGGAGTTCCTGGATTCGACCGAGGCGGCTGCGTTTTTATGGAGGCTAATCGCCTAAGGCGCCCGTGTGCTGTGCGATGTCAGTGCACGCTAAATACCCGCGGGTGGTCCAAATTATTTCGGAGGCCTCCACTACGGCAACTCTTTCTTCTTTCACTCCCACCTTTATCTCTTCCCTTACGGCACGGTTCAGGTGTTCAACGATATATGAGACAGATACTGCGCCATTTCCTTTTCCCAAAAACGAATTATTATTATTATTATTATTATTATTATGTGAGCATCCGATGGCGTTCGTCTCTTTTACCAAAGAAAGAACACGTGCATCTGCGCTCTTAACTATTTATACTAAGATACAGCTTTCTATGGATATTAAGTGGAAGCTAGGAGCGCGAAACGCCGCCTTTCACAAGCGCGCTCGGCATGCGATCGAGAGCCACATACGCCGGCCTGTTACCTGGCGGCACGGGTTCCCAACTTCCATCACAGCCATAGAAAGCTGTCCCCGAGTTTTACATGCCCCCCTTAGAGAATCGTCTTGGTAGCGTCCATGCCTCTCGCAAGCCACCCCCCTCCCTCAGAGAATCGTCATGGTAGCGTCCAAGCCTCTCCCAGGCCAATGCCCACGTGTGGACGCATCCTTTTCAACTCTTTCTCGCGGGTGACACGTTTCGGTGTTGAGCTGTTCAACGAGCGTTTGTGACTTCGTTGCACTTCAAGAAGTGCCTCTGGCACCTCGAGGAGCATCGCACTCCAATGGCAACAAATGGTAAGTCTGCACCTTTTCTACTTGTTCTTTATGTGCGCTAGTTGTTCAAAAATACTAGTTACGACTACACATATAATTGCGCTCTGGCTGCACCAGGAACCTCATTTTTTCTTGGAAAGTACGTGAACAGCTGCGCCTGAGTCGCCTTGCAAACAAAATCTTATTGCGGGTTGCAGATTGGCCGCACCAAAATGCGATACCGAAGCGTTCTGCGGATAGCGAAAACGTGTTTCTGTTAGAAAGATTTTGCGGACTTCCTGGCTGGATTGCGCGGAGGGAAATTATTTTTGGGGGTGAAATACGACCAGTGCACAACCCTGAAGCGAAAAATGTGAGCGCTCGTCGTATATGCGGACTCTTTTTGCCCGTGTTTGTGGAGAGCTTAATTAATTTTATTGCATCACATTTGCGTGATAGAACCTCGGGATATTGACGCACATCCCATCTGTCCTTTATGTGTCAAGCGCGAACAGGCCTATTGAATTTATCTTCCAGCGAAATGTGACATAAAATCGTAGAGGCCAGTAGAGTGCGATGTCAGTGCAAGTTAAAAAAAACAGGTGGTCGAAATTTCCAGACCCCTTCCCTACGGCCTTCCTCACAGTCTGACTCTCTTTGGAATGTTAAACCCCCGTAAACCAACTTCGAGGACCTGGAGTCGCCTGTTTCCTATCGGCGACTAACAGTTGTTTGCTCGCTTTGAACGCTGCAAGGCAAGAACGCGGTAAAGGACGTTCTGTCAACGAACCTTCTTTGCCGTCGTAGAGACGCCAACCTGCGCATGTTGCTTATGCGCAGCGTCCCTTGCTGAGGCTCCTGCATGGGGCCGTTGCTTCTTAAGTGCTTTCATCGAGAATGTCCTAGCAAGTCGAGGCATTCTGTCTCGACGCGCGTTAATACCCGCTAACGTCAGTTGCAAGTGCTTGATTCTCAGCTGCCTTAAAATAAAAATTGGTTTTTGGGGAAAAAATGTTGTAGTAACTGTCTCACATATCTCGGTGGTCACCGGAACCGCACCGTAAGAGAAAGGATAAAGGAGGTAGTGAAAGAAGAACAGGAGAAAGAGGTGCAGTAGTGGAGGGCTCACGTTTGATGTCAGTGCATGTTAAAAGACGCCAAGAGGTCAAAATTATTCCGCAGCCCTCCACTCCCTGTATCCCTCTGCGCGGCGCGTAAAAGTGCAAAAGAAGCGAGCATGAGCAAATGCAAGCACAGGGGAGGAAAAAGATGAGAGAGGGTGAAGGGCAGAGAGCAGCTGCATTCGAACGCGCATGACGCTCGCTTGACCTTACCGAGCACTGGCAAGAGCGAACGCGTCGGTGATACTGGCAGTTTTAATGCAACAGCTTTAAGGAGCTCGTGTCAAAGAAAGCCGGTGTCGTCGGCGTCGGTGTCTTTGGCCGTGAGCGAAGAATGACGCATCTCGGTGGACTTCTGAACCGCGACGTAAGGAAAGGGATTTTAACGCGACAGCGTTAAGGATTGCTTGATGAACGGATTGCTTGAAAGGTCGTTCAATTGATTGATTGATTGATTGATTGATCAATAGATCGATTCTTGCTTCCCTTACGGCGCGGTGTCCAGTTTTGCTTCTCTTACGGCGGTGTCCATCAAGAAACGTGTCAGGCGTGATTTCCTTTCATTAAAAGCAATTGCTCATTTCATGTTCTTTCTCTTACGGCCCAGTTCAGACTTCCGCCGAGATTTGTGAGACAGGCGTACTTTCCTTAAATAGTCCAACGGGCCACGTGTCGCGCCGGACGGGCGGCGGCGTTCCGTTCCGTGTACTACTTACTCGGCAACGCTGCGACAGGCTGTCGCGTCTCACTCTTAAAGACGAAGCTTAAGCGTCCTACAAGTTTGGTTTTGTGTGGCCTGGTCTTGTTTATTAGGTTTACCGTCCAAAAGCGACTCAAACTATGAGGGACGCCTAGTGAAGGGCTGCAGAAATTTTTACCACCTGGACTTCTTTAGGGGGCAGTGACATCGCACAGTACACGGGCCTCTACAATTTCGCCTGCATCGAAACTGTTTGCTTTAATCGGGAGATTGGGCGCGGAAGTATCTCATCTTGTTTGCATGTCCCGGGGCCCTGTCGCTATCACTTCACATAAGCTCGTTTGGCTCTTCCTACTTGATTTTCTTAACATTATGGCTTAGCAGCCTGTTTCATTTGTGGGATATATAAAGGACACCGCGATGAAACTTTTCAAGCTGTGTGTTGGACTTCTTTTGTTTACGGTCAATGTGGTGTGAAATGCTATATATGCCCATTAAAAACCGCGCCCAGGCGGTAAACGCTTGTGCAAAAATTCATTTGTCTTCACGGCGGGTGCACGTGAACCCAAACAATGATGATTACCGCTATGGTCGAGCAGATGAGTGCTAGCTTGTCAGCATTGCTTTTGAACTTGCTGTATTTCATTTTAATGGTGCTGCCTAACATTATTGGGTGACGGTTGCTTTGTCGAACTGGCGGAGTTACGAGCGCTTTGTAGTGTGAAATTATAGTGGAACGGACTTGAGCCGTTTATCGTTCGGCGCCTTGACCTCGAGTGCCCTCATCGAGATAGAAACAGACATTAAAAAGCGGTATTGAGGCGCTGGTGAGGTGTCCGCTTGCGTTGATGGAGCCCACACGCATAAGCATGCATATATGCCATAATTAAGCATGCGCTATAGTGACTTCCCACCGAATAATTCATTGCTGCTCCTGCACGTTAGTGTCGTTCATCGCAGCCTTAAATTGGCGTTTGGCCTTTGTTCTAACCGCCGCGGGTTTCAAGTCCGAACCACAAGGGAGCGTTTCTTCGGAGTCGCATCAGCGTTTCGGCTACTGGCGTCGCCGGAGGCGTAATTCCGGCGCTTAGAGCAAGCCGACGCAGGGAGCCTCAGATATCTGGCTAGGCCAGGTGTCAGCGTCGGCACCTTAAATACCTCGTAGGTGAAGACTGGTGAAAACGAATGTCTCGCCACGCGTCGGCAGCGACTTGCAGACCAATCCACATAGGTGTTACGGCACCACCGCCCTTGCGATCCTTGCCCTATTGTTCCCCTTGCTTCCGCAGTAGGTTTCCATTGCCGCTTAACAGGATGATAATTACGCACAGAGGATAATTGAGTGGCTTTGTCCATGATATGCGGACATCGTCCTCTGGAGGCGTCCCAATGACCTCACGTGTTTGGTCGCCCTCTCCAGTGGGCTTCGAGCGACAACGCCGGTAGACGAGACGCTGGCGCGACGCGGAAGAAACGGTGCCTCCTGCGTCCGTTGTACGTGTAGTGTCCAGACTTCGATGCTTCGCCTCAGCACATTTTTGGCGCCACGCAGCGCAACTCATGTGACACTTCGCTGCTGATGGCTTTATTAACGCCTACGCTTTGTATGGCCATGTTTGCGATTTCGTGTCACGAGGAGCTTGTTCTCACGATAGCGTTCGAACGAATGGAGCTGTAAGAAAAATAATGGCTGCATTATGTAGAGCACCAAAAAATCTCGCAGTGGAAATCATGAGGCGCATGTGGAGTAATATTTATTTAGCTGAAGATTTCCACAATGTGGGCAGGGCCGGGGCAGAAGTGGCACTGAATTTGAAAACACAGGAAGTGGGCGGAGCTTAAGTGTGGTGCCAAATTTTAAAAAACTGGAAGTGTGGACGAAGCAAAGCGTGCCGCCAAATTTGAAAACCAAGTGTGGCGCCAAGTTTCAAATATAAAAATTGGCATTCATGAAAATTTAGGCAAACAGGGGAAAAGAGGCACAAAGAGAGGCGAGGAGGCGTCATTGCTTTCGCATTCCTGCAATGCGAGTGCCGCAGTGATATAATGGTTATAACGGTTGGAACTGCTGCCCATGCCATGCCATGCAGTTGTTTCAGGATGCAATGTTGAAGGGCGTTGCAATGCACTAGACGCCGGATTGTTGCGACTGCGAGCCCTTCCTGGTAATCACTAAGCGGGAGGTAGGCGGCTAAGGCTATGAGGACGAGGTTAATCACAGGATCAGGGCATTTTCTGCGCCAAATGATGCAGTGTGTTTCCGAATGTATTCTGCTAAACAGCAGCGTCTTAAGCTTAAATTCTATCTGGACAACCACTGACTGCCACTAATCGGTATATTATGGGCAGCTAATTTTATACTGATAATAATACATCACAGCGCCAGGTACAAACACAATGCAGAGTCATCGGACCTGCCAAAGCTGTATAGGGCTTTAGTGACAGTTCTCGACACGCAGCGGAACCGCGCATACTTGTACTGAGGACATGATAAGACATATTAAACATGCAATCCTTTCATAAATATACATGGCCGCAGATGCCGAGGTGTGTTGCTGAAAAAGCAAAACATAATTCTCAGCGTTCGACATAAATGCGAACTTTTGTGCTAGCAGTATTAGAGCGTCTTTGTGTGCGTCCTACTAGTGTCGTGTCGTCGTTTAAAATTTATCACTTTGGTGCTTGGTAGCAATTAAAGAATTTTAGCGGGCCATCGGTGCAGCTAGTGCCAGTCAGTAGATGTGTGAAGATGTAATATCTCGCGGCTCTACGACGCTTGGATTCTCGGCCGTGCAGACGAATCCAAGCAACGCGGGGCGTCTGCGGAGCCTGCTATATAGTCACTCCCACGAAGCTACGTAGGTCAGAGTGGACGCATGACATTCGTTTCGCGCTTTCCCTCCGGTTCTAGTGGCGGTATGCGAGGCACTGCTCTGGCAGGGTTGGAGAAAGGTAGACGTGGCTGCGCTATGCTTACGTGTCCCTTAGATACGTCTGAACAGCTGAAATTCTTCGAGACATTGCACTAAGGGCAGTTTTACATTTATCCGCACTCGATAATTGATATAAGATACCCGGACGGATCGCTCGTGTTCAATAAATGAAAAGTACAGCCTAAGAGTTAATACATAAGAGTTCATTCACATAACTAAGTTCATCAGACTACAAATGGATTATGACGTCCGCCAATTACGTCGCTGTGATCGTGAAGGAATCACTTTAGCTCGAACAGCCTAGGAGCACACCGTATATTGCTTCTCACCTCCAGAACGTTCAGTTTTGAAGACAGTATCGGATGAGACCTGACAAGTAACTTTAATTATAATCTTGAACTCGTTTGCTTCAGTAATACTAACAGCGCAACTACCCCTGTTTTCTCCCTTGCGCAATGTTAAATTATTATTTTATCTGATGCAGATGATGTCGCCTTCAAGCCATTGCATTTGACTGAACCGTTTGGTGAGGTATCAGGTGCGGCTCTTAATTTAAATAAATCCAAAGAGTTTTGGTTCAGTCATTGGGGGTGCAACGCCAGGCCTTTTTGGGGACATAACCTGGGACTGTGGGACCCTTCACTACCGATGGGTTTGTTTTCAACAAATGCGCAAAAGTGAAGCCTACTGCAGATAGTCTGGATAATCATGAAGATATTCTCCATGAGGCGACAATGTCAGGCTTGGATGGGTAGGGACATGACAGTGTGTGCTCGCGCTCGAGTCGGGAGCAATTTGTTTTGCACAGAACTTGCCTATGTGCTACAGGTTCTCCACTGTTTTAGGAAGAAAGTAGAGGTGATGCACAGAATAACTGCTACATTCGTCGGCGTTCCCTATGAGAACCCATGCATCGAACTAACATATTTCTTTCTATAAACCCTGGTACAATAGTCCTTGTTCACTTATTCCTGCATCAGCTTGTTTCGCGTTTTTTTTTAATTTTCAAATCGGCAAACCTGCCTTTTTCAGTAGCTGTGCTTATCAGGCGTCCCTATGTTGATTTGCCTTTTCTATTGGCACCGATTGGACGAACTCGTGAGGGGCCTTTATAAAGATACCTTAAGGAAGTTAGACAACTCAATTTCCTCACTGTGCGCATTTCTTTAGTCTACTTGTATATCCTCTCATGAAGGCAGATTATTCAGGCATTTACAGAGTATTTGTGTCCTGTACCGTTGTATCAGCAACCTTTTCTGGAGTTTCTTGACGCCCGTGTTTTAGAACGTGTTTGCGAATGTGCATTAATTCTGGTGTAAAAATATTCTTTAAACAGAACACATGCTGCCTAGGAAGGCATGACTTCATGCAAAGGAGATGCTTGCGCCATGGACGGTGAATTGCTGCCTGTGCAATGCACCAGAGGCATTTGGCCATTGTTTTATCCTGTGCATTGATGCTATGTTTTTCTGGGACATATTACAAATAACAATTAAGAAGGACGTCGACATCACAGCATACAGTGTCCGTTTTTGCCTATGTAGAAAAACTGTGTTGTGCCATGTGATCTCATTATTTTGCTAGGACCGTTTAGTCGTAGGAAAGGCAGCTTGATGGACCGCCGCACCGAATCACCATGGTCTCCGAAATCTTTGTTTCGTGAGCAGTGCACTTTGGTGCGGGGAGTATTGCTACCCTGGAGGAGCCGCCTAGCTGGCTCCCCTTTCTGGATGCATGTATATGCCTCCCAGATTTTTTATGTTTTGGAAGGTGGGGTCGTGCAGGTGTATTGTGGCCTGATGTTTTGGGGCGCAAGCATGATTAGACTTTTGTTTTCGGATCTATTTCCATGCAATAAAGAAAAAAAAGTGCCTCATTGGCTTAGCAACAACATGTCTGATTTGCGAACCAAGGGTCGCAGGTTTGATTACCATATAATTACCCAATTGTTTTTTTTAAATGTGCAGTCCTACTCGTCCTAATGATGCTTGAGTAATGTTGTGACCTTATGATCACCTTTATCAAATTTTTTATTCGTCGGACATGCGGAAAAGTGAGAATCTTCCTTTGTTCTCTCCCTTTCTACCTCTTCCTCCTTTCTCCTTCCCACGTGTAGGGTGGCATACCGTGCGCTGCCTAGTTTACTTCCCTGCCTTTCTCTTTCTTTATTCGTTTTAAATCCAGCGGCCCCTTCTTCGCGGACTTCTCGACCAATCCGGATTTTCTGAACCCGTCACCGCCAACTACAAGGCAGGGTTCTCCACTAATCTAGCGTCTTAACGTTACAGATTTAAAAGAAGATAGGAGTCGGTCGCAGCCCGCGCATGTTTATTGGAATGTCGAAACTCGCGGGGCAGCCCAGCGGTTGATAAATATAGCCGCCGTAGCAGCAAGCCCTCTGACGTAATGTCAAGTGAAGGCTTCGTATTGAAATGAGGGATTAAACCAATGCCATTGAGAACCACAAACCCGCATGACGCATTGAACTTCCGTTGGGCGAGGAGTTGCATCCTCCAAGAACTCTCCTCCTCGTCGCTACTAGCAAATCGGTGTCAGAACCGAATAGTGCGGCTGACGAAACGCTCTCCTCCTGGTACTCCAGGCCGCAGCCCTTGTGTGGTTGCATCGCATGCGCGTAAGGAGGCCTGCAGCCCATCGTTTCTGAGTTATTTTCCCATGAGGAACTCGCGTTATGTTTTTAATGAACGCATTTAGTGCTCGTCGCCAGATTTATTGAGCCGGCTATTGTCAAAGAAGGAAATTTAGTCAGCTTGTTTTTGAAACATATAACCCGATAATCGCTGATTGCTTTGCGTTGTCTATGAAGGGGCTAAAAAAGCAAGAGGTAATAGCAAAACGCTTGTTTTCAAACCCCATAATCGTTGACTTAGTCTACATAGTAATCTTACACATATTGTTAACGATCATATAGATCATCACCGTCAGCGTAATCATTGTCAGTACTATTGCGGAAGGTCACTATAATCTCTGACTGCTAGCCAAAAACACTGGTCCCGCAGCTTGTATCATCCGCCACACGTGCTGCAACGCAGCGCCTCCTTCTCCTATCTTCTATCTATCTTCTCCTCTTTTGTACATTTTTTGACCTTCCTTCTCTCTATTCTACGTGGCGTGACGGTCAGATCAGCGTTTAGATTCATGCATTTTGTATTATTGGGTCGAAAAAAAAACAGGATAGAACAGGCTCACTTGCTTGGCTGGCTGCAAAACAAAAATTGTCAATATTATGTGACGTGACATCCTTAATTCCTGTGTACTTCATATACTTGAGCTGATCAATAGGAAGATGTGCTTGTAACAACAGCGGTCACGATATTCCATGTTTTCAGGCAAGGTGGATGTAATAGAGGACTAACCATAAACTCGGTTATAATGCGCAACAGAGCCTAATATCTATTCATAAACCTATATTTTCTAGCACATCGACTCCAAGGAGATGCCAGCAATGAAAGCATCAAAAGAAAGGCACTCTTCATCGCCGGCGATGCGTATAGGGCACTCTCGCAAGGCATAAAAAATCTGCGCTTGAGCACCAATGAGCATGGTGCCCTCCCGGAATACTGTGGTAATTGTTAGCAGCTATATAGTATTATCGGTAATGGACACTGAAAGCTCGAGTTGTGTGCGCGCAGTTACTTCTTTGGGCATCTTTACTAGAATTGCTGTGTTTTGAGGCGAAGACTGGGCCTCCAGCACAAGCAGCATATAACCACTCGCACAGAGAAACAAAAGCTGGTAGCCATGAGTTTACGCCCACTGCTTTTCAAGCGCAATGCTTTTCACTGCCTCAGTATAGCAGTTTTAGAAAAGTATGTCTAGACACCGTTTGTTTCGTGAAGGATTGTCCGTGGTTCGTGGCGGCTAGTGGGCTTGTGCAGTATTGAGCTAATCTTCAGGCGTATCTGTGTTAAGCCAACGGATCCCCAACTGGATCCCCAAATTTATCACTGGCAAAAACTCAAAATAAACCTATTAGTCTTTGTTGTAAAGATCTCCTATCATCTAATAAATGACAAAACGCATAGGTCCCCCATTCGCTTCATTCAGTTTTTATACAGCGCTTGCCATCAGCTCAAGTAAAGCGCAACCTCAAACTTTGCACAATAAAATCATTCGTTTTGCTTTTTCTATGAACGCTTAGGGAGTAGAATATTTTCATTTTAAAAGTTAGGTAATGAAAAGATCCTTCAGAATATTATCAAGGAAATTTTTATATTTTATTTTTTGTGCCTATTTTAACGTGGCCTTCCCCTTTACATTGTGTAAGCAGGTCTTTTACCGTTATTCAAAGGCTTGCTGTGATGGCAGATGTGAACAATTTCTTTCTGTTCTGTACCCTTCCTTCCTGGACGCGGTTAAAATGTCTGCAGCATTGTGTAAAAAATAATTCACAGCGACCCCTAATCACATAGTGTTGATAATGTGATGGCGTTAGGTGATGCCTCTATCGGCAGTGGCGTAATTTCTAGTGTAGTGACGTCACTTCTGTCCAGCCAATGCCAACATCCGGCCCGGTGACACCACTTTTACACAGCTAGTCAGCGAACTTTAAGACCGAGGGCGCATTTTTTTAGGCTTCTAAATTTATCGCATAAAAATGGCCTCAGGAAGGCATGCTTTAGCAGCTAACAAATCCTGCCCTAACGTCCGCGATATAGGAATGACAGATATAGCTCCGTAATGTTGCAACGACCTCGGCCCATCAACAGATGGTGGTGCGCTTGACGCGTTCATAACACGAGGGGCCGAATTTTGTCATTAGAGCTGATAAATTCACGGGTGTGATTAGTGCAAACAGCTTCGTGTAAGCATCTGACATTTAGAATTTGCGTCTGCGATTTTTACCACACCTTATTCATGTCCTTATGCATTTCGTCCAAGGTGTTGCCAGTAGACAAGATGAAGCCAAGGCCGTCGAGCCCAATGAGGTGAGGACAACATTTCGTCTTCACACTCTCTTTTACCTTGAAGTGCGTTGCATGGTTAACCTTATGGCCTCGACTGGTGGTTAAAGCTTAATAAAGTTTCTTTTATATTAGATTTATATCGGTTTAACGTCTCAAGGAGGCTGAGGAAATGAGGGACGCCGTAGTAAAGCGCTCCAGAAATTTCGACCACCTGGAATTTTTTTCATGCGCTGACACCGCACAGTACACGGGCATCTACAATTGCGCCTCTAAATAAATTCCACCTCCGCGGCCGGGATCAAACTCACGTCTTTCGGGTCATCCGCCGATACGCCATATCTACTGAGCCACCGCGGCGCTCGCTTAAAAAATTGTGTGGGTCAAACCCATTCCATCAGATCTGAAGACGTCCAGTTTGAACTTCAATATGTTGCACAAAAATTTCGGCGGATGGGTGTTTTGAGCTTCAACATCTTATTTAAGGCGGTAAGCTCGCCATGACAAGTCCCACGATCTCTCGTGAGCGTTCGGCTGGCGTAACGAAAACGTCGCAGCGGCATATCCAACGCCGTGTTTGCTGGTGCGCCTGCAGATTCTGCGCGCGAATATTCAATGCCTTTAGCCTCTTTTCGACCGTCAGTCTGACTGGTGAGGCAGCAACCGTCTTTATATAAACCGGAGTTCCGGCCTGCGTATTTATGCGCATCGTAAAGTCGTGCAAAAATGAAATGTGCCGGTCGACATTGCGGACGACAGAAGAGACGACGTTCACTACCGGATGTTCGCGAGTAAACTAAGTGACATAAAAAATAGTTTTGCTAGCTACAGAGATCGCTTCTAAGCGGTTATGGCGGCAATGTTCGCGGTCGGCACGAAACGAGCGTGATAAATTATTAACTGGCGCTATTATAGTCAATTTCCTCGTTATTTTTAAGTTTACCCTCTAGTGCATAACTGTAATTAGCATCGCTTAGTGCGGCCTAGCCGCATCGAATATTTGTATTCTGTAGAGACTCGCGAATATCCGAAATATTCAGATCGCTGATCGCATTTCCTTGTATTCGAGTCGCTTTGCGATTCATGTAGTACATCTTCAAAATAGTTCGAGACCATTCGTCAGCGCCCTTACGTTTTCATGTAGTTTCGAACATTTGGCACCAAGTTCGAACAGAGACGCCATTTTTGATTTTTTTCCGAAGACAGTTGTCAAAAAAAAATTATTTATACCCATAAAATCTAGACAAAAGCACATTTGAACGAAAAACCGTTTATGATCGCATTTTTTCTTTTATATAATGTAAGACTTCACTATAACAATCAGTATATCCGCATGTCACCTGACCGCAGGAGACTCAGAGCGGACGCCCGCCTGCGCCCGAATATATCCTTCTGGAACAGTGGGAGGCTCATGGAAGCGGCGGCCCGTATTTTCCCGAAAACTCGGCATCTTGTGAGGAGCAGCGGGACGAAAAACGTAAGTTTACGATTCGCGATTGATACAAGACAGCAACACAGGCCTGCATGAATAAGTGCATATAGTTATTGATACAGCAGTAATGAAAGGAAAGAATATACAAAGGTCTCAACAGCTGATTGCCTCGCTAATATATAATACGTAACAAGGATGCAGTGTTCGTTCTTTCCGCTCACGCTTCAGTTGTGGAAAAGGATCAATGATGTCGTCTGTGACGTAGTCACGTCGGAAGGAATTCCCTCCCCATGTAGCGGCGACTGCGCATCACGGGACCAACGTTCCTAACCGCTGCCCCGATGAAACACACTTTAGTAGTGTGGGTGGGGTCGGGGACGGGATGCCCGCTTCTCTCTGGAAAGCGGCGGAAGGTTCCTTTCAGTACTGAGAACGGTTCCCGTACGTGGCTAGAACGTTATGATATCTGCGGCAGACGTTTTCGGGGTGCATGTTTTTGAAAAAAATAATCACTTTTTTGTAGCAACAATTGCCACTCATTCCACTCGTATCAGCAGATGGAGCTTGTACTATCGGCCACAAAAGGTGCAGGTTACGGGTGGCGGCTATGCGGCAAAATATTATTTGGATCTAGCGACGTACGCTAATCGCGTGAAATGTCTGAAGGTGCAAAGAAACGATCACGCGTCATTATCGAATACTGGGCAGCAGAGTCGTGCAGCGGCGCAACAGTAATTTTGTAGCGAGAGCTACACTACGCTACCCAGTCGAGCATTTCGCCATGATCCGGTGAAGCCAACAGTGCGCATGCGTGAAACTGGAGAGGAGCAGGAATGGCGCGGCGCATGACGTCAGAGTCGCCGCCGCCGCTGCGCCAGCAGCCCAGCCCGCCCGACAAAGCCCGCGGGCGCCGCGCGTGAATGCGCATGCGCACAACCGGAGAAGGGCAGCTGGTGCGAGACGCATGACGTCAGAGCTCTGCTGCCACCACGGCCGCGCGTAGGGTCGTGTGAATGCGGCTGTGTGCATAAACGCTTAGGTGATACGACTCGGTGTGGTGATTTCAATTGGAACAAGGTCCTCTTAGTCGATATTATAAAGGAAAAGTTTGATTTTATTTAGCAAGCGATCCTCGCATTCTGACTACACAATGAATAAGTACCGTTGACCTTGAGTATCTGAGAGAAACCAACCAGTCTAAATACTGTGTAAGCAGTATTGAGACAACTGCGCGTTACTTTACCGATCATAGGCAATGTTTATATCTGTCAAAAGAATGAATAAATAAACAGTGTGTTTAACCGAATACTTCTAAATTTCTTAACATTCAGTCACAACAACAAGCTAGACAGCATGCGTAACAAAGGTGAACTGCAGCTCTGGCTACATATATCCTGCCATAGCTGAGATAAGCCTCTGCTATTTGTTTTTTCTGAGAACATGCATGCCGAAAGCTCTTGTGGCCACTTTTCCCAAAACATTCCAATCATGTCTTTGGGTCAGGTGCCTTAACCAATGTATTATTTTCCTCAGACACGCATCCTGTAAGTTTTCACTTTCTATTGTGAATTTCGGGGTTTTCAAGATGCATGTATATTTGCCACCGCTTCAGTGCTGCAATAGTGTGATTTTAACAGCATTTTTAGAGAGATCTGGCCTTTTTAATGCCACGATAAGTAATTTATCAACAAAGCTGCTCCCCTTTCAATAGTTAGGCATCTAAAAATATGCCTGAAATCCTTTTTTCCAGCTTTCGACGGACGAGAAATTGTCGCGCGTGCTGACGCAGCATTGGACGACGTAATGAGGGAGGTAAGTGAACCATACACGGACATTTACGAAACATTTTATAGAGTGCTTTGACAGGTGCTCTCTATTTCTAAAAGGCGCAATCATGGCCCAGAATGAACTGACCAAGCAATAGAGCACTGGCACCGCAAGGCGGAAGACGGCGTCGGTTAATTGAAGGAGTATATGCTGCCAAATATCAATGCAATGACATTAATGTTTAGGTAAGGAGCGGAATCCGCCATAGATGTCATTATATCTGTTGTTTAACCAAGAGTGGTCGGGTGACCTTGTGACGTTATCGCAAAGGGACCACCATGTTTTGAGCACAGCTATCTGCAGCTAGCAATCCGAATAAGGCGGTTGGTGCACCGACAATTTCAAAGAAGCTGATGCAAACACGCACAGATGTTGCAGCAGAAACAGTGTTAAATGTGCAATTTAATCTTATCGCATTCCCCTTTCAAGGTGGCTTCAGCGTCCCCATAGTTTCCTTTTTTCCTTTATTTTAACTGGCAAAACTGTCGCGCGCAATTACTGAATCTAGCTCTCCTGGAAGAGTTCGATATTGCTATATTGCGGATTCGTGACTGCTATGCTTGACTGCAAGATAGACACCCCTGTCAAGCGCAGCGAAATGTTTCCTATCAAAACCTTTACCGTGTAAGAATCGAAAGATGGCTGGTAGATGGCTGACATCACAAAACAACGAAGAGAGAGGTAGAAATGCATGTGCCTTCTTCCTTCAAGTATTTCCGCTATGAAATCAAATGTGAATTATCCACTAACCTGTTTTATAAATCTTCTCTGTCACCCGTAGAACCTGCGCATATCACGCTACAAGTACGAAGCGCTTTCTGAAGCAGGGCAAACCATTTAATATCTTGGAACTTCATTGACCTTAAATGCAGAGGCTGCAACTCTAATTGCCAAAAAAATTGCGCGAAAATGACGGAACTAAAAGAGGATCAAAGATGGACACACCTCTCTCTTCTTGTACCATCATATTTGGCAGTTTTTTTTTGGCAATCACTTTGAATAGAGCAGCCCATCATGATGTCTAACAGCAAATCTTAAACTACGCTGCACCATAATCCTTCAGCACCAGCGATCACCTTCCCTGATCTCTAGAAAGCAAACATTACTTCTTGCCAATATTGTCCATGCGCGTTTATTGTAGGCAATCGAAGCCTTTGGTGAGACTCTCAGAAAAAGTCTGCCTTGGAGTTCCCCCGATGCGCTTCCGGACCACTGGGAGGCTCCTGGGAGCGGCGATCCGAATCTGCCCGAAGAACCATCCTCTCGGGAAGTGCAGCACGACGAGAACCGTGAGTGTACGATTCGCGATTGACATGAGACTTGAACAGAGGCTTGCATAGAGGAGTGGATATAGTTATTGACACCGCAGTATTTAGATTAAAGAATATGCAAAGGCCGCTAGCTGCTTAGTTCGCTCATCTATGATATGTAATGAGGAACCAGTATTCGTTATTTTCGCGCACTCCTTTGCTGATGAAGGTGTAAAGAATGTCCCTAGTGACGTACACACGTCGGAGGGAATGCCTTCCCTCTGCAGCGGCGACCGCGCATCACGTGACCGACGTTCCTCAACACACTTTAATGGTGTGGACGGGGTCAGGGCGGATGATCGTTTCTCTCTGCAAAGCGACGGAATCTAGATTTCAGTATGATGAATGTTTCTGGTACATGGATAGAACATTTTGATATCGTCGGCAGACGTTTAAGGGATGCATGCATCTGTTCGAAAAAAAACAGTATTTCTTGCATGCCTTGTAGCTTCTCTGGCTCGTGCCAGCGGATGTAGCAAGTAATATTGGCCACAAAAAGGTTACAGGTTACGGGATGCAGCTATGCGGGAAAATGTATTTGGATCTAGCGACGGACGCTAATCACGTGAAATGTCTTAAAGTGTGTGCAAACAATCACGCGTTATTAGCTGTTACAGGACGGCTGGGTCACGGGGTGGCGCAACAATATTTTTATTTTCCGACAAAGCGCATGCTGAAAACTTTTGAGGCCGGCAGTATATACGTGTCCCCGCAACTTCAAACATGTGTTTGGGTTACGCGCCTTCACCAAAGTTTTATTTTCCTCGGACCCGCATCCAGTTAAATTTCGACTTCAGTAGTGAATTTCTGGTTTTTCGAGCTGCATATTTATTTGCGGCTGCTTCATTATTTCAATAGTGTGATTGTAACAGTATTTCTTTAGTGGATCTGGGCTTTTTACTGTCACGATAAGTCATTCACCAACACAACAGCTACGCTTGCGATTTTTAGCCTTCTTCTAAACCCAGAGTCCGCAGTACCTGTATGACTGCTGAGATTTACACCAACTCAAACGATTTCTCGTAATAAATAAAGGCTTTATATACGTGCTTGTTGTATTCTGCGCATTTTTATTTCACCTGATTGATAGTTTGAAACTGAAATATTGGGGTGTATCCTTTAGAAAAGCCTGCCTGATCGTTTGGTTGATTGAAGTCTAAGGTGTTCCCGACTTTATTAGTGATTACCTTAGTAAATATCTTGCAGGCAACGGATAGTAAGCTGATCGGCCTGTAATTTTACAAGTCCTTGTGCTCTCATTTTTGATGATTTAAGATAAAACTTGCTTCTGGTACGGTCGAGGTCATAAGACATCACGTATACGGGGTGGCTAGTTTTTCTAGCATGATCTCTCCTCCGGTCGTCAGCAGATCTGCTGTCACCTGATCCTCCCCACCTGCCTTTTCCTTTCCCATTGCTCTTTAGGCTTTCTTTACTTCCTCTCTCGTCACTGGCAGGATGACGCAGTGGTGTGGGATTCTGTCTCTCTCATTGATGTTTCGGATTTCATTGCCTACTGTACCGATTTTTATAGAACTGTTTTGCGTATCCATGTTGCTAATGTCATTGCCCTCCTGTTCTCTTTCATTCTTTATTTACTTTTTCTCACTATACAGTGAAAAACGAGCCAAGGGAAAAGCCGTTCAAGCATGGCTTGAGTTGTCTTTGGCCCAACTTATCAAGCAGTGGCAGCAGCGAGAAACGCACAAAAAGCAATGTCCTAGGACGCAGCTAGCTCTGTCAGTATAAAGCAAAACGTAAAGCAATGAAAAAGAAACCATAGTTAGTGGTACAAACATTCAACTTATCAAAATAATCTTCATCACATGGCACGAATTGAGCGCTGATCATATGCTACACAAAATAATAAAGATTCAGCGTATGAACATGGCAATGATTTCAGAAAGCTGCAGTTTATTAATGTCGATACCTTGAATTATATAGTCAATCAACATACGTGGTAACAGATCATGCAGCATTTGTCGACGGTAATTAGTCCGGCAGGTAGATATTTTCCAAAATAGGGCAGACGTGGTAGAGTATACTGAATCGGCTAAGCGTTGTCAGGCAATGTCGGTAAGGGTATGGATTCTATGCTTTTGACTAATATAATAGTCTCGTGATAACCTAAACTTGTACAGCTCGCTAACTCGAGTATATTGAACTCTTGAAGAGGTGAGAGATAGATTGCAGGTATAGTACGTTAACAATAATGCGTTTCCTCTTAACCACTTTTAGGCTGCCTCCATTCTTTAGAGCATGCGCGATTGTCTCCATATTGAGCTTCGTTATGCCGGTAACCGTGCGCTTGTTTATTAACTTCGCTAGCTCTGCTAGTTATATTCTGTCTGTAGGGTTAGTTCCCCTCATGGTTTGACGTTTCTTAACCAGACCTTTTGTCTCATGAGATAGCTTGCCGGTATCCTGTCGAACCGTCCTACCGCCTGTTTTTACTGTGCACTGCGCAACGACATCTGTCAATTTATACATCATTGTATGCAAATTAAGATCGCCATCCTGAGTTAAACTAAATATTGGTTTTGCAGCGATATCCTCAATTACTCTATTTTACCTCTTACTGCTAACTCGTTAATAAACTTCTTCACTATCTTCTTCCTTTCTGTCTTCAAGTCTAAGCTAATTAGATTATGGCATATTATGAACAATTTCAATGTCAGCATAGATGGCGGACCTTTCTGTGCAAGGATATCTGGGCGAAAGTTGAAGGAAAGGTGACACATTGCCAAATAAGCAGGGAGAATAAACTGTGGATAAAATTGCATGGGTGCTTGTTTTTTATGTATATATGTTTAGTGTATGAAAATGACATTAGCATTGTGAGAGAACTCTTCTGGTGCTTGTAGACCGATGCGAATCTAGTCAATAGCACTTCCAGAAAAGGTACCGTCTTTTTAAATTTAAGGTTTATATTACCTATTCACCGATCTGTATGGACTAGTACCATTGCACTGCCTTGGTTTTGCGAATGAGAAAAATAATTAATATGACCTACTAATCTATTACTATCACAAGGAAACTACCATGCACCTAATTGATACAAATAAACTAATGTGAAAAAGTGCTACTGCTGGCCCGTTCCTCTCTGCCACGGTACACATAAAGAACACTGAATTATCTGGGCAGTTCTTCACTCCACATGTGCTCATTCGCTCCTCCCACTGCTCGGTTCTTTTTCAGAGGACATCAATATCATTCCTTTGCACAGCCTGTTTCTCGCCTGTGAGAAGTGCGGCGACCTCTTCACTAAGCAGTACAACATGGAAATGCATACCCGGTGGAAACACTGGAATAGCATGGAGGGAATCCACAACTGCACGCACTGCTCCTACACGAGCACTCGCAAGTAGGTCTTACAGTGCCGTTCCTTGCTTGACGCCATCGTGACTAGTGAACTGGAGAGATGTCCTTTTGCTGATGAGGAATCTTTTGAAGCCATAAATATTTTTAAAAAGCAGAAATCGTGAAGTTGCCTAAATAGTACACAATAAATGCTTGAATGCCACGATTTAAGAACAGAACACGACGCAGTCACCAGCAAGACTAGTAGCAGTAGCGTACTCGAAAGTGTCCCTTCGCGCTTTTTTGCAGGCTTCGTATTCATTTCCCATCAGGAAACACTGCCCGCTTTTTCCAGTAAGCCAACGATTACAGTCTAAACGAGCCTGACGGTCGCACTGATAGCGTGCGTTGTATTCGATGTTCGTTGAAAGTGAACTCCTCCTATTACACCCAAATTTTAAAATCAGAGAAACAATACTTATGTTTGAAAAATTGAGTTAGGGAGTAATGGGCGTCTCATACTTGAAAAGCCTTATTAAGGCCCTATAGCTTTTCCAAGCTATCCACGGTGGTCATTATTCACCCCGCCGAGAACCTTGCCGGCAACAAACTGCTTTAGGGACGTTACATAACTAATTAAGGTAAGCGTTCAAGGCAGGTGTAAATACGACTCCACGTCGTGGTCTTCATAATGTTCCTGGAAGTCTGGGAGTGCTCGTACTTTACTTACAATGCTTTATCGTTCGTGGTTCAGTGATGTCGGCGTTAACGAAGTCACCCGTTCCGGCCAGCTGCCCAATAACGACACGTTGCCACAAACAGCACGTGCGTCACAGTCGTCTGCCATGGCTGGGTCCATGCGGCCCTGAAGCTAGCGCAAGAAGGCGCAGAACGTGTTAAGTGCAGAGCCTGCCTGGGCGTTGTCTACATCCGGTGGCAGCGCAGATTGTGAAGAGCAGATTGGGCTGGTGACACTTGCCACGTGATCTGCTGGGCAAGCCAGGCATGACAAGTGATTGCTACTCAAACTTCTCTAATCGCTACCTTTATTTGATCGCCGACCACGCTCTAATCTCTCTTGCACTTTAGAGGTTTGCCCAGCTGGCACACCCTTATCCAGTGATCACCGTTGTATGCCTTAACCCGTCGGCACGCCTCGCGGGCGAGTTTGCGTAGTTTTAGTGCTGCCTTTTGTTACTTTTCAAGGTCCCGATGTTCTCTTCAGAGCAACGTAACCAGGGCCGGGTGGCATTATTCGCCATCTGCGGTAGCGGGAAGTGCGAGTTTTATATACAGCTGCCGAGTCCACGGCGAATCTTTGTTCGACCTAACCGAGTTGCACGGCGGCAGTCGTTCGTTATATCTGAGACGCAGTGCCACTCCTCTTACACACACTTTTACGGTAGCGGCACCTTATTTCGTAATAAGCGAGTGTTCGTTATAACCGCGGCCGTTGTTTGCTGCCTCCCCAGTGTAGAAATCGGCACTGTGATGCCGCTGCTGCGATGTCAGAATTGAGCGAATCTCCCGTGTAGGAAATGGCCCGGCAGGTGCTTTTGGTAGCGGCCTCTCTCGAGGACTGGCGCAAGTTGACGAGCCGCCCACCACTTCTGGTCGCCTCGTGGCCTGCGCCTCATAAGCGCTGAACTTTATGGATGCAAAGAATTGAGTGTGACTTTGCGCGTGCTTGTTTCAATACTTTCAGAGCTGAACTGAGCAGTGGTACCTCAGACGCTCCTCAATAAGCCTGATTATCAAGCATTACTGTTAAGTCGCTCACATTACAACCGAAGTATGGGTCAACCGAGGTTTCCTTAGCGAGGACATAGGAAGGAAACGTCAACAGGAGCGGAAATAAAGTTAGCGTGAGACGTTCGCTCATGCGGAAGAGATGCGTCAGAAGCAGGAAAAGATGCGACTAACACCAGCGGCAGGAATATAGATTTAAGGTGCGATCGTCACTGGCAAAATCATAACCTTGAAAGAGATGTGCTCACATAACTTGACACCTTTAGCCTACTGTGTCCCGCGTTTTCCTTTGCGAAGTTCCGGAAGACAGCCCACCACTGGTGAGCGCGCGCTGATTGCTCCTGATGCTGCATGCGCACGCGCAGTTGCCGGAAACCTGGTGCCTCCTGGCGCTGTCAGGGTGATGTGCGAATGTGTACTGGCTGCGCGGGCTCCAGGTACTACGGAACGGTACCGGTAAGGGTAACATGGTACATGCTATGCTAAAGGTGTCTACTAAAGGAGGCATCCGGAGAAAATATTCGTAGTCGTGTGGTGATTCTCCTTATCCTTACCCTTCATGTACGCAGGGTTGATATCATCAGGCATGAGCGTACCCACGTTGACAGGCGAGAGTCCGTGTGCCATTTGTGTCAGAAGAGGTTCTCCCGGCCGGACAATCTCAAGCTTCACATGATGATCCATAGTGGTGATAAGCCCTACGAGTGCGGCCAGTGTAGCAAGAGGTTCAGGCAACGCGTCCATGCAAGGAGGCACGAGCAGGTCATACACTCCCGCCGGTACCCGCTGACCTGCCCGCGGTGCGGGGCTGGTGCCGAGGACGTCACGAAGCTCAGGCGCCACACCTGCAAGCCGCTGGGCACGACGGAGGGTAAAGAAGGATTCAAGCGGGGACGAGGACGGCCACGCTTAATGGCCGACGGAACTGCGCCAAAGGTACGACCGCGAAACACAGTGGAGGGTACGCAGCTGCAAGTAGGAGTGAAGCGGGGCCGAGGTAGACCACGTAAAGTAATAGCGCAAGACGCGTCAGCGCCGGCACCGTAGAAGCTTACGGGAGTTGCACTACCCCAGCAAGCAGTGAAACCAGGTCAAGGTCGACCACGTAAAGAGGCAGCACAAGATGCGTCGGCGATGTAGCGAGATGTAGCGTGATGCAGGGTTCTGTACTGAATAAATAACTTTTTTACATACACTTTACGTATCCATGCCTCAAATGAAAAGCAAAACGAAGTCAAACTGTAATGGAAAAGACGAAGGGGTAAACAACGCCCCGGAATGTGATATCACACGATGTGAGCTTGTCTTGACAATGAAGGGAAGGTTATATGTGTAGCCTTCCAGGGACTCCGGAACTTGGTTTTGAGTTGGGGGAGGCAAGACATCGAGCTTATTTTGATGTTTATTTGATGCTCAGTTGCACACATTTTTAATAATTTTCATTTTTCAATGTTCAAAGGTTGATGCAAACTTTAAGGATGTGGTTATGACACTCCAGCAGTCAGGAATACAGATAAAAAGGCTTCAAAAGAAACCGTTTAAAGGTCTGACTCGCGCCCACTAAGAACTAAATGACTCGACTGCGGCGATACGCACAAGCATGCTCGGCGGGCAATGAACTGAATGCTTGAATTTTTTTAAGCGCTCAATTTAAACAAGGCAACGAACCTTCGTGATAAAGCACCAAAGCCAACTACAACAATCTGGGAAAATGTGGAAGGATTCGCACATAGCCAATATCAATGGAGATAAGTCTGATCGCATCTGGTGTCAAAAACAAAATGATAAAGCCGTGTGCCAGTGGTTCTGAGTGCGAACGCACAAACAGGGCAAATGTTCACTGCAATATAAAATGAAGTGGAATGGGACGTTTTATAGACGAGAAGGATTACGCACAAGGAGTGATCAGTCGCTTTTGAAGTTTGTGCATAATTTCTTTAAATTCTGCTAATTTTGATAATGTACACGCTGCAGGCAGTCTACTTTTGTTCGGACATGACTGCTTTAAGTTATTTATATTCGAAATTTCCACAACTGGCTACTAAACCAAATAGTTCAGCCCCGCTGTGCTTTGCATGAAAAGATTCCTAGAACTGAAGTGTTTCAATTGTAAGAAATCAGATCAAAGTGAAAGAAATTGGAGCCAGGGGGCAGGCGGGCACTGCCTGTTGTAGAAAAGTGTTGGCGGTGACTGCCCCTCTTGACCCCCCTGTTTGGGGTCCCTGGTGGCTGCATTATTTTGTCACGCCGTCAAATAATTCCGCCATCGGGCGGTTCGCCCGGCCGCCTGGCCCATTTCTGCTCTTTTATGCTCGATAGCTACAGCCCGTCGATGGGGTAGCTGGCGTCATCTACCGAAGAATCTTGACACAAGGTGGTGGTGGTGGTAAACTTTAATGAATATTGAGCCATATCTTAAACTATTCTTCGGTTGGCTCTTGGTCGCGCGAAGTTGGCGGCATTCGGTGACGTCCGGTGTCTTCCAAAGCGCAGCCCACCAGCTGATTTGGGAAAGCTGGGTCGGAGCTGGACACCGCAACCTCCCTTCGCTGGAGGTCAGTGAGTTCTCACTTTGATGGGGGCTGTAACTCAGAGCATATGTATACTATGTGACGGAAAGCAGCTCTTGGGGCTCTGCATAGGGTACACTCTGGAGAGAACAGACCTGGGTACATTAGTGCTAAAAGGGCGGG
Organism: Amblyomma americanum; assembly: GCF_052857255.1. NCBI lineage: Eukaryota > Metazoa > Arthropoda > Arachnida > Ixodida > Ixodidae > Amblyomma > Amblyomma americanum. The sequence goes on from NC_135497.1 coordinate 502,812,104, forward strand.
GGAGAAAACAGTGCAAGGTTGTAGCTGGCGGCACGTCACCTGCTCTAATTTAGTGAGTGATTTGTGAGGCGTAGGATAGTGGAGTCGTTGCTCTCGGTAGTGGAGTGAAATTTCGTGGTAAGTGATCATTCGGTCACGGGCGCTCCCTGGCTCGGCGTGTTGCCCTGCTCGGTTGACGTACCCTCGAGCGGTGTCATGGGCGGCTTCGTTGCCTGGATGGCCCGCATGCGCCGGGACCCATTTGAGTTGAATGCGCCCTGTGGGGGGCTGAGAGGAGTTGAGAATTTTATGGGTGACCGCATGCGTCCGCTCTTTTGCAAAGTTTCGCGTCGCGGTTTTTGAGTCACTAAATACGTGTCTGGCAGTAGTGGAGGAGATCGCAAGGGCAATTGCAGCTTCTTCGGCTTCTAGCGAGGTGTGCGTTAGGACCGAAGCAGCTGCTAGAGGTGAAATGTTGTGGCCTATTGCGGAAATGGCAAACGCCGGGTGAGTGGTGTATGCCGCGGCATCTACGTAGACAGCCTCATTGTGCTGGTTATAATGTTAGTGTAGTGCCTGGGCTCTTGCTGCGCGTCGAGCTTGGTGTTGGACTGAGTGCATGTTCTTTGGGAGTGGATGTACTGTTAGAAGTGTTTGGGCGGCCCCGGGGGTGTGGTACGTAAGCCGGAGAGTGTTTTTTTGGGTGAAGACCTAGGTTCTTAATGAAGCTGCGGCCTGTAGGGATGGAGGAGAGACGTTCAAGTTGTGCCGTCCGGTGAGCTTCTGTAAGCTCGGCTAGTGTGTTATGTATGCCCATGACTAACAGCCGTTCGTTGGAGGTGTATCGAGGGAGGTTGAGTGCGGTATTGTATGCCTGGCGAATCAGGGCGTTGATTTTCTCTTCTGCTCTCGTTAGGAAGAGATATGGGAGAGAGTATACTATGCGGCTGACGACAAATGCTTGAACTTGGTGACGGAGGTCATGTTCTCTCACGCCCCTGTGCCGGTTGGAAATTTGTCGTATGAGCCGCATGGTCTGATGAACAGTGTTTGTGAGTTTGGTTATCGTGGCAGTGTTCTTGCCGTTACTCTGGAGTAGGATGCCTAGGATTCGGACCTTTTCCATTTCTGGGATGGGGTGCCGTCCAACGTGAGTTTTATTGGAGGCGGGGGGCCTTGGTCCGCCCTACATCCAGGTAGTCGAAGAATGAGTAAATCGTATTTGGTACGGGAGCAGGTCAGGCCGACGGTTGCAGCGTGCGCGGTCACCAAATCAGCGCCGTCCTGCAATGTTTCTTCCATGGCTCCGGCATTTCCTGTGGTTGCCACAGTGTTATGTCGTCGGCATAGATAGAGTGCGAGAGATTAGGTACTGCGTTTAAAGCCTTCGCCATGGGAATGAGTGTTATATTGAAGAGCAGCGGCGAGAAGAGTGAACCTTGCGGAGTGCCTCTGCTGCCGAGTGCGAAGGTTGGGGAGGAGAGAGACCCGAAGCAGATTTCTGCTCTGCGGTGTCTTAGAAAAGCTTAAATGAATTTGAAGGTGCGCGGGCCGGTTCCAATTGTCGAGAGCGCTTTTAGGATGGCTGAGTGGTTGATGTTGTCAAAGGCTTTGGTTAGGTACAAAGCTAGAATTGCTCGCGTGCGTTTTGCATTTCAGGGGTGGAGGGCCTCTTTCGAAGTCTGAAGCATAACGTCCTGTGTGGACAGATGACTGCGGAAGCCATTCATCGTGTGGGGGAGTAGGTCGTGATCGTCGATATAGTTCTGTAGGCGTTACAGGACCACATGTTCGAACAGTTTGCCTAGACAGGATTTGAGGGATATTGGGTGTAGGCTTTTTATATCTACAGGTTTGCCTTGTTTCGGAATAAAGGTTATGCGGTCGTGCGTCCATTGGGCTGGTAGCGCTCTATCTTGCGAGCACCCGTTGAATAGTTCTTTTATAGCCTGAACAGAGCGCTCGTCGAGATTCCTAAGCATCTTGTTGATTTTGTCTGCCCCCGGGGCCGAAGTGGTGCGTAGTTTCTGCATGGCGGCTTTAATTTCCATGTAGGAATGTCCTCATCTAGTGTAGGATTGGGGCCGCAGGTGTAAGGAGGGAGCGCGGTTGTTGGATTTGTGGTAAGATATTGTGCTTTAGGAGCGGTTACCAAGATTTCATCCTGTAGAGGGAGCTTCTGCAGAATGCGGTTGACGTTTTTCCTTTGCATTGCATTCGTGCCTCCTGGTTCTAGCAAGCAACAAAGAAATGTACACGTCTCTTTGAGGCCGAGGTTGCCGCTCAAACGATCGCACAATTTGCCCCATTGCTGGTGTGCCATTGGCTTGCATGGGCCTCAATCTTGTTTAGTAACGCGGCTATGCACCGCTTGAGTGGCCTATTGTGTTTGTGAGCGAGCCACCTTTTTTGAAGGCTGGCATACACTTCAGAAAGGTTGTAGTAAGCGACTATCTGCCGTCTCTGCATTTGGGGTGTCAGAGATTGTGGATGTGGCCCCAGCCACGCCCTTTGTGATAGTTTGTGTCCCGGTGTCCAGGTCTGTGATGGTGTCTGGGACGTCTAATCAGATTTGACGGAACTTGTCCCATCTACCACCTCCAGGCGTCGTTTTCTAACCTGGGCTAAGGTTGTGAGGTTGATATCGGTGCTGAGTATATAGTGATCACTACCGAACGAGTGCTGCGTGTTTGTCCAATGACTGTTGAGGAGGTGTTTTGGATGGTTAGGTCCGGGCTGTTGTGTTGAATATTAGTTCCGACCCTCTTGGCTTGGTCTATGTCGTTGAGCAGGGATAAGCCTTCATTTTGGATGAAAGTCCAAACCAAGGTGCCTTTACAATCGTTTTTGCTGTAGCCCCAACTTGTGTGGTTGCCGTTAAAGTTGCCAATTATCAGAATGGGATGGTCTGCACTGAGCGTGAGTGCCTTGCGCATTGCTGCTATGAGAGGTGCCGGAGGGACTTTTGACGGGCTATATATGTTTAGTATGAATAGGATGCTTCTCTTGCGTGAGCAAGGGAAAACAATCCGCCTTTACATCAAAGGTAATTATGATATAATGAATGCCGAACTGACAACGTTTTTCGTAAGTTTTTCCTCAAGTTTTCATTCACGAAGTATTCATGAGAACTGGCTAGCATTTAAGAATAAACTTGATGCCCTAGTCAATGAATTCATTCCCCAAATAACTTTCCACGCTAATCCACACAAACCATGGTTTACTAAAAGTCTTAAAAGGTTGGAAAATAAAAAGAAACGCCTGTTCCGCTCAGCAAGAGCCCATGGAGCGCAAAGCGCATGGGCGAAGTACCGCGCTGCGGAAAAATCGTATCAATCTGCTATCCATAACGCCAAGCACAACTTTTTTCATCAAGACCTTCCTAATATGCTCAGCGATAACCCCAGGAAGTTCTGGCAAGCCGTTAACCCTCATCATGAACACACGACTACCCTCAAAGACGAATCAGGCATGGCTATGACCGACTCTGAGTGCGCTACTTTATTCAACGCAGCGTTCTCATCCGTCTTTACTAATGAAACCGATACGCAACTTCATACATCTAATTTACTCTTTGAGCATGCTATGCCGGTAGTCGCATTTTCCTCACTGGGTATTGCGTCCTTAATTAGAAACATGGAAATCTCATCTTCATCTGGTGTAGACAATATTAACTCGAAACTTCTAAAGAACACTAATGATATTTGTGCCGAGTTCTTATGCTTACTTTTCACCCAGTCACTCTCAACAGGACAACTACCGGACGATTGGAAAACTGGAAAGGTCGTTCCAGTCTACAAATCAGGTAACAAAGATTCGCCGTTAAATTACCGACCCATTTCCCTTACTAGTGTGCCCTGCAAACTAATGGAACACGTCATCTATACTCATATTATAAACTTTCTCGACTCGAACAATTTTTTCCATTCGTCTCAACACGGTTTTCGGAAAGGTTTTTCTTGTGAAACGCAGCTAGCCCTATTCATTCATGATTTACATGCTAATCTCGATTCTAACCTACAGACCGACGCCATTTTCCTGGATTTTGCAAAAGCATTTGACAAGGTACCTCATAAACGCTTAATCCTAAAACTTTCCCGTTTGAACTTGCCCCCGACATAGTAAAATGGATAGAAGAATTCCTGACTAATCGCTCACAGTTTGTCGTTGTTAACAATCAAAATTCCAATCCGCTACCAGTAACATCAGGCGTCCCTCAAGGTTCTGTACTAGGCCCGCTTCTATTCCTAATTTATAATAATGACTTACCGACCAATGTGTGCTCTAATATTCGCATGTTTGCGGACGACTGCGTCGTTTATCGCACAGTTACTAACGCCTCCGACCCAACATACCTTCAAGATGACCTAAACCGCATACAGGAATGGTGCGACCGTTGGCTAATGGAACTGAACCCTCATAAATATAAACGTTTGTCCTTCCACCGCCGCCGTAACCCGCTTGATTTCCCATATGTAGTCGCTAACGTTAACCTGCAGTCCGTTTCATCATACAAATACCTAGGCGTCACACTGTGTAACAACTTATCATGGGCTACACACGTTACTAACGTCATTTCCTCGGCTAATAAAACTCTCGGATTCTTACGACGTCATCTTCGCCACGCCCCACAACAGGTAAAATTACTAGCATATAAAACTCTTGTCAGGTCAAAGTTACATTACGCATCGCCAGTTTGGAACCCTCATCAAGTTTACCTTATCAATGCGCTCGAGTCAGTTCAAAACAGAGCAGCCAGATTCATTCATTCCTCCTATTCGTACGATATCAGTGTAACATCTTTAAAAGCGGAATCCAGTTTAGCGCCCCTTTCACTTCGTCGTCGTATTTCTAGCCTCTGCCTATACCATAAATTTTTCCATAGTTCGCTGCGCTGCGCTCCCTACATTGCCCCGCCAACCGGCATATCCCACCACATTCGTCATCCTTTCCAAGTGTTTCGCCCCCGTGCCCGTACTGTTACCTGTGCCACTTCTTTTTTTCACCGTGTTTCTGTAGACTGGAACGACCTCTCCAATGACATCGCTACCATCTCATGCCCATCCACATTCGCCGAAGCTGTTACCAACCATTTTTCAACATAACACTTGTTCATTTGACTGTATGTACCCACCCCTTATGTAATAACCCCAGTGGGTCTTTAAGGTATTAAAATGAAATGAAATGAAATGAGAGTTCTACTAGGAGGCCGTCTATGTCATCAAGCTCTAAGGAGTTCTCAATTGCTGTAAAGTTACGGTGAACCAGTGTCGCTACTCGCGTTCATAGCAGCACGCTCGTTGACTCATGAACTGTGTAGTTTCGAAGCTTGACATTACAGAGAGTTTCTTGCAATGCTATGACGATAGGTATCTCGTCTGCTGAGAGGTTTGGAGTTGAAGTTAAAGGTTGTCGCGCCTCGCTCGGAAGCTCCTGGAATTCCACTGCCATACACGGATGCAGCTATGTTGTGCAGCAATGTTGGGGGCGACTGACGGGTCTAGAAGATTTGGGCCGTTTGGCTGGGTGATGAATTGTCCTTGTATGTGGGGCTGGATTTGAGCCACAGAGGCTTCATGTGCGCCTTGAAGTCGCTCGACAGCAGTCATGCGGCCCTGCAATATTTGCCATCCATGCTGCAGTATCAGTGCGAAGGGCGTTGATGTTTTGCTCGAGGCTTTGAATTATCGAGATTAGCTGAGTGAGCGCAGCTGTGTCTACCGAAATGCGGGGTCATTTTCAGCTTGAGCCTTGCGCTTAACGGGGCGGTTGCGAGTAGGTGACGCAGCGCGTGAGGAGGAGGTGGAGGCAGGGGAAGGAGTGAGTTGTTTGGGTGTGATAGTTTGTACTGCGATAGGGGGACGGAATTTTTTGTAGGCTGCTCTCGCCTGAGAAGTAGCTGTAATTGTTGGCGGAGCTCTGCAATTTCTAAACCCTGCTGTCGGAGTTGTGCTCTGCGCTAAGGATTCTCTTTAGCGAGCGAGGGAGGTCTCGGCTTCGAGGTCACCTGTGTGATTATGGGCTGGGCTTTTAGTCCCGGTAGTGGCGGGAAGAAGGCGGACCGGCTCCTGCGCTGGCTTTTCCGTGAG